>NW_020953949.1:0-68060 GCF_900497805.2 Vombatus ursinus | reverse complement strand
AAAGAAAGAAAGAAAGAAAGAAAGAAAGAAAGAAAGAAAGAAAGAAAGAAAGAAAGAAAGAAAGAAAGAAAGAAAGAAAGAAAGGAAGGAAGAACAGGAAAAACTAAGTGAAAACATTCTATTCCTATGAGTCATTGCAGCATGAAAGTTTTTCATTTCTCATTCTGGCCTGCTACTAATGTCTCACTGTTCCACTTAGATTGTGCTGTCCTACAAACCAAAACTTCTCGAATAGCAGTAAATAAGTGATTCAGCTGACAATCTAAGACAGATTGAGAATTTCCTTCTTTCCAGCCAGAAATGTGAAAATGAAAAATAACTTTAGTAGTGAAAAAACAAAAACCAACAGTCGTTCTTTTAGAGAACATTATGAAGACTTTGTACTATAGATACCCAGCTGCTACTGATTTCAAAAGATCATTTGTTCCAGCCTACTGCCTTCAGGTCCACAAGGATTTGTAATCCTCCCTTTTTGGGTGTAACCAGGAAGGCAGAGAGAGGCTTATCTAAGGTCCAACAGCTAGATGAAGAGTTAGAATGGAGAATGCCTGCCTTCTGGTGCCTTGCTCTTTCCCCTACATTCCAACCTGCTTTAATACAATGGGCCCCCTTCAAAGAAAGACTGGGGAAAAGTTGATTGGAGACATAAGGCTTATATTTGGGGTTAGTGATGAAATCAAGATCTCAGTGGCAAGGGGAGGAAGTTTTGTAAACTTTCTATTAAATCTGAGACATTCATGAAAGAAACAGAATAAGAAAAATCCATCCTGGGGAAAGAAATCCGTGGTGGCCAGGCCAGGGGGTGGGGAGGAGCACAGGGTCTTGAGCTAAATTATTGAATTGCCTCCTCCTTTTCTATAAACCATGAATGCTACAATAAGTAATCAAAGAATCATAGATTTAGACCTGAAAGGGGCTTTAAGTCCCTGCATTTTAAGTCCCTAGGGAACCTGTGGCCTAGAGAGCTGAAATGACTGCCAAAGTAACACATGTGGGAAACAGCAGAACAGGGATTTGAACCCATGTCTTCAGACTTCGAATCAAGGGTTCTTTCCACTAGATCACACTGCCTCCAAAGAATAAAAATGAGCATTTTTCTAGTACATAGGAAAACAATGTACATGATTCCCATACCATATTCACACCATCAAATATTATTATCTACCTATTTCACCAATGTCATAGTTTCAGTCCTGTTATAAAGCTATTCGATTATAAAAATTACAGATAACCTGATCCATAACACTTCAATTAATTGAGTAAATAAGAACGAATAATTTGTATTATAAGCCTGCTTGTGCATTGTTATAAAAGCTCTCTACTCTCTTTTCTCCTAATAAGCATGATGGAGAAAAAAAAAAAGACTAAGGTGGGACCACCTATGCTTTGCCTCATGGAGGTTTCAAGGAGTGGGAGAGGGCAGTTTTTCCCCGCCCATGGTGACATTCTGCCCACAGAAGGAAAGAAGAAAGAGACTCCATGTTCCTGATAGGTCAATCCTAGGTTAAGAAATAGGTGAGAACTAGGTCCACTAGAGAGATGCTACTCCTTCAGAGTACATGGTACAGCCCCAGGCAGAGGAACAGCAAAGGACCTAGGAAGTAGAAGTACAAGGACACATCCCTTCAACTACAATCCAATTACAGAGAGCACCTCTTTGGGCCTCCAGGATTTCCAGGAACAGGTTGCGAATGCCTAGAGGAAGGGGGTTTACTTCTCTCTCTCTCTCTTTTTTTTTTTTTTTGGCAATTGGGGTTAAGTGACTTGCCCACGGTCACATAGCTAGTAAGCGTTATGTGTCTGAGGCCAAATTTGAACTCATGTCCTCCTGACTCCAGGGCCGGTGCTCTTTCCACTGCGCCACCTACCTGCCCCTGGGGGTTTACTTCTTCTCACATTCTAGATGGGGAGAAAGGGCACCATAACTCCTGAATGGCCTATGGATAGCCATCAAGCTGGCTATCAGTTCCCAACTGTGACATTTTAAAAGTTCTGAGAGACAGTTTCTGGGCAAATTAAAATTGGTTTTATTGACTATATCCAGAAAGCAATCAACAAAAACAGACTCATTGTCCCCTTGGAAGCCAAGAGACCAAACCTGTTGAACCTTCAGTATTTATAAAGTCTTTTGAAAAAGGGGTGGACCCGAGGGTGAAAATCAATTGTGATTGGTCAACAAATAATAAGAGAGAATGAATTTTATAATGGGAGATAGGCTATATTAAAATGAGGGTCTTTGAGGTAAGTGACTTGGATCACTTACATCTTGGTCAAAGAGATTTATCAATTTCCATACCACCTGTCAGACAAAAGGGAGAATCCACATTTTCTCAGACCTGTCTGAGTAAATACAATGAGCAGGAATCCACCCATTAGCCTAGATTTAGAATCTTTTACTGTTTTTGATTTAGATCTTTAATCTGGATTAAATCTTTGGAGAGATTGCCCACACTGGTTGATTTCTGGATAAGGAAGTAGAAAAGGGGAAAATCGTTGGTCCTGATTCAATAATTAGTTATTAATACAAGAGAGAAATAATCACTTCTCTCACTAAAATAACTTCTTCCCATGAGCAGAGGCAGTCCAGGGCTTTGGGCCTACAAGGAAGAAGGAGCAGAGTATTAGGCAGGGGAATGAGCCCCCATTCTACATTTAGCCCACAAAGGTATAGCACAGCTAGATGGCAGCCACGGGTCAAGTAATAGCATGGGAAGTGATCCCTGGGGCCATAACTCAACCCTCTCAATTTCATTTGCCCCAGTTGGTAAAATTCCTAATTATGACCCTGATCATAGAACTTAGAGCTGAAAGAAACTCTAGAGATCCTCTAGATAAAGGGTTCTTAGTATGGAGTCTGTGGACTTGTTTGTTTTTTAATATAAATTGATAACCATATTTCAATATAATTTTCCTTGTAATCCATTTAAAAATATTATTCAGTGAAGGAGTCCATAGACTTCACTAGACTCCCGAAGGGATCTGTGACACAAAAAAGATTAAGAACTCCAGAACTAGACCAACCTCCTCATTTTACTGAGGAAGAGGTTCAAGGAAGGCCACACAATTCTCTCATGACAGCCTGGTCTAGAACCCACATCTTTCGGCTCCCACTAGAATTCCACTCCACTGCTCCATTTACTATGCCACAATTTCCCCTTATCTGACTTATCAGCTGATTATTTATGTGACTCTATGTATATGGGAGAGGCCAAAGGCAATGGAGATTAGCCTAGAGTAAGGGCAAGGGATACAGTGTAGACCATAGAATTTTAGAACTGGAAGGTACCTTAGGGTCCAATCCTCTCATTTGGGGGATGAATAAATGCTGACTCAGGGAGATGAAGTTACTTGTCCAAGGTTCAAAGAGGGCTAATGGCAGAACTGTAGCTGTCAGTTTGTCCCTTCCCCCCCCACCCCTACCCCCACCGACTAATATAAATGCTATCCAGATAATTCCTAAATTTCAAGAGACTAAAAATTGGACCAGAGTCATAACTAGCATGAAGTGAAAAAGGTTTTTCTCCAGGGTGCCTAGAAACAGGGGCTTTCTGAGATAATCTTTATGTTTTGCCTCAATATTCTTTACTGGACCTTTCTACTATGCAGAGCAATCACCTTGGACAACAGCCCCCAACCCTTGGGTACCAACCCCCTTCTTCAACCTCTGATAAATGTCTCCTAGAATAACTGCACCCTCAGTCAAACTGATTTCTGTGGCAGACAATTTCCTCACCTTACTACAACTAATTTTTTTTCCAAAATGACAATTCCAAAATGACTGTACCCCAAAAGAAAATTCCTAGGTAAGGGGAAAGGGGGCAGCTATGTGGTATAGTGGATAGAATGCTGGGCCTGGAGTTAGGAAGACTTTTCATTACGAATTTGAATCTGGCCTCAGACACTTACTAGCTATGTCATCCTGGGCAAGTCACTTAACCCTGATTGCCTCAGGTTCCTCATTTGTAAAATGTGCTGGAGAAGGAAATGGCAAACCACTCCATTATCTTTGCCAAGAAAACCACATGTGGGGTCACAAAGAGTCAGACATGACAGAAATGACTGAACAATAACAACAACAAGGTAAAAGGGATCTTTTTGAAGAATTCTTCCTCTTTACTCTCAATAAATGCCATGACACCTACCTAACACTGTTTGACCAGACCACTGATAACTTTTCAAGTTGAGTATTAAAAGTTTCCCTATAGCAAATTCGTTCACCCAAAGATTTCTCTTTTTACATACATATTCGTCATTTTCTTACAGGATTACAAAAACCTTTTCCACCCACTTCTTCTTTTCAGTTGACCAGTCATTAAATGTCATCACCAAAAGCCTTTCTATTTCAACACAAAGAAATGCAGAGCAAAGTTAAACCATCTCAGAGATTAAAAGCTACAAAGCGTTTTTGGTTGTCTTTATGAAAACCCCCAAAGTGAATGGAAAGGCAGATCTTCACCACCCTACAAGGCACTGTTTATTGTTTAAAATTTTACTGCAACTTAAGATTTATGATCCTTATTGCTGTCCAGATATAAGCAATACCATATTAGCATTATCATTTCTAAATCTACTACACTGATTTTTCAGAGAGCAAAGAAAAAAACAGATTATAGGGAAAGTATATTTGTGTGTATGTGTGTATGTATGTTAAGAGAGATTTTAGAAAAAAAATATTAGAGTTGTAAAGAACCACAGAAGAGAGAATATTAGGACTAGAAGAGACTTTAGAACACAGAAGTATAAGATTAAAGCTGGAAGAGATCTTGGTATATATCTGGATAGAAATAATGATAGAGATGAAGAGGAGAGGAAAAGAGGAGAGGAGAGAAAAAAAGTGAAGATAAGAGAAAAGAAAAAAAGAAAGAAGAAACAGATACCTAGATGATCAAAGACATAGAGACACATAGAAAGATAGACACTATAGCTATACAGTCTATATAGTATTAACAGATAACCCTATTATATCGAACAGTTCAAAATGTCCTTTTCTTCTGAAAAACAATCCATGGATCATGCATCAAACTGTCCTTTAGAAATGTCTCATTTTCAGAGGAAGGCAGGATTCCTCAAACTGGGAAGTGAATGGAGATAGATGCTTTTCTTAATCAAAGTCATCAGCGGTGAGCCCGGTGAGCCTGGTGATGATGATGAGGATGGTGATGATGGTGAAGATGATGGTGATGGTGGCCTGCTTGGAGGTTTCGGTGGTTATGATGAAGGCGTCCAAGGGGACCACCAACACGTGCTGGCCAAGGATGGACCCACCTTACACGATTTCTACCCACGGCCCTGTAGTTCCTCTCTATGTCAGGCTCATGTGCTCCAGGTCCATTGTGGTGAATGCACATAGCTACCAGCAGCAGAAAAAGGATTGCCAAAGCAACTCCAGTGACTAGGATCAGTGGGTTGATGCCACCCAAGAGACTGAGCATCTTTGAAATGGGAGAGATTGCAAGAATCCTAATTTGCAATACTGTTTACCACTGATACCTCTGCCAATGAAAAGGAGTTGATCATCTGCTTCCCACAGCAACACAACAGCCAGTGGCATACCCCTCCTTCTTTGGTCTCTTTACAGCCTGCTAGCTCTATCCTCCTGCCTGCTGTGGCTCTTCCCAGCTGAAAGTGCTGCACATTTTGTTCTCTCAACTCCTACAATCTGGAGATTCTCCAGAGAATCTGAGAACAGCCTCTTTTGGCTTGGAGTCCAGGAAAATAGAAATAAACAGCAAACTGTTTTAACTCTGAGATAGCTACCAGAAGTCAGACTCAAGGCCAGAATCACAGAGTTAGAAGAGAATTCAGTGGACACTTAGGATAACCGTGTACTTGAAAAAGAATCCACTCTATAACATACCTGTCAAATGGTCACTGAGATACTGCATGATGACCACCCAGTAGGGAAAACGGGGCTACCTCCCAAGGCAACCCATTCCTCTTTTGAATAATTTTTGAAAAAAGCAAGAACAAGTAGACCAAGGGCTCCCAGCCCCATCAAATACATGAGGGCCTTACGGATGTTTATGGGCTATTTGCAGGTATAACTATATTTTAAACTAGAGCGACAGGGTCTATCTTAAACCAAACCTAGATATTTTTGAGACAGAGAAGTAAAGAGAAAAGAAGGAGGAAAGGGAGAAGGAGATAGAGGAAGAGGGAGAGTGAGAATGTATTACTCTGTGTCAGGCACTGTGCTAAGCACTGGCGATACAAATACAAGCAAATAAGTCAGCCCCAATATTCAAGGAGCTTACATTCTAGTGGGGAAAGAAAACACGTAAAGGGGAGCTAAAAAGGAAGGAGAAGGGTATCCACTGTCTAGGCTGCTGTGTTGAAGGGGTGGAGAGGAAGTCTAGAAAAGGAGTCAAGAATGAAGTGAGAATGGCTGGGGTTCTTCATGAAATAGTGGCCTGGACTAAGGACTTATCAATCAAGAGAATGTGTGTGAGAATGAGTGGCATGGGAAAGCTGCTGATGAGGAAGTAGAAAGAAGTTCAGAATGGTACTGGGTTTTGGCCATTTCAATCCAGATAGAATTCAGGACAAACCGACCCCAACTCAGATGCCCCTTACTATCCAAAAGATAGTTTGCCAATGTACCTGAAGATAAGGAAGTCATTAGCTTCTATTTATTTATTTTTAATTTGTGTGGAATAGAATTATGCCCAAAGAGTTACTATTAAACTGCCTCTACCCTTTGACCCAGAAATACCACTACTAGGTCTATTTCCAAAAATAATTAGGGAAAAAGGAAAAGATCCTATATGTTCTAAAATGTTTACAGCAGCTCTCTTAGTGGTGGTAAGGAAGCCATTAGTTTTAGACTGAAGTAGCCCCTTTATGCCTTTCCTATGTAATGTAGTCAAAACTGATGGAGGTAGGCAGGGACCAACCCTGAATTAACACGTCTCTACCCACTGCCCCACCTTGATCTCTTCTGAGTGAGATAGGTAACTTAAAGGGAGACCAAGGGTCTCCTGAGAGAAACTGGGACTTTACAAGTCAGCTAGGCATCTAGATTAGCTCAGTGGATAAATAAATGGACTTGGAGTCAAAAAGACTTGAGTTCAAATCTTGCCTCACACATTTACAAGTTGTGTGACCATGGCCTAGACACTTACCTACTTAGTGCCTCAGTTTACTCATGTGCAAAATTAGGATAATAATAGCCCCTACTTCCCAGGGTTCTTATGAAGAACAAATGAAACAATATGTGCAAATTGCTTTGCAAACCTTAAAGCAGGCCTGTACAACATACCACTTGTGGGAGGCTTGCTGCCCACCAAAGCAGCCCGTGGGCAGTATGTTGTACGGCCTGTATTTACATCTTCTACATTTTTTATGAGCCAACTGAAATCCTTTGGTGAATTGTAAGCAGTATGTGGGCCACAAGCAGCACACGGGCTGTATGTTTTGTGGGCCTGCCTTAAAGCATTATATAAATGATGATTATTATTGTTTTTGGTGTTGTTAATAAGCTACCTAGCATAGGGCTTCTTGGGAAAAGGTACAAGTTCAGAGGAAAAACAGCAGCTGCTGGAGACACCTTCACTCCCATGCTTCCTCTCAGTCATTAACTCCCTTGGACGTCCATTCATCACCACAGAGCCCAGACTTCCTGAATAACAAGTCTCCCAGAGGCAGACATTCTTTGAACAATCTCATAGACCTTGACCTCATTCACTGAGAGGGGTCCCGATTTCCCTCTAGTCCAGCCCATTGTTGTTGTTTGTGCTTTGTTCTTGATGAGGACCTTGACATCAGAGAGGTGCTGCCATGACATGCAAGCAAATTGGATTTAAGTGAAGGAGGGCTGTGAAGTCATCAGCCTCCCTTTCTCCTCCAGAGTCATCTAGAACTAGTGGCCAGATATAGATCAGGATGAGTGGAGATGGCCCACGATGTAGTGGGGGACCTTGGCTTTTTCAAGCTAAGGTCTTTAACAGGTCTCAGTTTGACTGAGGCAATACCTATTCAGTGTTTAAGACTTATTAAGAAATGAGGTAGAGAATGGTCACTTCACCTAATAAAAAACATCGATCCGGGATTTCTGGCCAAAACAGAAACAATTGCCAGCCCATTGACGGAAGTGACAATAGACAGGTAGCTCCTGAGGTTAAATCCAAGGACACATGAGCCCTTCCCCTCAAAGACTCATGGGGCTAGACAACCCAAACAATGCTTCTGGATTTCAAGAGTTTCCTCTGATTTCCAGTAGCACTTGGGATATAATAGTGAATAGGGTCTGGAGAAACCATGTGTTTACTGGAGGCAGCAAGAAGTTCATGTCTGGGTCCAGGTAAGTCGATATGATAGCTGTCTATCAGCTTTTCAGGATTTGCCCTTGGACTACTGGGTGAAAACAGTTTTTAAAAAGTGGTAAAATGGATACTTGCTATGTATCTATTAGTCTATCTTTATATCATAATTACAATAACAGGTATTTCTTTAAGGTTTGCAAAGTGCTTTACATGTAATCTCATTTGATCCTCACAACTCTGTAAGATGCTATTGTGTCTCCATCTTATAGGCAAGGAAACGGAGATCAAAAGAGGTAAGTGACTTTTCCAGAGTCATACAGCTAACAAGTGAGTAAGACTTGATTCCAAGGCAAGCCTTCTACCCAATAATACACCTATCTCTGTCAGTTCAAAGATTTGGCAAGTCTCAATCTTCCTCCCACCAAACCTCCCAATCTTCTCCCACAAACTTCTGCCAGTAGGATTTCACTACATTCTCTTGGAGAAAGATTGCTTGGCCAGGAAGGTGATATTAGAGACTTGACACTATCATCTTGAGACAAAGAGGCAGCATGGAATAATGGATAGAGTGCTGGACTTGAAGTAAGGAAGATCTTGCTTTAACCCACTTTAGATACCTACCAGTGCTGCAGCATAGGGAAAAAGACTTAAGTCTCAATTTCTTCATCTATTAAATGAGGGGACTGGGATCAATGCCTCCTAAGGTTTCTCTCATCTCTAAACCTATGGTCCCATGAGTGTCACATCCTGTTGTTATAAGGTTTGACCACTGTAACCCAGTGTATCCCTAACACATCTTGAAGATTAAGCTAGCTATAGGTCCCCTGCTCTATTTTGCTTGGTTGAAGTCTCCCTCATAAGAGTAGAAGTAATCAAAGGGCACTTTTTCCACTTGGGCCCCATCACTCAGGACAACTCTCTGCTGTATACTGGGACAAATGACTGTTGTGAAAATCTAAACCTATGCCTTAGCAGTTCTTCCCAATTTTTGGTTCTGCTATTGCTGATCATTTGAAGTGCCAAGTGAATTACCTTCAGCTCAGAATACTGCCTTCATAAGTGAAGAAGTAATAATAGTTAACATTTATATAGCTTAAGGTTTACAAAGTATATATACACACACATACACACATACATACATATATACCTACAGGCATACACACACACACACACACACACACACACACACACACATATTCTCATTTGATCCTGAGATCAAATCTTAAGATAAAAGGTAGCTGCTATTTATTATCAACATTTTAAAGATGATGAGACTGAGACTGAGAAAAATTGTGTGACGCATAGGTTTACACAGCTAATTAGAAAGTGCCTAAGGCAATAATAAGCTTAGATCCTCTTGACTACAAATTCAATGCTTTATCCACTATGATACCTACCTGTCCACATAGTGGTCAATCATCATACTCCATCACCAGTTGAACCTGCATTTCCAATTATTCCCATGATTTTGCTTTCAGTGTCCAGTGACAGGTTTCAGTACTGAGCCTTTAATATGATTCCATGCCATGCAATCTCAATAATATGACTACACTCCCCATTTGGTCTGGAGACCCAGTGCCTTAAAGAATCCCTGGCCAATAATCTCTGAGGGAAGTTCATCCAAGCATTCACATTTCCAGCAGAGGCAACGGAGGTTTTTATGAAAGAAGGAATAGCTTTCATGACTACTAAGCTGTTAATGAAATTATTGTTCTATGCCCAGTATGCTCTTATCCTATTTCCTAAACCAATGGCATTTTGTTTCCATTTTTACCAAGTTGTGCTTGATCTGATAGGCAACCTATTAACTATGTATGTGAACTCAGGTAAGTCACCTGACCAATCTGGACCTGTTTCCTCATCTGTAAAATGTAAGGGTGGATAGAGCATTGGCCCTGGAGTCAGGAGGACCTGAGTTCAAATCCAGCCTCAGACACATCACACTTACTGGCTTTGTGACTCTGAGCAAGTCACTTAAGCCCAACTGCCTCAGAAAAAAAATATGTATGGGTCGAACTAAGTGATTATTGAGGGTGCTTTCAGCTTGCCACCTATGATCCTGTAACTATTTATCCTAATTGTTGTTATTGTTCAGTCATTTCAGTCATGTCCAACTGTTCATGACCCCATTTAGGGTTTTCTTGGCAAAGATACTGGAGTGGTTTGCCATTTCCTTCTCCAGCTCATCTTACAGATGAGGAAACTGAGACAAACATCAAGTGGTTTGCCTTGGGTCACACAGCTAGTAAGTGTCTGAGGCTGCGTTTAAATTCAGGTCCAGTGCTTTATCCACCGCACCACCTAGTTGCCATTTGTCTTAGAACGAATACGAAATTATTTCAGGCATGACTTGTCTATGTGATGTTATTTGAGCTCTAAACCACATTCACAACCTTTCACATCTGTGAACATGATTTTTCAAGACCTTCTTCTCACATTTAGGAGGGTTGTATAACTTGATAGCTGACCATTACAAAGAGCTTTAAGGTTTGCAAAGCACTTTATATGTATCATCTCATTTATACTCATTACAACCATATAATGTAAGGATTATAATCATCCTCATTTTGTAGATGGTAAGGTTAATTTATATGCCCAAATTACACAGGTAATAAGTGTCCAAAGTGTGGTTCAAATCTAGATCTTTCTGACTACTAGCCCCGAATTCTAGGGACTATACTTCCCAATACCCTGATGACACCCCAGTCCCTGCCAAGGGCCATATGCAATACATCTGGTTGATACACAGCCCTGTCATGACTTTACATACCAATTAAATGTTCAGTTGGGAAAATTTCCTTATCTAGGAAAAGTTATAGACAAAATAATAACACAATCCATTTGAAGGAACAAAAGGTCAGGAATTTCACAGGAAATTATGAAAAAAATGAAAAAATAAAGGAAGCCTGGCAGTACTAGATCTCTATCTAAATATTACAAAACAGAGATCATAAGGACTATTTAGTTTAAATCCCACCCCAGATCCATGTGATTCTGGGTAAATCACTTCTCTCAGCCTCACTTTCCTTATCCATAAAATGAGGATAATAATAGCACCTACCTAATGGGGTAGATCCAGTTAGATAACATATGTGTAGCACTTTGCAAATCTTATAGTGCTACTTAAATGCTAATAATCATCATTATTATTGGTATTATTATTGATTAAACTAGAGAAAGGTAGATGAGTGGAAGAGACTAGTAAGCAAGGCCTAGAAACAAGTAAACAAAGTACTCCTATGTTCAACAAATTCTAAAACAACAACTATAGGGGAAGGACTCCCTATTTGACAAAAACTTCTAGGAAAGCCAGAATGCAATTTGATAGAAATAGGTTTTGGCCAACATCTTATGAACTAGTTAATTAATTAATGCCATTTGTTAGACAGCTGATGCAAAGCACTGTGCTATACCATACACCAAAATGAGTTCCAAATGGCTACGTGACCTAAATATGAAAGGATATGAGAGAGACAGAGACACAGAGACATGCACAGAGAAAGAGAGAGAGAGAATGAAAGAAGATACCTATGGTGATGGCAACTATACATAAAAAGATAAAGTGAATCATACCCCCCAAAAAATAGACTGTTATATAAAATTTAAGCATTTTGATTAATCTAAAAAATGTAACTAGAACATGAAGAGATGCTATTAATTGGTAGCAAAAGCTACTCCTCAAACATCTCTGATTCATCTAATATCCAAGATATACAAAGAATTGATAAATTTATATAACTAAGAGCTGTTTCTTAATAGTTAAGTGGTCAAAGTACATGGATGGTTTCCAAGTGAAGAGATTAAATCTATAAAAAAAACCATATAAAAACACGGTCTAAATCATAAGCAATAATATAAATATTAGAGTTACACCTAGCAGTTTTTACAACAAGGCAATTCAGTTAAATTAGATGACCAGGAAAAATGCAGGCCCACTTCTGGGATGAGGCAGCTATCTGCTACTGGGGTAGGATGTTCCAGAGGACCTCCTTTGGGTAGAGTCATAATGAGAAAAGTACATTTCTGTTTTTAATAATCCTGCTAACTAGGGGCCAAATTCAGGTTTTTCTATGCAGCAGCAGAAGTTTAAGTGCTACCAATGACCTCTAAATGTCAGCACCCTGGAGCAAAGCTTCATGTCTTCCTTCTCTAATTGTTGGAGTAGTTGTAGCAAAACATGCATACTAATAAAATTCTGGTGGAATTGTAAATTAAGATAAAACAGTTCTGGAGATCAGTTTGGAATTATGTAAGACAAGATACTAAGCAGATCATACATTTTGACCCAGTAATTCCACTTCAAGGAATATACAACTGAAAAAAAAATCAATAATAGAAAGAAACAAAGGTAACAGAAAGAAAGAATAAGAAAGATGATAGATAGGATAGATTAGATAGATGGATATTGATTTCACTATATAGACAGGTTCAGATACATCCAAATATTCATAGCAACATTTTTTGCAGTAACAAAAAACTGGGAACAAAGCAGGTGTCCAGCAATTGGAAAACGGCTAAACAAATTGTGATATTTGAATGCAATGGAAGTTATTATACAACAAGGATCAGAGAATATAAGGAATTTAAAGGAAAATATAAGTACTTATATGACCTGATGCAAAGTAAGTTATGTAGAACCAAGAGAACATTGTATACAATGTCTACAGAAAGGCCATGGAATGTAACATTAAAAGATAACAAGGCCATCAAAGATAAATCAAAGGCTATCATCAATATTGGTTCCAGATGGCTGATGTGGAAGCACATCTCTTTTCTCTTGACAGAGGGGTGTACTACAGGTGTGGAATGTTACATAGTTTGTTGGACTTCATTACTATACTCAGTGGTTTTGCTCATCTATTCCTGTTGCTGTTGCTATAGTTCAGGGTACTGTGCTGTGGATAGGAATAAATTGTAGTCTAAAAACTCCATCTTCATTAATAAAATATTAAAAAGGAAATTTTACCAACTTCCTAAATATCTTAGCAATTTTTTTTAAAAACAGGCATTTGGACTAGATGACCTCTCAGGTTCTTTCCAGTTCTAACATTATCTACCCAATAAGCTCTTTTTCAGATCTTACATTCTGTGAATCTGTGAGAATCTCCAAGGTGTAGAGAAGTATAGACAAAAATCTTTGAAAACTAAAGAGGCAATGACTGTCCCCACTGCCATCCCCCAGGTTTTAAATATGTCCAAGGAATTTTGGCATTTTCTAGTAGGAAAATGAATGTCTTAATATTTTGAAGATTGGACTCTCACAAAATTGTTATGGGAGTTGTCAAGATATGACGAACAGTTATTTCCTATTCAGGAAATCAGGAATGCAATAAGGAAAGGAGCACACTGCCTCTGCCAAGGAGGAGGAAACCCCATATCACCAAAAGATGCCCCTTGAGGCTTAATTGAATACTGACTCTTAGACCTCTGATAGGATCAATTTAATTGTAGAAAGCAACAAAATAATGTCTTATCATCTGATGTGTAATGTTAGTCAGAACAGTAGCAACAGCATTGCCTAGCTCACTATCACTTATCTCCTCCAAAGACACCATTTTATAATTTACTGCTTAGAACTAGAAAATTAAGACCCTTTAAGGACTAGCCTTCCTAGCAATTAGATCTAATAGTGGGATGGCCTGCTTTAGGAAGTAATGAGTACACCCTCCCTAGAGGTAATGAAGCGAAGTTTGTATGATCATTTTTCAGGTATGTTGTAGAGTCAACAAGCATTTTTAAGCCTCTACTATGTACCAGGCACTGTATTAAGTGTTAGAGATACAATGAAAGGCCAAAAAAAATGTTCCTCATCTCAAGGACCTCACAATCTTATCATGGGAGACAACATAGAAACAACTATGTACAAACAAGATAATAAATCGAAGACCATCTTAGAGAGAAGGAATTAGCACTGGATTGTTCCCCCTACCCCCAAGGTTTTCCTAGGAACAACGGAATTTTACTCACGTCTTTCTAGGGACTCTTGGCTCCCATGCAAGGAGGTGAGCTAATGAGACATTGGATTTAAGACAGGTTTTGTTTTCTCCAACAAGTTCCTATTCAAGCCACTTGAAAGTTAAGAAAACTCTCGTTTATTTTATGGAGGGCATCAAGCAACTTTCTCCTCTGGTGGGTCCCATCTTCCCTTTGGACCAATACATTCTACATAACTCATGATCCAGAGTTGGGATAGGTACAAGTTGCTCTTCTGTGAATGTAGATCTTTGCTGGACCAATCCTTCTTCCTATTTGGCATAATATCAATGGTGGAACCTATAAGCTTCCCTCTAGATATGAGCAAGGTTAGGCATTTCCATCTCATCTCCCATCTTTTCTCTTTGAGGCTTCTAATCCCTTTTCTTTCTCTCATTTTTGCATCTGTGTTTTTAGCATCAACCCCAAGCTACCTACAGAGGATATGTGAATGAACAGGCTTCTCTTCAGGCCTACATGCAACCAAGCATCTCTGGGCCTGCTCATGTCTCTTTTCTCAGGCCTTGCCCTCCTGAGAACCTTTCTGGCACTTTGGGTTTCATCTCCCTTAGCTGCACCTCTCCACCTCTCTTCTATGATGAGCCATCCCCTCTTTGTCATGTCTCTTTATCCAGCACCTGTCTCTAGGTGGGTCATCATTTCCTTTTTTTTTTTTTGGCTAAATATGCACAATTTTTATTAAAGTGAAAAGGGCTTAAGGTAACTAAAATACTAACTTTTAATACTACATGTTTTGTCTTTTCATATCTTTCTAATGAAATATTCTATGTCTATATTTTCAATTTTTTTGTGAATACTAACTTTCCATTTCATGTTTGGGGAGCTTTCGTGCTATAAAGGTAACCAAGCAGAGGAACAGTGAATATTATTTATTTACATTTTTATTGAAATATAAAACTAGAAAAATAAATTTAAAATTTTATTAAAAATTTATAAAAAGAAATAAATTCCTTTTAAGAACCAAGTCAAAGCGCCAACCCAAGTGTGAGAATTCTATCACTCACGTGGTATCAACTCAGTGATCCTCACTTTTGTTGCACCTAAGAAACGAAATTCGATTCAGTGATAGAACCAGTCTCAGCAATGGTGAAGTGATCTACATTTGTAGAATAATCTATAAAGAGAATTCATAGTTTTTCCATGAAATTTATTTATATGGATGTAGCTTCAGATGAGGGCTGCAAAATATTTAGAACTGAGCCCTGCTATTTGTTAGCATGAATCCCAGAATTCAGAGCTAAATTTGGACCATGACTAAGATGGCATACGAAGTCTCAGTCCCCAAAGCCTCCAACTTACAAAGAGATCCTGTTATAAAAGCTCATTTGTAAGCCAATTTTCTGAAACTCAGAAGGCACTTTCCCATAGAAAGCATCTTATAAATGGTAATTAGTTTCCCTGACCAGCCTCCAAAGAGTCACAAGGCATCCCTTCCACTTAATTTCTGTATGACTCAAGGCAGGGCACATAATCTCTGTGATGCTCACTTTATTCATAAATAAAATGGGAGTAATAAACATTTCTATTATTGTCCCCAGAAGAGTGGATATGAGGAAAGCACTATGAGCTTCTTTTCCTTCTCCTTATTCTTTGCCTTTTCCTTCTTCTCTTCTGTTTCTGCTACTCCTTATTCTTTCCCTTTCTTCCTATAAAAGTATATGAATGATACTTGGCCATGCCAAAGAACTATGTGACACAACCAACTGAATGTTGAACTTGGAGTCAGGAAAACTTAAGTTCAAATCCCGTCTCAAACACTTACTAGCTATGTGATCTTGGATTAAGTTACTTAGCCTTAGTTTCCTCAGCTGTAAAATTGTTATAATAGCATCTACCTCCCAGGGTTGCCTTGAGGATAAAATCAGATATTTGTAATAGTGCTTTGCAAGACTTAAAGTGTTATATAAATGTTAGCTATTATTATCTATAGTCCTGCTGTAGGCACCTTTTCTGTCATGAACAAGAGAATGGCAAACAATTAACATCTAGCCCATTTATTAATTCAAGTAATTTCTGTCATGTAACTACCCTTCCATGGCTACAGGGTTAAAAATCATTTCTCATGTGAAGTCCAGGTTGTCTTAAAGTTAATTTGTGCAAATAAATTCACACTACAATTAACCATTCAGTGACTTGATTCTTCCATTCCCCTATTCTAAATTTCCAAAGCACATTTTCACTCTAAGAATCAATTCAATTCATTGCACATAACATGCCAACTCTGGTAGCACTAACGGTATTGGGGTTTTGGTGACAATACAGAGTTTGAATATGAGAGACAGTTTCTGCCTTCAGAGAACTTATAGTTCAATAAGGAGAGCATATGTAGATATATAGATAGATAGATAGATAGATAGATAGATAGATAGATAGATAGATATCTATATATATACCAATAATTCACTATGAGCTACTTAAGTCGTGGGTACTTTTATAGAAAATAAAATGCTACGTAAAGACCTGGTGTAGGAGTGGGGAGGGTAAACTTCAAAGAAGAAGTTGAATTTGAGTTAGGCTTTTAAAAAGCAGGATTTCTTAACCATTTTTTGTATTATTGACAACTCTAGCAGTCTGATGAAACTTATGGACCTATCAGAATCATGTTTTTAAGTGCATAAAATAAAATATATAGAATAAAAAAGGAAGTCAATTATGATGAAATATTTATATACATATACATATATGTATACACATACATACATATACACACACACACACATATATGTGTGTGTGTGTATATATATATATATATATATATATATATATATATAAAATCTTCCCATCAATGTTCACAGAGCCCTTGAAATCCATCCCCAGACCCCTTTGCAGTCCATGGACCCAAGGTTAAGAGTTCCTACTTTAAAGAATGGGTAGGGGGTGCAGCTAGGTGGCACAGTGGATGCATCTCCAGCCTTGGAGTCAGGAGGACCTGAGTTCAAATCCAGCCTCAGACACTTGACATACTAGCTGTGTGACCATGGGCAAGTCATTTAACCCTGATTACCTAGCCAAAAGGCAAAAAAAAAAAAAGAGTGGGTAAGTTCTAACAGGTAAAGAGACTGAGGAGAGGATATTTTAGGCACTGCAAATGGCAAAGACATAGAAAAGGAAAATTTCAGAGACAGTTTGGGATACAGAATTTGGCCTACCCAGTAGAAGGAATCCCACCCAGCAGCGTGGACAGGATTCTCAGTCTGTGTGTGTGTGTGTGTGTGTGTGTGTGTGTGTGTGTGTCTCTCTCTCTCTCTCTCTCTTTATCTGCCTTTCTTTCCCCCACCCCCCACCCCCCAGGAACTGGCAAGCTCAGGCCCAACACTTACAGCTTCAGGGATGAAATAAACACACAAAAAGCTGCTCCACCCAAATCTCTTTTCCCAGGGAAAGTGATCATTTCCTGCAGAGACTGAATGTACAGACATAGTTGGAAATAGCAATGAAAGAAAGAATTTTGAGAGGACGGTCTTGGCTGTGCTAAAGAATTGTTGTGAATTTGAGGAACGCTGCCATGTAAGGGAGGAGATCTTAATTCTAAGGGGAATAGTTCAGGAATCTTTTTTATTTCAACACTTCACTGATGCTTGTTTTTAGGGTGGGTGTGGGATCTACAGGGCTTTGTATAGGTGGTGTGGTATGATAGAAAGGAAATTAGACTAAGAACCAGGATATCTGTCTACTAGATCCAGCTCTGCCATGAATGGACTTTGAGTCTCTTAACCATTTTAAACCAGACCTGGGCTCAAATCTGTGTCACCTACGTGACTTAGGTAAGGCACTTAACCTTTCTGGGACTCAGTTTCCTCAAATGTAAAACAAGGATTGGAGTAAATGACCTCAAAGATTCCTTCTAGCTTTAAATTGATGTATGATCCTATGACCTGTTTTCTTATCCATAAAATGTGTAGGTTGGGTTAAATAATTTCTGAGGTCTCTACCAAGTCTACACTTCTTGGGTGTCAATAGTTGAGAATCACAGTACACAGAAGGCTCCTATAGAAACTTCTTTTTGAAGTCTGTGACTAATTCGTCTCAGGCCTCAGACTCTAGGCACTAAGGACAGTCCAAGAGATGCCTCTAAAGAGACTCTAAACTATCTCAAATCCCAAGCCTAAGGACTCCCAATATAGCATGAGGACCTTTGCTTCCAGGTACTTAAAGAATGGAAGCTGAGTACTCATAAAGGATAAACCCTGTCTGTGCCTCCCAGGCTATTTTGCACTCCAGAACGAGTTACTAATTTTACTCTTCCTTAACTACCAGATCTCATAACTATAAGACATCCTGGTCTTCTGGGATTTCAAAGCAATGATTCCAACCTTAGCAACCACAGGCCCCAAGAGTGTGGATACCCCTGTACAAGTAGTCATTTCCCCAACCTATGGCAGGGAAAAAGATAGTTCCTGCCCCGTTTATCCCCATGTCTTTTGACAATGAAAACAGGCAATGTCTTTTGACATGAAAATATTCTACCCTTCCTTTTCCTCCATATTTTCTTATCCCTGGCTATCTCAGCTCTACCTCTATATAATCCATATCATCTTCCTCTCTCCCATTCCATTATACCACCTGGAATTCTTTCTCTTTGTTAACCACTTCCTTTTACCTTAGACACCTTCATTTTACCTTTTTTGTTTTTTTAATTTTCTTAGGCTCTGAGAAATCTGGTTCTTTTCAGAAGATACTATATCATTGAACATTTCTCTGTTGTTGCACGATCTTTCTCTAATGCCAACACTAGGCCAAGAGGAAGAATAAGTATATGACTCTCTCTCACTTCTAAATTTTCCATTGGCCCCCATTACTCAGCAGTATTTCTTCTTTTGAGGTTCACTCCTTCCATCTTCATCAACCAATTCAATTCCTTATTGTAGTCATTTATCAACATCTCTGCCATTTGTCCTCTTTTCTCAAGGAGTTCAATACCTAAATCACAGTCTTTTCCTTTACCCCAATACATTGCTTTCTACATGGGAACTACAGCATGCATGGTGACATTACTTTGCACACCCCGATCTTACAGGGTAAGATCATCCTCCTAAATTCTCATGATCTCCAACTTCAACTGACCTCAACTACAAACAGAATTGGTCATACTTTATCTGACTATCACTCATAACTATTCAACCTTCATTTTACAAATCTCTAAAATTATTATCTGACCATTACCTCTAACCTTCTATCTCTGCAAGTGCCTTACATCTCCTAAGCACATTCTTCATTTTTACTTCTTACTTCCCATCCTTACCTTCCCTCTCTGCCCTCCTAGTCTATCACCCCTGCTCTGGTCTCCCTTCTCTCCCATCACAGTCTTGACCCTAAGGTTGGCCAACTTAACCATATACTAGCAGTTTGCTTTGAACCTCTTGCTCCTGGTGCCCCAGTCACGCCTTGATAACTCCAACATTGTATGTTAACATTCAACTGCTTAATTTTGAGAAAGTTCGCTTCTCATTTGTTATCTAATCTCTACTGGCCCTTTATTACTAACCGCTAGTCCTTTGTTTCTTTCCCGAGCAATTATACTCATCATAGTGGCTATTCTAAATTTTTCTCTTCTCTCATAGGACCTCCTAGACCAGGGGTGGGGAAACTTTTCATGTTGGAAGGCTGCATTAATATTTAGATGTAATCAACTAAGGCCACATTCAAAAAAACTTCAATTAGATATACTTAAAAATGCACATTATTTTGTAAAAGTCTAACTACTATTTACTTAATAATTTCAAAAAAATGAAAACTATTTGTTCATTTTAAAGCTAACAAACCTTTTGATGATGAATGTTGTTGCATCTGCTTTTTGTTGGAAAGCATTTAAATATTTGGTTGCAGCATGGAGGTCCACAGTTTCAGTTGATCCTCTAGATGGGAATCAGTCATTTGAGACCCTAAGGTCATCTTGATTTGAGTTAAGTAAGAGAATGTAGATTTGAAGCAGTAAGTAGTTGAAAAGCAAGAAATCATTTTTCAGGCATGTTGCTGAAGGCTTGGGTATTCTACTGCATTTTTCCTTGTTTCAATTGGATCTTTCTTAGCATCAGACAATGACTTTAAAATGTCATCTACTGAGAGTTCAATCAATTCCATCTGTAGTTCTTTAGGTGCCTTGGTGATATCAACTAGATGAGGCTGAAATGTTAATTTGAGTGTGATGTCATAATTCTCAAAGTCAGTTAACCTTTTATTGTATTCTCCAATTAACAGGTCTATAACAGTTGTGTATCCTTCAGATGATTCATATATATCGTCCTGCTTATCAATGACCTTTGCTAACTGGGAAAAATGTTCATCTGCAATTTCCTTTTGAAAAAGTGTTTTGAAAAAAGATAGCTTTTTTCAAAATGCTTAGATTTTTTTGCCCATATATCATATATAGACTTAGTTTTACCTTGCAAAGAAATTTTGAAGTCATTTTATTTGACATGATATCACACAGAAATGTAGCATTCCTATAGAAATAATTTTTCAATAATTGACATTGCTGGTTCTGTTCTTCATAAAATTTAACTATCTGTTCTCACAAAGATAAAATTTTGACTGACATCTGTCCCTGCAATAGTCAATGCACTTCAGAATGATATAGCAAATCCACACTGAATATTTCATCATTCAACTTTAGCATGTTACAAAACTGATGATGCCATGTTACATTTGCAAGAATATAGCTAACAATACTTATAACTTGCTGCAAAGTGTCACTTAAAATTGTAGCTTTAGCACAGAGATTTTGCTGATGCAAGATACGGTGAAAAGAAATGAGAGCATCAGGATCTGTTAATACTTGTTTTTATCTGTGCAATAAACCCTTCGTGTTTTCCTGTTATGGGAGGTGAACCGTCTGTACTTACACTCACTAAATTTACCAAATGCAGTCCAACTTCACAACATTTATCGTGAAAGTTGTTGAAGATATCTATTCTACGTGTTCTGTTTGCAAGAGTGCCCAAAGCAAGTAAGTCTTCATATCAAAGAAAATTTTCTATTATGACCTGAATGAACGATAAAAGTATCAGCTGATTCATCCAAAGCGATTGAATAATATATTTTTTCCTTTTGAAGTATTGCATGAAGATATTCTCTTAAGTTGAAGGCTAATTCATGCTGCCAATCAGTTATGGTTCTCCTCGAAAGAGGCAGTTGTTTGTACTTTAAAATGTTATCAGGGTCTAAGCATCCTACAACTCTGACAATTCATTTTTTCACAATTTCTATATCACTGAATGGCTTCCTTTTTTTCCCCGAATCTGTAAGCTACTTTATAAGTTGCTTCAGTGGCATTATTTCCAGATTTTATTGCTGCTTGAAAGAATTGTCTTTGCTTTTGCTTTTCATCTTTTAATTTTTGCAATACAATTTTTCATGCCTTTTCCTCTAATTTAAAATATTTGTGGTTCTTAGGATGAGCATTGAATTTCTTTTAATGTTGATATTGCAGTATCACAAAACAAGCAAGTCATCTTATCTTTAGCAGAAACAAGATAACATTGCAATTCTCAATCCTGATTAAAAAATCTGTTTTCTTCTTTCAACATTCTCTTGGTCTTTTTTGACATGATAAGCTGTTAGACAGAATTAAAAAATACTGTAGAACTGTGTAACTATTCACAAAATCCACTTCAAACAGAAACACAGTGCACAGTTATCAAAAGCTGAAAACAGACTAGTGTACTCAGCCCCCACAAATTCTCACCAACCAGCCTTGTGCAGCAGTGGCACCAGTCAGGTGGGGGAAGTTAGACCTAAACAGTGAGTGTAGCAGCCATCAATTTAGCCCTTATGGCTTACTAATGTTCTAATTGTGCTGGTCAATCTGTGAGGATTATTTCATTGAAACTTATTTTCTTCTTTGGAATTTTAAATACATTCCTTTTAAAAATAAAATAAAAACATAAAAGACAAACAAAAATGTATTAATAAAAATAAAAGGATATGGGAGGCAGCTAGGTGGCACAGTGGATAGAGCACTGGCCCTGAAGTCAGGAGGACCTGAGTTCAAATCCGGCCTCAGACCAAACACTTGACACTTACTAGCTGTGTGACCTTGGGCAAGTCACTGAACTCCAATTGCCTCCCCCCCAAAAAAACAAACAAAATAAAACTATATGTTCTGTAAAATTGGGATTCAGTCAAAAGGCCACACTTAAGGACCTAAAAGGTCACATGTTGCCTTAAGGCCACAAGTTCCCCACCCCTGTTCCAGACCATTTCTCTCTCTCTCTCTCTCAGCAGAAGACCTGATTTCATACTTTATTGAAAAAAGAGGGGCCATCTGTGAAGTGAGCAGAACCAAAAGAACAATATACAATGCACACAATATACAATAACAACAATATTGTAAATAAACAACTTTGAAAGACTTGGTAACTCTTATCAATGCAATGACCAAGCAAGATTTCAGAGGATATATGATGATGATTGCTATCCACCTCCTGCAAGTGAGATGACAGACTCAGGTAACAGAATAAAATGTACACTTTGGGGCTCAACCAAATTTGTTTTCTTGACTATATATACATATATATGTTTGTTTTTATGGGTGGGGTGGGAGGGAAATAAATGTTTGTTAATTAAAAAAATCAAATCAAATCAAAGTGTTCTGCAGAGCTTCAGAGGACCTTCCTTTGATGTTCTGTGTACCTTAAAGATGTTGACTTATTTGAATGTTTGAGGTACTGTATGGCTTTGGTGGGTACTGAGATCACACAAGGCATTTACATAAATTCTTTATTGCCTCCCAAGAGGAAAACTTTACAAAGAAGCTAAAGAGACTACTAGAGGAAGTAGAGATAAAAAAGGTGGTGGCTGTGAAGCGCTGGCCCAAGGACTTAGGAAGATTGCAGATGACAAAACACTATTTTGGCTCTTATGACTTCCTGAATGATGGGATCAGCCTAATATTCACTACATCTGATTGGGCGATCAGGGAGGAAGAGTTGAGGTACATGGATTAAAAAATGGAGTGACACCATGAAAATCTCTGACACATCCACTTGGGTATGGATAAACAATAGCAAAACAGATTAGCCAAGACCAGGCAGCCTCCACTGAAGTAGTTTGTATCCTGGCTACAGCTTTTTGGATTGTTTTTCCAATTTCCCTCTTTAGTTTGGTGATCTAATTAGCTCCCATGGGGTTAATTATCATCTCTATGCAGAAGATTCCCAGATCTACTTATCCAGCCTTAACATTTCTCCTGACCTCCAGTTTCTTGTCACCAACTGCCTATTGGACATCTTGAACTAGATTTCCCATAGACTTCCCAAACTCAATGTGACCCAAAAGAGAACTCATTATTTCTCCCACCACTACCACCAAACCCTTCCTTTTCCCACCTTCACAATTATGTTCCCCCATTCTCCCAGTCATCCACACTCAAAACCTTGATGTCTTCCTTGACTTTTTTTTCCCACTCAACTGAGACATCCAATCTGCTTCCAAGTCTTATTATTTCTATCTACACAATATCTCTCCAACATGTCCACTTCTCTCTACTCATACAACCACCACCTTAGTTTAGGGTTTCATTATTTCATGTCTTGATCATTGCAAATGCCTTCACTTTTGTCTTCCTATCTTGACCATGTCACTATGGCTTGCATTGAATGGCCAATAATGGTCACAACCCAAGTCTCTGTGGCTTATTGTTTAGGTTTTGGTGGCTTAGAATGAGTGTAAATAGCAATTGTTTTCTATTCTAGCTGGAAACTCTTGAGGGTCTTCCCCTCCAAGATTAATATCTTTGTGACAGCAAATTGGCCCGTCTTTTGTCTCAGTTCTTGCCTACCCCTTAGTCATTAAATGGGCATGGCCTCAGACAAACTGAGACTTGGGAAAGACCTTAATTTAGAAAGACCAAGGTTACCCACTGCATCATGGTCCAATGCCAGTTCTCTCGACTTTTGTCTTGCCACTGGATTTGGATGACTCTGGAAGAGAGAATACACATATATGCATATATTTTATAGTATATACATAAACATATACATACATGACTATTTGAATGTTGTCTCATTAAAATGTGAGATTCTTAAGGGCAGGGGCCCTGTTTTTTGGTTTTGTTTTGCTATTTTTGTGTATGCAATGAGGTTAAGTGACTTGCCCAGGGTCACACAGCTAGTAAGTGTTATGTGTCTGAGGCTGGATTTGAACTCAGGTCCTCCTGAATCCAGGGCTGGTGCTTTATCCACTGTGCCATCTAGCTGACAGGGGCTATGTTTTTTGCCTTTCTTTGTATCCCCAGTGCTTAGCACAGCATCTGGCACATAGTAAGTACTTAATAAATGCTTGTTAATTGATTGGTTGATTAAAGATGAAGGAAGCTCAGGTTCAGGGGTCAAGGAAGCTAGCTTCACTATAAGAATATATACAAAGAAGCCAGATGTTATTTTGCCACATCTATGGACAAGGAGACAACATTGTGCAGTGACAAAAATGCTACATTTGGAGTAGGACAATCTGGATTCATAGCCCATCTCTACCACTTTGGGCAAATCACTTTACTTCTCTGTTTTCTCACTTATAAAATAAAGGAGTTATACTATATGACTTCTAAGGTCTTTTCCAGCCTTAGGGCTATTATTCTGTGATCCCCATTAGGCACATACATTTTGGATGCACATGTGAGGAGACTCCGTTGTTGTTTTTCTGGGACTTAAAGTAAATAAGGCTGGTGTCGGTGGGACCAGTACTGGGGACCACTTCAAATCCATGAAAAATCAATCTCTGTCCCTTTGGTCCAGTAGCCTTCATTTGGTCCATTCTGCAGATATTCATAAGACTTTATGTACAAATTACCCTGGTGTGTTGAATAGTAGATCATGGTTGGCATTATCTTTGAGTCATCCTGAGTCTGAGGTGGTCATTCTCCACTGGAGATTAGACCTGTATGACAGAGGTGGGTCAGGGCCTAAATCCTACATATCTCTGAAAAAGATAGTGTCTGATTCCTAAGCTTCTTTAGCTCCTTGGAACTCTCATAACCACTCTATCAGATGAAATGACTGTCTGAAGCCTGAGTTTCCTTAATCCCTTGAACAAAACCAGTAGTGAATGAGTGAGTTGGTTTTTGACTGCCAGGGATCTTGAAATAGTTATCCTTCTCCCAACTGCTAGTTGACAAGGAAATGGGAGATTCCAGTTAAAATTGGTCAAGTAGGGGCAGCTAGGTGGTGCAGTGGATAGAGAACCAACCTCGAAGTCAGGAGGTCCTGATTTAAAATTCAGCCTCAGACCAAACACTTGACACTTACTAGCTGTGTGACCCTGGGTAAGTCACTTAACCTCAATTGCCTAAAAAATAAAAAGTAAAAGTAAAATTGGGCAAGTGAGGGAGAACAGGACAGGACTTGTGCAAGGGATGTCTATGGGTTAATGAGTATGGGGAAAGCACGTAGAGAAAAATCAATCTGTCATTATTCAGTAGTTCAGTTGTGTCTGACTCCTCTTAATCCCATGGACCACAGCACACCAGTGCTATCCATGGGGTTTTCTTGGCAAAGATACTGGAGTGGTTTGCCATTTTCTTCTCTGGTGGATTAAGGCAAACAGAGGTTGAGTGACTTCCCCAGGGTCACATAGCTAGTAACTGTCTGAGGCCTGATTTGAACTCAGGTTTTCTTGACTCCAAGCCCAGCACTCTATCCACTGAACCACCTCGCTGCCTGAACCACTTACTAACTTTGTGGATCTGGGCAAAATACTTAATGTCTCCCTGCCTCAGTTTCCTCATCTGTAGAATGATGGGATTAGACCCAGTAGTCTCAGAGGTCCCTGTTAGTACTAAATCTGTAATTCTATAATCCATTGAAAAGCACCTATATTATGTCCAGTGGTTTGAGCTTTAAGGTTTTAAAAGATGGAAGATCTCTAGAGACTCATGACTAGCACCCAACTGAGAAATCGACCAAGAGAAACTTGCCACCTAGCTATGTTCTCAGCCCAAAAGGTCAAAAAAAAAAGAGTAGGTGGCAGAATAATCTTTTAGTCTGCTATTAGTAACACCAGCCAAGGTGGTGGAATGGACCAGCAGAGTCCTGCAATGAAATCTCAGTGCCCATTGAAAATACAAGATAAGAGATTGATCAGTTGCCAACCCATGCCAAGTAGCTAAGATGTTAAACAATCTACCAGTATATAGCTTGGCTCCAGTGAAGGTTGAAGCTCTAACGATGTAAAACATTACAACTACTTCTTGTCTGTTGTACAATTAGTTGGACTCCCTGATGACACAAAAGATAGATATAGGAGAGTTGAGGAATCAGGCCCCATAGAGTCTCTTCCAATCTAGTGCCCAACATGCACTAGGAGATGGCCCATCCAAAGTTGATCTAGGTCAAAACTCAGATTAAAAGGAAATTGAGCTTGACTGCCACATGGGAAAATTAAGTAGATTTCAGGACATTCTCGCTTAAGAGAAACGCTAAATCCAGAGGTAGTGGGTTGATACTTCATTGTTGGAAGCCCTAAAGAAGTTTATTTATGGTGCCCAACTCTTGAGTGGTAGGAGATCTTCCATTTGCCACCATTTAGCCTTGGACACAGAAATGAGAATAGTGACCAGTTTGCCTGAGAACAATCTTCTCCCATAGAGGATTGGGAGAAATAAAGGGAGGACTCATCAATGACAGTAAGTCACAGCAAAAGTGTGACTCCTTCCTCTTTTTCATTTTTCGTTTTTTAAAAATTATTTGCTATGGTTGTCTGGCAGGGGAAGGGGAAGGATTCCTGGGTAAATTCAAGCATTATATGAACAGAGATATCCATAAAGCTTGCTTTTTAAAATGTTTGTTAAGAGAAAAGTAATGGAAGTTCAGTCTTGTTTTTTTAATAAAATAATTCTCATGGGCTAGCCCAGAATGGGGAACCTGCAGCTTTGAGGCCACATGTGGCCCTCGTCTTCAAGTGCAGCCCTTTGACTGAATCCAAACTTCAAGGGGATTTGTTCTGTGAAGTTTGGATTCAGTCAAAGGGCCACACTTGAGGACCTACAGGGCCACATGTGGCCTCGAGGCCACAGGTTCCCTATCCCTGGGCTAGCCAATTAAGACCAGGTACATGAGCTAGTCACCTGGAAGGAAGTATGAATATTATCTGCTGAAAAAGACCAGAACTGCAGACCTGAGTAGATGGATATAAGGCACTCTCTGCTGGAAAAGAGTGAAACTACAGAGAGTAGCCTAATAGAGTTAAGTGGCCATACCCATAAACTATAGAAGATGGAGATGACAAGAGCACCACTAACTGTTGGGAGGAAGAAAAGTTACAGGAGTGAACCCAAATGGGCACAGATGGAATAGTTGATGAGGAGAGTTTGAAGGCAGGAGAACCAAGCCCAGCTGCCTCTGAAAAAGAACCGCATGTAGGTCAACGCTGTAAGTCAGGAGGATTGTACATGTCTCTGTATAGCATAGCTGGGAAAAGTTGCTCACTAATAGGTATTTTCTACGGTATGAATGAAAGTCCTCTCTGTTACTATTAGCTTGTAAATAAAACTGTTCATTTTTCAAGTCTCACAAGGCCATGGGCTTTAAGAAGAGATGACTTAGAGTGTTAGGAAATGCTAGGTACTGATCCTCACAAGTCATCTTGGTGGGAACAATGAACTGAAGAAGAAAGATGTCCCCCAAAATTAATCTGGATATTTTTTTTTAACTAGGTAAGAGCCTCAGATCCTTCTGTAATATGTGAAAATCTGAGTGAACTTGGATATTTTTCAAGCAATTCTAGAAAGAGGGAACATTCCTAATCAAAACTGCCATAGGTACTTCTCTAAAAGACTTACAGTTGTGGCTTTGATTGTTCCATATTCCTTCCTTCCTTGATACAAGATATTCTCCTGGGCTAATTGTTGTAGTAACAGGACAATGCTAGATTAGAAATTTAGATATTACCGTTTTAGACTTGTAACTTTTTAACCTTAATTTGTGATACCACCTAGTGTGGTGGTAGATAATCTTCCAGTGAAGTCCTAAATTGATGTGGGCATCATCATATAAAGGCAATTCTGGTTTCTTCTAGGGGTAAGATGTTGATAAGACTTACTAAGTCACAAAGAACTTAATATCTTCATCAGTAGAGGTAATAAACTGTAGTGAAATTACAGATTATTAGAGTTTTGAAACTAGTCTGTTATATCAAAAGAAGTGATACTAACATGAATGAGGGATACAATGAAAATAAAGAAATGGAACTATAATGCTAATGAATAGGACATTGGATTGCAACAAATTCTAAAAAGTACAAGGATTAAGGATGAGTGCGAAGCAAATTAACACTTCTTGGGTAAAATGTGGCACAAATAAATATTACTTAAGTTCAGAGAGAGGAGAATAGCAAGGATTTTGAGGAGAGGGAAGGAAAAAAGAGGAAAAAAACAAATGAGGAGAGGACAAGGGAGAAGGAGAGAGGAGAATAAAGGGGAAGAAATAAGAAGGGACAAAAGTAGACTAAGAAAATTGGGGTAGAACATGGCAGAAAATCTGTGGAAGATTCTTATCAAATTAGTGTAAGCAAAAAAAAAAATAATGACAAGGATCTAGAGTTGGAAGGAACACAAGAAGCCATCCAGTCCATCTTCTTTATTTTTCCAATGAGGAAAACGTAGGAAGTATTTGGCTCAACATCATACAACTACAGTAAGAATCAGAAGCAGGATAGGAAACCAGGTTCTCTGACTCCTGAGCCATAGTTCTTTCCATTGTACCATGCAGCCAAATTGTCCCTTAAAAGAAGAGAAAAAAAGTAGGATGGTATAAATTAGTACAGAACAACTCAATGAAAGACAACAAATATTTCATAATTATAAACTCAAATGTGAATTTATTAACCCCCACAATAATACAAAAGAGATCAGTGAAAAGAATAAGAAAACAAAACCCAAGAATTTTCTGCATACAAAAGATATTTAAAACATAAAGGCACATATGGAGTGAAAATGAGTGACTGGAATGAAATTTATTATGTTTCAGATATTTGAAAAAAAAACAGTGCTTCTATTAAGATTTCATATAATGCAACAATAAAAATTCACAGTGTCTATAGAGCTAAACAGGGAAATTAAATTACATTTAAAGACAACAAAAAATATCATTGTTAAGTGATAAGAATTAAATGGCATAGCATTTAATTTCTCAAAACACAAGCTAGCCAAATTTTAAAAAAATAAGAAAAACATGGATACTAATACTATAATTATAGCACACTTCAATGTTTACCCTATCAGAGCTGCATAGTTAAAGATAAATGGAAAGGAAAAATAGAGCTGAGTAGATTGCTAGAATAATTAGGTCTGATGGACATGGTAGCTTCTAAATTAGATATTAAACATATATGTGTGTGTATATATATATGTATATATATTCTCACTATCAAGAGTATTATATGACTAATCCTGTGACAAATCACAAAGAAATCATAAATCAAAATGTAAAAATACAGAAACATGAAACATAGCCCATTCATACCACAGTACAATGAAAACAGTTTTAAATATAAGAAACATAAGCAAAAGACACTGACTTAAAGAAATGAAAAATAATGGCATTCTAAATAACAAATGAGCAAAATATGAAATCATAGAAATAATTACTATGCTAAAGAGAATGAAAACAATGAAACACCATAATAAAATTCATGGGATACAGCTAAAGTTGTCCTATGAGTAAAATCTATCTTCATAAAAACATATTTAGAAATTTTAAAAAGAGAGGAACAAGAAACTAAGTTTAAATAAACTAGAAAACAAAATAAGCCAAATAACATCCTGAAAACAAACACAAAAGAAAAATCATAAAAATTAGAATAGTAATAGAAAAAAATGAAAATAAAAAGATTATGAAACAGACAAAATTAGGAGGCTAATGAAACAGTAAACCATAGACAAGCATGAACTGTGTGCTAAGTCTGATGGTAAATTCAATCTACATGTTACTTATCTATGAAATAAACCATCAACTATCTTACTTTCAAAGGAAAGAAAAATCAAATGACCAAACTCAAATATGAGTAAGATGAAATTCATAATAAACCAAGAGGAAATAGAGAAAATTATCAGAAATTATCATTAAAAACCAGCAAAATTGGGAATTTAAAGAAAATGGATAATTATCTACAAAATCCTTAAATTAACACCAAAAAAGGACATTGAGACCAAAGAGAACATAAAAACCCAAACTCATAAAAAAGAAATTTAAAAAGCCCTAAATGAACTACTAAATTAAAAAAAAAAACTTGACCAAGTAGATTTATATGTGAATTCTATTCAATGTTTAAAAAGTAATTAAAGGAATACATTCTATCAAATTCTTTTTTTATGTGACAAGTAGGATCATGATATGGAAACCACAGCAAGAAAAATTAGAGAAAGAAAATTGTAGACTAATTTTGCTAATGACTATTGTCTCAAAAATTTTTAATGAAATCTTTAGAGACTACAACACACACAGATATAAATATATGTATACATACATACATACACACACAAATTGGTTAGATTTATGTCAAGAAGAAAAGGTTAATTTATCTTTAGGGGAATAGTGAGCTTAACTAATCATATAAATAAAAGAGACTCACATGATTGTAGCCATAGGAAAAGAAAAAGACTGTACTAGAATAAAGCAATAAATCATGATAAAAATACTTTTAGAACTATAGGTATCAGAGGTCTATTTTAAATGTGATTTAAAACATTTCTCTGAAATCAAGAGCTAGTAATATTTCAATGAAGGAATACTAGAAGATTTCCAAATGAGATCAGTGGCAAAAGAAGGATAAATCTCTCTTGTTGTTATTTTAGATAGTCCTAGAAATGTTAGCTAAAGAAGTAAAACAAGAGAGGAAATAGACACATATACAGCAAAAAGGAAGCCAAAAAAAATAACCAAACAACCTTATTTGCAGATTATAGGATTGCAGATTTATAGCTAAGTCAACCTTTCATTTTATAGATGTCATGATCATTTACTCAAAAGAATTAGTTAAAACCCAATCAAGATACAAAATAGCCTCAATAAAGCAGCAAGATGTAAAATGAATCCACAAAATCATCATTTTAACATACCACTAACCAAAAAAAAAGTAGAAAGACAAATTTTATTGAAATTATTTGCAAGTAATTTACCAAAAACACACTTAGAAATAGAATGATAAACATACTTATATCTTTAAAGGGGAAGATTTCATATGTGTATTTCATGTATATGTATGTGTGTGTCTATCTCTCTCTCTCCATATATTATATATATATAATGTATATGCATGTGCATATATATGTGAGTATATATCTATATGAATGTCATATATGTATGTTATATCTATAAATCTATATATCTACATCTGTCTATAGGGAGAGGAGAGGATGAGGGAGGGGGGGAATATTAGCCAACAGAGAGGAGTGCTTTAGTGGCAAGCCTTAGGGATGATGAGTGCTTTCATAAGATTGACAAACCTTTTGCAGGAAAGATAATGTTGATTTAATTCCTATTCCCAGATAAAGAGTGGCAAAATGGGGCAGAGGTGGAGAATACATGACAACAAGGAAGAAAAATTAGAGTATAGCATGATGGTTTTGGAGCTAACTAGATACAGCAAATGTTGATCAGTTAAGAAAATACAACTAGAATATGGAAAACAATGTTGGAAGTGGAGGATTCAATGCAGCATCATTGCAAGAAGGTGAGCAGAGAATGATAATGAGAAATGAGAAAACACTCTTTATAAAAGGAATGAGGGCAGAATACCGACAGAACAAACCATAGAAACAATCAATGATTTCATTAAAGATAATGAAAAAAATGAGACAACACACCAAAACTTGTGGGATACAGCCAAAGCAATACTTAAGGAAAAATTTATACCTCTAAATGATTACATCAATAAAAGAAAGCACAGATCAACAAATTGGGCATGCAACTAAAAAAAAAAAATAGAAAAACAACAAATTAAAAAAAAAAACAATTAAACACCAAAATATAAATCCTGAAAATCCAAGGAGAGATTAATAAAAAGGAATATAAAAATCATTGAACTAATAAATAAATAAAATGAGTTGATTTTTTGAAAAGATAACTAAAATAGATAAACCACTAGTTGATTTGATTTAAAAATAAAGAAGAAAATAAAATTCCAGGATCTAGAATGAAAAGGACAAATGCACAACCAATGAAGATGAAATAAAAGCAATTACTGGGAGATATTTTGTCCAAATATATTCCAATAAAGTTGACAAACTAAATGAAATTGATGCATATTGACAAAAATATAAATTGTTCAGATTATCAGAAGAGAACCCTGCATTAGAAAAAGAAATTTAAAAAGCCATAAATAAAAATCCAGAACCAGATGGATTTATAAGCAAATTCTATCAAACATTTAAAGAAGAATCTATTCCAACGCTACATAAACTGAAAAAAAAATAGGTTAAGGAATTCCGTAAAACTCTTAATGTAGCTAAAGCCCTCCAAAAGACAATCTACAATAAATGCCTCCACTTTCTCTACTCTCACTCTCTTCTTACCTCTTTCTAATTTGGCTTCTAACCTTATCATTCTACTGAAACTGATCTCTCCAAAAAGTTACTAGTGTTCTCCTAGTTGCCAAATCCAATGGCCTTTTCTTAGTCCTCCTTCTCCTTGACCTCTTTGCAGCCTGTGACACTGTTGATAACTCTCCTCCTTGATACTTTCTTCTCTCTAAGTTTTCAGGACACCGCTATCTCCTGGTTTTCATCCTACTGATGTAACCACCCCTCTGCCTCCTTTGCTGGATCTCCCTCCAGTTCATTCTTTCCAGGGTTCTGTCCTGGATTCTCTTCTCTTCTCCCTCTATACTGCTTCTCTTGATAATCTAATCAGCTCCCATGGATTTAATTGCCATTTTTATGCTGATGATGATCAAAACTACCTTTTCTGCCCCAATCTCTCTGTTGATCTCCAATCTCACATCTCCAACTGCTTTTCTGACATCATGAACTAGATGTCCAGTATGCATATTAAAATCAATACTTCTAAAACAAAACTCATTATCTTTTCCCCAAACCTTCCCTAATACTTAACTTCCCTATTACAGTAGAAAGCAACACCAAGGGGCAGTTAGGTGGTGTAGTGGATAGAGCACCAGCCCCGGATTCAGGAGGACCTGAGTTCAAATCTGGCCTCACACATATAACACTTACTGGCTGTGTAATCCTGGGCAAGTCACTTAACCCCATTGCCTAGCCAAAAACAAAAACAAAAAAAAAAAAGAAAGCAACACCATACTCCCTATCCCTTAAGCTTCTAACCGAGGAGTCATCCTAGATTCCTCACCATCTCTCACTTCCCACTTCCAAGTTTTGCCAAAGCCTGCCTATTTTACTGTTGAAACATCCCTCAGATACACCCCTTTCTCTCCTCTGACACTGCCAACACTCTAGTACCTCATTACGTTACACCTGAAATATTGCAATAGGCTGCTTGTGGATCTGCCTCCTTCGAGTCTCTCCTTACTCCGATTCATTCTCCATTTAACCACTAAAATGATTTTCCTAAAACACAGGTCTTATTATGTCACCCCCCTACTCAATAAACTACATCGGCTTCCTACAGCGTTCAGGAACAAAAACAAAATTCTCTGTTTGGTATTCAAAGCCCTTCATAGCCTCGCGCCCTTCCTCCATCCCCACTATGTTTTCAGTCTTCTTACGCTATACTACCCAATGTGCACTTTTTGATCCGGTGACACTGGCCTCCTGGCTTTTCCAAGAGCAAGATACTCCATCTTTCCACTCTGGGCATTTTATTTGACTGGCCCACGTGCCTGGAAAGTTCTCCCTCCTCCACTCCAACTACTGACCTCCCTCATTTCCCTTAGGTCCCAACTAAAATGCTACATTCTATAGGAAGCCTTCCTCAACCTCTCTTAATTCCAGCACTTTCTCAATTTTAATTATTTACTATTTTCCCTGTACATAGATTGTTTTGCATATATTTATTTACATGTTGTAAGTTCCTTGAGAGTAGGGACTATCTTTTGCCTATTTTTGTATGCCCAAAACTTAACACAGTGCTTGGCACATAATAGATATTTATTTAATTTTTTAAATGAATAAGTACCTAAGAATATCTAACGATATTCTTAAGAATAATAATTAAGATAATGAATATCCAAGGAGAGAAAAAAACAGAAAAAGAAAATTAGAGACCAATTTCCCTAATGAATATTGATGCAAGCATTTTAAACAAAATACTAATAAAGAGATTACAAGCATTTCTTACAAAGATCATATACTATGATTAGGTGGAATTTATACCAGAAATGCAATACTGGTTCAATATTAGGAAAACTATAAGCATAACTGATCATATCAATAACAGAAAGGACACAAACCCTATGATCATTTCAATAAATTCAGAAAAAGCTTTTGACAAAATACAATACCTGTTCCTGTTTAAAAAAAAACTCACTAGAAAGCATAGGAATAAATGGAACTTTCTTTAAAATTATAAGAAATATCTATCTAAAATCAATAGCAAGCATATCTATAATGAGGATAAACTTGAAGCCTTTATAATAAGATCAGGGTGAAGGAAGAAGTATTATCAGCATTACTATTCAACATTGTACTAAAAATTCTTGCTATAGCAATGAGACAATAAAAAGACATTGACATAACGAGCACAGACAATGAAGAAACCAAACTATCTCTTTATGCAGAGAATATGATGGTATACTTAGAGAACCCTAGAGAGTCAACTAAAAAACTTGTCAAACAATTAACACCTTCTGCAAAGTTGCAGGATATAAAACAAACCCACTCAAATCATCAGCATTTCTATATATTACCAACAAAAATCAGCAGAAAAAAAAATTGAAAGAGAAACTCCATTTAAAGTAACTACAGATGGTAGAAAATTCTTGGGAGTCTACCTGCCAAGACACAAATAGGAACTATATGAACACAATTACAATACATTCTTTACACAAATACAGGTCTTAGTAATTGGAGAAATGTTATTGGTGATATCATAAGCAAGTTAATTGAGCATGGAAGAAATTACCTTCAGATTTATGGATAGTGGAAAGATTTGTGACCAAACAAGAGGTAGAGAAGTTCGCAGGAGGTTAAATGAATGATTCTGATTACATAAATTAAAAAGATTTGCACAAACAAAACCAATGCAGCCAAAATTAGAAGAAATGCAGGAAACTGGGGAGAAATGTTCAGAGAAATGTTAGTTAGTAAGCATCTCTGATGAAGTTCTCAAATCTCAACTAGATAGGAAATTGAACCAAATTTGTAAAAATGAGACATTCCCCAACTGACAAATAATCAAAAGATTTGAACAAGCAGTTTTCAGCAGAAGAAAACAAAGTTATCAATAGTCATATGAAAAAATGCTCTAAATCACTAAAAATTAGAGAAATGCAAATTAAAACAACTCTGAAGTACAACCTCATACCTGTCAGATTGACTAAAATGACAGAAATGGAAAATGACAAATGCTGGAGGGAATATGGGAAAATCCATATAATAATGCATTGTTGGTGGAGCTGTGAACAAGTCCAAATGTTTTGGAGAATAATTTAGAACAATGCCCAAAGCACTATAAAACTCTGTATACTCTTTGGTTCAATATCACTACTAGGCCTCTTCCCTATTGAGATCAAAAAGAAAAGGACCTATATGTTCAAAATACATCAGCCCTTTTTTTGGTGTCAAAGAATTGGAAACTGAGAAGATGCCCATCAACTGGGGAAGGATTGAACAAAGTATGGTATATAAATGTGATAGAATACTGTTGTGCTATAAGACATTATGAAGGGGATGGTTTCAGAAAGACTTAGGCAGACTTAAACTTTATACAATAAAGTGAGCAGAATCAGGGATTTACACAGCAGTAGCAAATTGTAAAGATAATCAACTATGAAAGACTTGGTAACTCTGATCAATAAAATAATCCACCACAACTCTAGAGAATTTATGATGAAAAATGCAATCTGCCTCCAAATAGAGGCTAATGAACTCAGAGAGCAGATTGAACCATATTCTCTCTCTGTCTCTCTGTCTCTCTGTCTCTCTCTCTTTCTCTGTCTGTCTCTGTCTCTTCTCTGTCTCTCTCTTTCTCTTTTGGAACATGACTAATTCAGAAACAAACTTTGTGTGACTTCATTATTATAATAACTATTGTATTTTTTTCTTTCTCATTGAGTGGGAAAGGGATTAAAGGGAGGGAGAGAATTTGGAACTAAAAAATTAAATAAAGAAAAAAGGGGAGACAGCTTAAAGCTTTAGAGTAACATTTGTTCTTCATGTTATGTCTTGTTGCTTTGTGATGACTTAAATTATAAATTACCGTACCAGACAAGCTACCATGTGATTACTTTATAGAACTATGCAAAATAATTATAAAATTCATTTGGTGGAAAAAAAATGTTGATAGAACAAGAAATAGCATTCTGGGCCCAATTCTAACAAGGAATAACTAATTGATGAATTAGAAATGACAGAAATATTGGGAAGAAAGTGGTTGTTCTATCATAGATACCAGGATAGAGAAGGAAAGTAAATTCAGTGACAATCTGATGTATAATCTAAATTCAAAGAAAATGTATTTGAAAGGGTTCAGAGAAAAGTATAGTTCAGTGTTCTAATATTCTGTGAGAGTCAGTCAAAGGGAGTTGAAAAGTTCTCAAGGTTGAAATTATGAAGATGAAAACATAAATTATTCCAATGAGTATGGAAAAGAGAGTAATGTGACTGCACAGGGAATGACTGCATCAGTCAACTCAAGTTTTAAAGGACTTATGAAAGATATTAGTGTGCATTAATAGAGAATAAATTTGTAAAAAGTTATGTTGTAAAAATATATCACCAGGAGTACTAAATCCTAGTAAGAGCTGAGGCTGATTACAAATGCAATGATCAAAAAGAAGTTTGGTGGGGTGCTTTTTGTTGTTTCTGCATGCTTACTTTATCTATATTAGAGGAGATGAACTTGATCAGCTAGAACTGATTAGGTATAAGCAGAAGAAGAAGCCTGTCCTGAATGTGATGCTAATTTTGGAACACTGAAAAATTGATTCTCAAATAAGATATCAAAAGATTAAAAAGAATCATGGACATTTTTTTCTGATGCAAAAAAGAACAATTAAAGTACATCAGTAGCTACAGATTCATGTGCCTTCTTTCCCATCCCTATGAAATCTTTATAAGAATAATCTACAGATAGATACATCGGGGTGTTTCTTCATGGAAATGTGAGAAGGGAACACACTTGGTTTCCCAAATAGTATTCTTCAACAGAGCATATTTAATGGTCTTACAATTGACTAAAGGATGCAAACTATACAATATGCTTCTGTCTTTATTGTTTCTTGACTATAAAAAAAGACATAAGAGAGAGAAATGGAGGCATAAAGTCTCTCCTCCAACAAGATGTCATCCATGGATGTGTTAAGCTCATTCAAGATGCTTTGGTAGCTATAACAAGGATAACTCTGACCAGAAAATTTTCTGATTATTACAATAAGCACCATTCTGTTGTTTGTCTTTCATTTTCAAAGAGGACCAATGGTGTCAATGTCTTCACTCATGTGAGAATTGAATTTAAGTGAGGTAGAGTTGCACAAAGTCATCAGCCTCATTCTCTTTCAGAATCATTGAAGTCCAGTAGCAAGACAAAAGTAAAGATGATTGGTGATGGCCTGGGTTGCAGTGGATGACCTTAGTGTCTTCAATGTCTGACCAAGCTCTAAGTACTCCACAGCACCTGCTTCAGCTGCCTTCATGGCTATTGGAACAAATTTTCCTCGTCTGTTCATTCCATGGGAGGAAGTCTTCACATGCTTCAGGTAAACACCTCTTTAACTCACCAACCGGTTTGGTTACCCTCAACCTGGGTTAGCCTGTCTGCCAAAATGGCTTACCAGGGTGTAGCCACTGTGACTGCACATGCTACAGCTTCTTAGAGGTACAGGTGAGAGTTGAGTGTCACGTAGACAGAGGTGGATGAGCATCCCTGAAAAGCACTTGGAAGCCCTCACCCCAAAGGTGCTAGTTCTCATATACCCCATACACCTCTTTGAGTACTGTATAAAATAGGTAGAGATATGCTAGCTACAGACATGTCCAGTGCCTTCCTTCCTCCAACATCTCCCATCTCCAATCCATCCTTCATACAGCTACTAACATAATCTTTCTAATGTAATCTTTCTGTGCACAGCCAGTGTTCTATTCAAAAATCTTTGGTGGTTCCCTATTTCCTACCAATTATTTGGCAAGCATTTGTTAATCACTTCCTTACGTGTTAGACACTGGAGACACAAAGACAAAATGTGGAACTATCCTCATTCTCAAGGAGCTTACAGATGAGACAATATGTACATGTATAAGCATATGGAAAATAAAAAGAAAATAAATATAAGGTAGATATGAGATGCTAGCTATTGGGATGCAGAAAGACTTTGTATAGAATGTATTGATTGAACAGGGTTTTGAAGGAAGTGAGGAATTCATTCTAGGCAGGGGGGATTGCCTCTGCAAAGGCATGGAGAGGGGAGATTGCATACAATATTTGTAAATATCGAAAGTCTTTTTCAGTTCTTTGGTGATTATCATGAGGTTTTTTGTTTTGTTTTTCTTTTTTCTTTGTTTTGTTTCATTTTCTCTAAAAGTCTTATAATAACACTGGGAGAATTATCATTTGGGCCTTTGTTACATTGACTTCCACATAGCAAGTGTTTAACAAATGGTTGGACTTGGGAAAGTAATTAGCTCTTGGAGCCTCAGTTTCCTTATACATAAAATGGGAATAATAATATTTTAATTGTTTACCTTTCCTCTTGTGAGGAAAATACTTTGTTAACAATTATGAGCAAGAGAAATGCAAGCAATTATTATTATTAGCAATTATATTATATTGTTAGAGATAATATTACTATTAATTTTACAAATTAAGAAACTAGGATCCAAGGAATTGAATGAGTTTCTTAATTCATTAAATACAATTCATTAATACCAAAACCAAGACAAGAACACAAGTCTCCTTACTCCTAACCAAGTGTTATTTATATAACAAAACCCTCTTATTTTACAGAAGAAATTGAGTCCCAGAGAAGTTTTCAGACTAATTTTCCTCATCTGATCTCACAACACTCTTATGCACTTAACATTGATATTTTATTATATTCATTTATATATTTGGCTCATTTCCTCCTGTTATATTATAGGCTATATGAAGACAGGAACTCTGTCTTATTTACTTGTGAAACCCCCAGTGTCTACCATTGATTTACACATAGCAAAGAAAATATCAAAATACCAAGACAGAAGGTAACAACCTCCCTCTCATTTTCTCACAGTTGCCAAAAGCTGAAATATTTTGTGCTGACTGAGGGAAGTTAATGCAAAGGTATTTTTACAATAATATTCCTCCAAATGAAGCACAACTTTCTAAAGATACCAGGAATAGTGACTCAGAGCCCTCAAGGGACCTGTGTGAGAAACGGATCTGCCCTGCTCTGGGATGGGATGGAGATAGTGAAGTTCTGCCTCAGCTCCATATTCTCCAATAATATTTCTCCTCTTTTGGGTACCAATTAAGTTTTCAAAGTTGAATCTTTGTAATTGGGTCTTTGAGACATATCCCTGAAGCACCCCCAAAGTTTCTATGCTCTGCACATTTCAGCTTCCAATTTAAGTTGCCTCTCGGACTAGCAAAGTCCCTTAAAGCAACAAGAGATTTGAAAGGCTTCCATGTTTAAGACCAGTCCAGAAACTCTGGAGACTGTGAGGAGCCTAAAAGAGAACCACTAAGTAACTGCCCAGGGAATGAAATGTTTTTGCTGCTCACATAGAATATTCTCCCTTTATCAATAAACTTCCTGGTTTATGACGTAGCTCAAAAGGCTTGCTCAAGTCAACTCTTGGGGTGCCTTCTTTAGTATTTTAAAATATGAAGATCAGCTGAAAACAAACCTCTTGCTCCTGCTGCCACATCTGTAGAATCGTCTTCAGGTTGGTGTACTAGTAGTGGGATTGTCACCTGTACCTTCTTCCCGGATAGTTTAGCTGTTTCTTGGGAAATGTAGGTGGCAACTCTTTCCACTCAATGAAAGAAATCTTTGTGAACAAGAGTCCTTCAACTTTTTTGTGTCTGGGACCCTTTTGGAAATCTGGTGAAACCTATAGACCCCTTCTCAAAACCATGTTTTTAAAATAATTGAAGGAAATGTGAAATTTCAGTTAGAGTACAGGTTCTTTAACTTTTTTTATGTCATCGATCCTTGGCCGTCTGATGAAGCCTATGGATTCCTTTCTCAGAATTTTGTTTTTAAATGTAGGAATTACAAAGGAAAACAAAGGTTAGTGGAAATTAGGATTGGTGAAGTACTACTTAGATATGAGTTGAAAACTTGAATACAAGTCCACAGATCCCCTGAAATCTATCTATCAACTCCTTGGAAAGTCTATGTGCCCCAAGTTAAGAAACCTTCTTTTAAGAGTACATATACTGGGAGGTCCAGCAGTACCAGATCTTAAACTGTACTATAAGGTGGTAATTATCACAATTATCTAGTATTAGCTAAGAAACAGAAGGTGAATCAGTGGACTAGAGTAGATATACACTATGTTAACCCTGTATTTGATAAATGCAAAGATATAAGCTTTTGGGCTAAGAACTGACTATTTGATGAAAATTGCTGGAAAACCTGGAAAGCAATCCAGTAGAAACTAAGTATAAACCAATATCTTCCATTGTCTACTAAGATAAGGTCAAAATGAATATATGATCTAGATATAAAGGGAGATATCATAAGTAAATTAGAGGAGCATGGGACATATAACCTATCAGATTTATGGATAAGAGAAGAATTTATGAATAAACAAGAAAGAGAGGGCATTGTGGGATGTAAAATAGATAAGTTTTATTATATTAATTAAAAAGGTTTTATGTAAGTGAAACCATTGTGGCCAAGATTAGAAGAAAAGCAGAAAATTGGGGCAGGGGAAATTCTGTAGCCAGTTTCTCAGACAAAGGCCTCATATCTCAAATATATAGAGAATGGAGTCAAATTTATTAAGAATACGAGTCATTCCCCAAGTATTGTTTTTGTTTGTCCTTCATTTTTTTTTGGCGAGGCAATTGGGGTTAAGTGACTTGCCCAGAGTCACATAGCTAGTAAGTGTTATGTGTCTGAAGCCAAATTTGAACTCGGGTCCTCCTGACTTCAGGACTGGTGCTCTATCCACTGCACAACCTAGATGCCCCTTTCATTCTCAAAGAGGACCATGACATCAGGAAGCTGATGCCATGACTTTCAAGTGAATTGGATTTAAGTGAGGGAGGTCTGTGCAAAGTCACCAGCCTCACTCTCTCCTCCAGAGCCATCTGGGTCCACTGACAAGATATAGATCAGGACAACTGGAGATGGCCCAGGATGCAGTGGGAGACTTTGGCCTTTTTAAGCTAAGGTCTTTCCCAGTTGTCAATTTGACTGAGGCAACACCCATTCAGTGATTAAGGATAGGTAAGAAATGAGGCTGAGAATGGCCTCTTTAACCCAGTTAAAAAATTGATCTGGGAGGGGAAGACTCTCAGGGTTTCTGGTCAAAACAGAAACCATTGCTATTTATATTCACTCTGAGCCAATCAAGTCCCAAACAATGACCAAGTGGGGAGACCAAGAGCCAGAGTGATTTGGGTTCAAGGCATGGCATGTTTAGAATAGAATTTAAATTATCTCTGTTGTAAACACTGGAAGCTAAAATATGCAAGTATTAGAAACTTTGAGGATCTTTGAGATGATTACACAGAGACTATTTTGAAATATTAATTGGCACCTCAAAGCAGAAAAATATTCCTAGACAGCATGGAGTTGGGGCAAAACTCTACTGTCCCCTTGGGTACATAAATATACACACTTTTATGTATATAAACTACATGTTTGGGGTCCCCTGCCCCTCTTAGAAGTAAACTTCAATACTTAAAAAAAACAACCAATCTATTATGTTCTCAGTATGAGGTCTTTCCAGGACATATAACAATGGGTAAGTTCAATGAGGGCTGAGCTAGAACCACCTGTAACAGTCAATTATTAAATTTGTAGTGAGAGTATTTAAACCTCAGATCAGCAATTGCTACAAATTGGGGCTTGATTTATTTGTTTGCCTGTGGTCTAGATCAGGGATTCTTAAACTTTTTCCACTCAAGACCCCTTTTTGCATTTTGGCAGCTTTTGTTGGCATTGCATGGCCTGAAGGCATGTGCAGTGCAAAGTGCTCATGCTTTGTGTTCAGAGCTAAGGCCACAGTGAACTTGATGGATGCAACATGGGCAAGTGCTGCCAGAAACACCCCAGATTCATTACGCATTTGATTTTGAATTTACTTTTGGTCCTTGTGCATTTTGAAACCTTTTACTCTCGCCAAATTTTTCATGACCCCATAGAGGGTCGCGACCCACAGTTTGAGAAGTGCTGGTCTAGACTTAAGAAAATGGCACTGCAAATTAAGCTTAAAAGTGTGTGCACATGTACTTTTTTCCCCCTAGAGAGCCTGTTTCTTAAAATTTAGCAATACACTCCTTTATTGCTGGAGGCTTTAAAAATAATAATAATAGTAATAATAATAACAATTTGGATTTATCTAATGTTTTAAGATTTGCAAAGAGCTTTACGTCCATTATCTCATTTGAACCTCACGACACTCTGGAGTTCTATGGTGTGTGCATGTGTTTCTGTGTTTGTGAGATATCTGCAGTGGTTCCTCCTCTAGCTGTTATGCATCAGTTTGCAGATAGAGAGAGAGGAGGGACAGAGACAGAAAGAAAATGAGGGAAGAAGAAAAAGAAAAGGAGTGAGGGGAAAAGAGAGAGAGGGGAGGAGTGGGAAAGAGAAAGAAGGAGTCTGTCAATTAAGTCAGTTCTTTTTAAGTGGAAAATGATCAGGTGTAAATCAGTAGTCAGTTGTAATTTGGTATCATAACCATGTGCTATGAGTTATAGATTTAAAGTTCAGTTTGCCTTCAACATTTTTTCCAGTTGCAGAGTTAAACTTCTTTCCCTAGTGCCTGGTACATGGAATGTGCTTTAAAAAATGTTTCTTAACTGATTGATCAAGAAACATAACTAACTTTTTCCCTCATCTTCCTTGACACAGGAGTTATTAGATATTAAAGAATGTTAAAATAAATTATTTAAACATTTTGAAACTTGCAATTTAAATGTTTTTTTAGTAAGATGGCAAAAATCTTTCAGGAAAAATAAACTGTAAATGTGGGGAGATATTCACAATACATTTGTGGCTGTCTAAACACAGACATATTTAAGTTTTTGCAGAGAAGAGGAAAAGTTGTACAAGATGAGCAGAACTGCACCACTCTATATGTGTCTTTGGCTTGTTTGGGAGTGAAAACTGATGATCTGAGAGAAGAAAGAGCAACTTTGTGTACTATTGAGTATCCTCGGGTAGTGATGTGATGACACCTATACACTCACTTATCCCTTTTCTCATTCGTCTTTCAGGGCAGCCAAGAGAAAAAGTGCTGGAGCAAGAAAGTAAGTTTCTCAAATGCAAATGGGTGAAGATGGAGGATGGAGGGGCTCTGGGGTTGGAATGAACTATTTCTTGCAGACTAGGAAAGGAGAATGAAGCTTTAAAACGTTACATTAATATAGTGCTTTAAGGTGTGCAAATCACTTTATATGCATTGTCTCTATGTAATAGCCTTGTGAGGGTTTATTAATGCTACTATTACTCCCATTTTATAGATGAGAAAACAGACTTTTGAAAGGTTAAGTGACTTGCCCATGGTCAAACAACTTTTAAATGTCTCAGGCAAAATTTGAAGCCAGTTCTTCCTATATCCAAGTGTAGGACTCTACCCACTACACCATGCTATCTCTGTTCATTTGAAATTGGTGTCAGAAAACAGTCCTCTGCAATTGTCAGCAAACTTTCCCCACTAAGCCCCATTGCCTATGCTCAATCTTTTCCCTTTCCATATGTTCCCATTTGTTTCCAAGTTCCATATGCTGTGTGCCATCTGGACCCTAATCCTTGAGGTGGGTAGCATTTGTTAGAATAGGAAAGTAAACAGAAAAGTTATTTTCTCATTAATCTTTAGTAAATATCTAGTTAATTTTTGGTGACAATATGACAAGAGAAATTCAATTATAATAAACAAAGACCAAGTTTCTGTTTTCAACAGTTACAGTTAACAAAGGATATTGGTTTAATTTCAGGAGGACAAATAATAATAATGATAATAATTCCTTTATATAATGCTTTAAGTTTTATGCAGTATTTTTCCCACACAACTCCCTGATATAGATAGTATAAATATTATTATTCCCATTTTATTAATGAAGAAACTATGACTTATTAGGTTATATCACTATCTCATGGTCACTTAATTAGGAAATGTCAGATTCAGGACTATAATCCAGATCTCCTAAATCCGTTTTTTCCCACTGGGCTCCTGTACCAGACCACACTACCTCTAAATATATTCATTGATGAAATGTCTCACCTCCTTCTTTTTCTTCCTCCTTGCTAATTTCTTTCTACTGATGCTTGGTCTCTGTATTTTCCTTCAGGGATCAGACAGATTAACTAGAGTTCTATGTATGTGTTCCTTCTTTGGGCAAATAACCTTGGATTTCCCAAGGTCTGATTATACATAGGCAACCATTGCTCCAGATAATGCAGGAACTATGTGTAGGCAGTGCCCTGACAGTATTGATCTCATTAATCAAGAAGGTGCATCTTCTAGATTACCTCAAAGGTATGTGTAATAATGCCCTCTCAAGTCCAAAGACAAGGAAGGAAGCTAGAAAGTTTTTTTTTTCTTCAGCACTTTAAGGAAATAGAAAGCCATTTTCCAACCTTTTACTCCCTTCTCAAAGCCAAGTATAAAAAGCTATAATTACTTGGATACAGAACCATAACAAGGAATTGTGGAACCTAGGGAAAATTCAGATAAGTGGATCATAACAGAAATGTAGTGGTAGAAGCAAGAATAAGAAAACCTACTAACCTATGGCTAGCCAATTATTTTCTCCTCTTCTTCAATTTCCTATGATTCAGAGGAAAAGACTATTTGGGCAAAAGTACCCTTCCTCTACTACCATCTCCCCCTTCAGTTTTTTTACTAACATAGCCATCGCCCTCCTATCTTACCCTCCCTGCTGCTTTCATTGTGTCCTCTAGAAACCCCTTATAACAAAAAAAAAAATTTTTGTCTTAAGCTTCTTCTTCTAATGTTCATTTTTACCTTACAATCTTTTTGCACTAAGGGAAATGTTGCTTCCTATAGAAGAAGGGCATTCCTTTCATGCCTCTTAAAACCCTATTGCAGGGAAGGCAGTCTTGTTATTCTTCATTGGCACTTCCAGACCTTCCTCTACCACCACTCAGTAAATACGTCACTCTATCCAAATACTAAAATTGTTTGGCATCTGTATGTTTTGCAAGTTCTTTTATGTATGTATTATCTCACATAATCCTCACAATATCCCTGTGAGTACAATAGGACTTATTATCCCCATTTTACAGATGTGGAAACTGAGGCTGAGAGAGGTTAAGTATCTTGCTCTTGATGATGTTGTTCATTCTTTTCTGAGGTGAAATTTGAACCAAGGCCTTCTTATCCCTGAGTTTCTTTCCTTTTTCAAAGAGTTCTGGGGGAGCTAGGTGGTGCAGTGGATACAGCACAGACCCTGAAGTTAGGAGGACCTGAGTTCAAATCCGGCCTCAGACCAAACACTTGACACTTACTAGTTGTGTGATCCTGGGCAAGTCACTTAACTCCAATTGCCAAAAAACAAAAACACAAAGAGTTCAGTGCTTGGATCACAATCTTCCTCTCCACCCTACTCTTTCCCTCATACTTGGAGACATCAATAGACTGGTTGATGTCTTCCTAAATACATGGCCTTCCACTAAAGTAGTTTCTTTCTGCTCATTTGGCTTCTCTCAATTCACACCTTCAACCCTATCCTAATCATGCTTTGGTCAACATCAGAAATTCTTAAGCTAGAGACTGTGAATTTGTTAGATAGATAATATGTAGCTACACAGATAGAATGTATGTATGTAAACATGTATGTATGTGTATATCAGAGAGTTCTTGCTTTACATAAATTCAAATTATACAAATTCCACTTTATGTAAAGAATTCTGAAAGAAATCTGCATTCCAAAAAAGACATCTAGGTTAACTTTACAGTTCTGTGCTCTCTCTCCCTGATCCTGTCCCTTTAAAGACCTGGAATAATGCAAGAACTGCGGACCAGTGAGCAGCCCTTCCCCTCCCCCTCCTATAGTTCCCTCTCTAATGTTCCCTTGTGGGTTTCCCAGGTTTGCAAAATTAAGGGTTTGTGAAAATATTTTCTCAGGCCTGAGAAAACAGACAACATTCTTAGGCCAGAGATTCTGGGGAAATTTCAATAGTTCCACCAGTATTTCCTGCCATTAAAAAAAAAAACATAATAAGTTGTGTCTTTCTCCAAATCTCTGCAGGCAAGGGGGGGACAATGAAATGGAAACAATCAATGACACCATTATCATCGAATTCTTTCTGAAAGGATTTTCCAGCTTCCCCAGATTGGAGAGCCTCCTGTTTGTGCTGTGCCTGGTGATGTACCTGATCACCCTGGTGGGTAACGGAATTATCATTGCCATCAGCATACTGGATTCTCACCTCCACACCCCCATGTACTTCTTTCTCAGTAACCTATCTTTCTTGGACATCTGTTACACATCAACCTTTATCCCTTTAATGCTGGTGAACTTCCTGTCTAAAGAAAAAACAATTTCTTTCATTGGCTGTGCTGTGCAAATGTGCCTCTCTCTTTCCATGGGATCGACAGAATGTATTCTCCTAGCCATGATGGCATATGACCGCTATGTTGCAATATGCCACCCTTTGAGGTATTCCATCATTATGAACAAGAGAGTGTGCCTAGGGATGGCTGCTTTCTCCTGGATCTTATCTTTACTGAAATCCATTATGGAGACAGTAATTGCAATGCAGATGCCTTTCTGTGGACACAAGGTGGTCAGCCATTTCACATGTGAAATCTTGGCCATCTTGAAGCTCATATGTGTTGATACCTCCCTCAATGAAATTATCATGCTGGTGGGCAGCATAATTCTCCTGCCCATTCCAGTGATGTTGATTTTCATATCTTATATTTTCATCCTCTCCACCATTCTGAGGATGAATTCAGCAGAAGGGAGACAGAAAGCCATTTCCACCTGCTCAGCCCACCTAACTGTGGTGATTATATTTTATGGGACCATTATTTTCATGTACATGAAACCCAAGAGTAAAGAAACTCAGATTTCAGATGAATTACTCACTGTTTTGTATGCTGTGGTTACCCCTATGCTGAACCCCATTATCTACAGTTTGAGGAACAAAGAGGTGAAAGAGGCTATCAAGAAAGTCCTGAAGAAAAGTTACTTCTCAATGTGAATTTCCTTTTGGGAACTCTGTTGACTCAATGATTGGTCAAGTAAAAGTAAGAATCCTTGCATAAATAGGTCTAAGGGTATGAATTGGACCTGCTATTTCACTGATATAGGAAATTTCCATATAAGATAACTCCCTCTATCTTTACAAGTCAATGTCTTCTCTGAAACTTACAGTCTTAAGAGAGTTGCCTTGAAAACCAAGAGGTTAAGTGATTTACCCAAGGTCACACAGCTCATACATCAGGTCTAGCCCTCTCTGAAGCCAAATCTCTATCCATTATTCCATACTACCTCATATGGAAATAACCGCCTTTAATTGCTTGTATAAGCTACAGAAGCTTCCATAAAACATATCAGGTTAACATTCTGAATTTATGTGATCTTGCGAGAGTCTTCATCATTTCACGTGGAAAGTCTAGGTTATACTGAAGCTCTTGTGTGCTGCTACCTAGAATCACAGTATTTAGAGCTGAAGTGGAGCTTGGAAGTCAGCTAATTCAACACCCTTATTTCAGAGATGTCAAAAAATGAGGTTAAGAGAGTTGAAGTTACCTGGCTAAAATCACATGGGTGGTAAGTCACAGAGCTAGGCATTGAATATAGGTCCTGTGGCCACAAGGTCATATTCATTGTGTTTTCTCCACACTGTGCCACTGAATAGGAAGACACACCACTCCTGGTATAGTCTTACACCTTGAATAACTTAAAGAAAATCATTCCATCAGCTAAGATTTGAGACCTGCTCTGTCTACTGAATAATCTTTACTAATTGAAAGTCTTCTGGTATGGTACAAGTCAGAAATCACAGAATTTTTTTCAATAATTTCACTCCCCAAAGTTTGCAACCACACAGGATTTCTTCACACTCTTTCTATAAGATATTTATGCCGGTGAACAATGCTGTTCTCAATAAAGTTACAGAGCTGGATGGGACCATATAGGTCAATTGGTTCAAACCCCTCATCTTACAGTGGATGAAACTGAGTCCCAAAGAGGTTAAATGACTTGCCTTAGGTGACAAAGCTCTTGATTTGTCACTACCATTAATCATTTACAAATATTAAACAATGATGTGGGTGGGTTTTTGGTCTAGGCACTTTGTGATGTGAGTTAATCAATATGGACATAATTCTATGGAAAATTATAACTTAAAACATACAACAAAAACCTCAAACAGAATAAAGGACACTGATTGTTACATGAATTGAATAAAGCAATAAATATTTCAGTATTTCAGACAAACACAGAAATATGTGAATATTATAGGGAAGGTATAAGAATTTTGACAAAAATGTTTAAATCAAGAGAAAGAATTATATACACGGATAAAAAGAGAATTTCAGACTAATGACAAGAAATTAGAAATACGACAGTAATGTCCACCTTCCAATACCATCTCTCTCTCTCTCTCCTTCCCTCTCTCCTAAACACCAGTTCTCATATAACAAGATTTGTACCACTTGGAGAAAACCACACCTCTTGTTGAGGGTTTTGCCATGGAGGCACCTGATAAAACATGAGGATAGAAAGCAACACACAGGTACTCAAGAGGAAAGAAGAAGTTAGGAAGCAGGAATGGATAATTCTTCAGATGATATTTTACTTCTTAATGAGAGTAGGGTATCAATGAAGTCCAATATCAGACAAGCCCTGAGAATGGTCTGATCATTTGACTCTGAAAAGAGACAGAAGGTTGTTACTGGATTAATTGTTGTATACTACCTAATTGAGATGATAGGATATAAATAGCTAGATTTCATATAGCTCCCCCTTCTCACCTTATGGATGAGAGACCAAGGCCTAGAAGGGTTGTGACTTGCCTGAGGTCTCAAAAGTAGTATGTGGCAGAGCCAAGATTTGAGCACAGATTCTCTTACTCCAAAACTAGCATTTGCCTTTGAATAATTTGGTATTTTTCCCTTTCCCCCATCCTTTAAAGAACAGCACAAAACAAGTCTTGGTACAATGTTCATTTTGATCTTCACCTCTTAAAATGACTGATCAACTTGAACTAGTGTGACTGGAGTATCCAATTATTACTATCTGTGTTCTGTGAAAAGGTTATCTCCCTTCATACCAAGGCTTTACCCTATTGTGTCACACCAAGACTCTCTCACTGTATTTTTTGCCTCTCAGTTATCTCTGGACTCTCACTTAACATACCCATTCTATATCAATTTCCTCTGTTTTCTCCCAAGTTTCTATGATAAAGGCCTCATTTCTCAAATATACACTAGTTTAGAACTGATACAGGTTTACAAAAGTAAGAGCCCTTCCCCAATTGATAAATGAATAGAGAGAGAGACCTGATGAACACTGAGTACAAATTGAAGTATAATTTTCTCACTTTACTTTTCTTGCTTTTTAAAAATATGGCTAATATGGAAATGTTTTACATGATTTCACATATACAATTGATACCATATTGCTTGTCTTTTCATTGAGCACAGTAAGGTGAATGAAGAAGGGATAGAATTTGGAATTCAAAATTTAAAAAGAAAAGAATGTTAAAAATAAATAATACATTTTAAAAATAAAAACTGAAATGGAAACCCAAATAAATAAATATAGGAAACAAGCAAAATATATTGACCTTAAAAATAGAAAATAATGGCATTTTTAAAGATAAATGGGTCAAATAATGAATCATAGAAATAATTACTATGCTAAAGAGAATGATAACAGTAAACCAACATAATAAAATTCACAGGATATAAATAAAGCCGTCTTGTGAGGAAAATTTATCTACCTGACAAAATAACTAGCAAATTAAAAGAGAGAAATAATGAATTAAATATAATCATAAAACTAGAAAATAAATATAACACCCTAAAAACACAGAATTTAAAAAATCTTGAAAATTAGAAGAGTAATAAAAAATTTTAAAACAAAAGTCTATAAAACAGATAAACTCAAGAGACTAATGAAATAGGTAAATCATAGCAAGCTTAAACTCTGTGCCATGTGTGCTAATGAATCCAACCTACACATTGCCTACCTATGAAACAACCCATGAACTGATTTGTTTTTACAGGAAAGAAAAATCAAATTGCAAAACTCAAATAAGATTAAGGTGAAATTCACAGTAAGCTGAAAGTTAATAAAGTTGATTATCAGAAACAATTACAAACCATATAAATTGGAAATTTAAAGGGAATAAATAATTTTCTACAAAACACTTAAATAAACCACAAAAAAAGGAACTAGAGATCAAAGAGAGCATAAAAAACCCAAACTCAAAAAAAAGAAATTAAATAAGCTCTAAATGAACTAGTAAATTTTTAAAAAATAACTTGTCCAAGTAGATTTACATGTGATTTATCTTAAATATTTAAAGTGTAATTAATATTCAAAAACTGAGAAAGAAGACATTCCATCAAATTCTTTTTGTAAGACATAAAAATAGGTTCATGATACAGAAATCAGGAAGAAAAAAAATTAGAGTAAGAGAATTATACACTAATTTCGCTAATGACTATCGATTCAAAATTTAAATAAAACTTTAGAGACTACATTATATATGTGTATATATACATATGCAACATTTATATAAGCAACATTTTAGTATATAAATATGAATATGTGTGTATGTATGTAGATGTAATTAGGATTGTGTTAGATTTCTATTGGGATAAGAATGATTCAACTTTAGAGAAGTATCAAGCATAACTAACCACATAATTTAAATTATATATGTATATAATATATATATATATATATAATCACATGATTATATCTATAGGAAAAGAAAAAGACAGTATTAAAATAAAGTGATAAATTATGTTAAAAATCCTTTAAAAGTGTATCAGTAGACTTTTTTTTTAGTATGATCAAAAGCATTTATCTAAAATCAAGACCTAGAAGTATTCTCAAGGAAGGAATACTAGCTTTTTTCAATGAGAATAGTGGCAAAGCAAGTATAATTCTCTCTTCATTACTATTTGTCATAGTACGAGAAATACCATCATTCCCAGAAAAGGCATGTTAATTAATCACCTATTACTCCACTTATCATCCCTGTGGCTTCCCAAACCAAAACACTCCTCTCTGGCAACCATTCCCAGATACATAGATACATAAATAGATAGATAGATAGATAGATAGACAGACAGATAGATTATCTTTCTGTTTTAGATTATGTGTCTTGAGATCAGAGACTATCCTCCTTTCAGTATTTTTACTCCCATAATTTAATACAGTGTCTGGCTTGATACAGTACGTGACTTTTCATTCAAACAATTACTTACTGTGTCTTGTTAAAATAACTGGAAGTACTTTAAATGAAATTTATCTTTCTCCCATTTCCTTCTGTTTATTTATTCTTAGTAGTATGTCAAAATGGTGATTATTTTGTGGATTTATTTTCATCCTACTGTTTTCCTGATGTTACTACTTGTCTCAATTAGTTTCTTAGCTGATTCCCTGTAGTTTCTTTTTTAAAAAAATTATCTTATTCTGAACTTAAGAAATAAAAAAGCATTTCATAATGTAGTATAATAGAAAGAAAAAGATGACTGTTCATGAAACTGCAAATCTATTATGTAGAACTTGTTATTCCTTTTAAATACATAATAGTTACCATGTGATTTCTTTTACATTGAAAACCCTAACTACTATATTGTAGAAAATGATATAAGAAAGCTTCCCAGAACTTCTGAATACAGATAACAAAGCATCAGTTCAGAAAATCCATAAATTACCTCCATGGGGGAAAAAAGTGTTGCTTTGAACTCTGAAATGCACAATGGTTAAACTGAACAATTTTAATGATAAACAACAAATTTGGAAAGTTTCAAAGGGAAAATTTCAATTTTGGAAAATTCAAAATATTCAAATAAATGGAAAGGAAATTTCAATGACGTATTCATAAGAGGATGAAATGGGACTACAGATTATAAATGTTTCATAATATTGTCAGTTACTTTTGATTAAGTGCCTTTGTTATAAAGTATAGTACTACAGTGAGATTTGATGGAAAATGGGAGTTATACTGGGAAATATTTCAGTGTTTAAAAAAAGGGATCAAAAAATCTAAAAAAAAAAGGAGATAACTTTTCCCCTTAATGTTCTTGAATTAATGTGACAAAATACCTTATACACTACTAACCCAATATCTGAGAATAGTAATTTCCTATCCAAATTTTTACAAAAGGAACATAGATATGAAGAAAAAAAGACCCAAATAAAAATCTTAAATATAATTGGGTACCTGAGACATTGTCCCTGAGGTTTCAAAAAGCTACTTTCCACAACTTTAGAACACTAAATTGTTCAGGGATTGAAAAAGTCCCTAAATGCTTGAAAAGTTATAAATAATAAGTAATTTTAGAGGGTAGAAGATAGTGGTTTATTTGAAGGCGAGGAAGGTAGGTTAAGAATAATCAGAACTATTTTCTAAGATCATTTCTTTCATATTAATGTTTCAATTTTATTTTTATGGAAAGTTCCTATTCACAGAGACTTTTCAGATATTTAAATAATTCCTCTAGATTTATCTGAGCAGGTAGGGAAAAATATTATCCCATAGCAATTATTCTTCAAGTAATGTCATCTCTGATGGAAATACTGTAATGCCATAGGCTTTATTTTTGATTTTTACTAAATTTACTTCTCTGGAGGTTGGTTATTTCTAGGCTCAGCCTTATTTCTTGTGGACTTTATACCTGTGAGTTCATGGACTTTGTTTTAATAGGCATAGCTATGCTATCTGACAGGATCATCCTCAGTAAATGTCTTCTCATATTCCAGTTCATCAAGCAAAGCAGCTGTGACCACAAATAGAAGACATTGGTTCTTCCTAAAAATGTAGTTCTTGGTCTCTGATGACTTGGGAATCTCTCAAGGTAAGAAAGATGAAGTCAGAACACCTGACAAAGTATCTCAATCATCATCAGCCCATTTGTTCTTTTCTCTCTTAAAGTAGGTGACCAAATAGTAGCACAGGGAATAAGTACAATAAGTTCATGAGAGAAAGTTATCAGTACTTTGGATCTCTAGCTTAGAAATCTTGTTTAGTTATGCATTCAGAAAGGAGAATTTTCAACCATCCTTTGAGTTAATTAGTAGAGACACTTCTGAGATGGAAGTTATATTTCTCCTGCTTTACGTCTTCTTATTTGATGCTATAATTTCACACCCGGAAGCTACCTTAGAGATTTTCTGTCTAATACCTTCATATTACATATGAGGAAACTGAGTCTAAGAAAAGTGAAGTAGCTTGCTCATGATCACTCAGCTGGTTGGTGTCACTACTATTGAAGATGCTTGTAGCTTTTCTTACTCCTGGGCCTGTGTTCTTTCCATAATAACAAATTGCCACATGACTTTTATTAGACCATGAGCTCCATGAGGTCAAGGGTCATGGCTTATTTATTTTTCTTTTTCATTTCGTTTGAAATGAGAATTTGAAAAAATATTTTTATGTATTCATTATTCATTTTTGTGTTTCCCACACTTCTTAGTGCTTATGTCTTGCATTTTGGTAGGCCCTGAATAAAAGTTTGCTGAATGAATAAGTTAATGAATGAATCACAACAAAGAATCCTTTTTGAGTACAGACTCTTCAGATTCTCACTAAGGACCTTCCTCTGGCACTTATTACACATCCATAGATAGGTCATTTGTCTTCCCTAAGAGTAAGTTCTTTAAAACCTGTGAGGAACTACATAAATGTGAGCTACGTGGATGACTTATGAATTGGACTCAGTCCATTAAAGGACGATATATGCTGAGATCCACACTGTGGGTTTGAGTCCCACCAGTCTCAGCCAACTCAGCACAGAGAAAAAAACTTTCTATTCCATGGTCACAGGCTGTACCCTGAACTTTAGCCTTCCATCTTGAAAATATGCACCAGTGAGCCTAAGGGAAATAAGATTTAAAGGAAGCATACTTTTCACTAATTAGAAAAGTCAATAAACTTGCCCACTATGTGCCAGGCATTGTGCTAAACACAAGGGATATAAAGAAGGCAAAAGACAGTCTCTGTTCTCAAGTTGCTTATAGTCTAATGGAGGAGATAACAAGCAAACAATTACGTACAAACAAGATACATATGGGCTATATTAGAAATAATCAACAGAGGGAAGGCACTAGAATTAAGGGAGGATCATGTAAAGCTTTCTGTAGAAGGTTAAGATTTTAGCTGAGGCTTGAAAGAAGCCAAGGAAACCAAAAGATAGAGATGAAGTGGGAGAGCATTCTAGTCTTGAGAGACAAGCAGGGAAAATGTCCTTGTTCGGGAGTCAGAATGTCTTAATCAAGGATCAGCAATGAGACCAGTGTCACTGGATTGCAGAGTATGGAAGAGAGGGGGTTAAGATGTAAGAAGACAGAAAAGGTGTATTTTGGGGACTGCGGAACAGTAACAGACTATGAAGAGTTTTGAAAGTCCAACACAGGCCTTTATATTTGATCTTGGAGGTGGCAGTAAGAAAAAAAGCTTGCTTCCTTGAATTAATAGGCTTTGTGCTGTGTTGCAAAGTGTACTGTTCTTGGAGTCAGAGGACCTCAGTTCTAATTCTGACTCTTTATCTACTACCTGTGTGACCTTGGAAAAATCATTTCATCTCTTGGTGACTGAGTTTACTCATCTGTGAAGTAGGGATTATATTTGTACAGTGTTTTGAGGAAAGTATTTTAGAAATCACTTTACTTCTGTGGACCTCAGTTTTCTCATCTATAAAAAGACAATACCAGTTATCTATTTACCTCACAGAGATCTTGTAAGGAATATATACTTAGTAAAGTGCTGTTTAATGAGTTATTTTAGAAGAAGAGTGTGACTAAATTTTTTACTAGAAGTCATCAGAATTTGATTCAAAGACATCCCTTCTCAGCAAATGAGAAGAAATAAACAGGGTAAGTGCTTTGGAGACACAAAGATTCCCACAAAAGAAGTGGCAAAAAAGAACCTGAATGTTCAAACCAAAAAGTAGAAACATCAGCCTCAGAACTGTCAACTGATTAGACACTAGTTGCTTCTTTTCCATATCTAATATCGTTCAGGGGATGAAAATAATCTTATGTTCAAGTATTTTCCAATTCCCTCTGCTATTTCAAAAGATATTCACTGGTCTCTCTCTGGACTACAGTTTTTTTTTTTCTACTTAAGATTTTACACAGTGAGTAATAGTAAAGTTAAACATAAAAAAAGTTCTTTCCAAATGCTTGCTAAAACTAAGAAAGTCAACTCTGCATTTCATAAGCTCATTCATTGCTAAAGCTGGAAGGGACCATAGACACATGTAGATTCTACACCCTCAATAAACCAACATGATTTCTATGGACCATTGGTAGAGAATGCTATCTGCAGACATCTGCAGATACAGAGGTGACGAACTAAATATGCAGAAAGAGACACAGATTTGGAGGCATGACCAGTGTAGGAATTTGTTTGCTTGACTGTTCATTTGAGTTACAAAGGTTTTGTTTTTCTTAATCTTTTCCCTTTTTTGATGTAAAGGAGTAAGGGGGAGAAAAGTAATTAATTCAAAAAATAAAATTGGACATTTCATAAAAACTCCTAAATCTGATTTGATCCAACCTCCTCTTTTTATAAAGGATGAAAGTGAGACCCAGATAGTTTTATCAAAAACACATAGCTAGTGAGCGGTGGGGCTAAGACTTTATGTCAAGTCATATTTGTGTTTATTACTGAAAAGTTTCACTGATGACTACAGTTATGATAATAAATCACATCTGCATAGTGCTATAAGGCTTACAAAGTTCTCTCCTCATAAAATATGAGGTAGCTAATAAAAAAGCATAATTCCCATTTAATAGATGAAGGAGCAGTCTCAGAAAATAAAAATGATTTGCTCACAATCATGTAACTAGTGAGTTGGTGGAGAAAATGACTTGAACCTGGGTCTTCTTGCTATAAGACCTTGCCTTTTTCCACAGCACTACACCACTTCTCATTCATTCACCCAATGGTCATTGACCAAGGCATTAAGGATAGAAGGAAGAATGCAATATTGAGGCACTTATATTCTAGTACGTGAAAATACAAATGCATACACATAATAATAATGGAAAATAGAATGTATTATCAAAAAGGGAAAATAAAAATCAAGTCCTATAGGAGGCTAAGTGGATCAAGGAAGACTTCACAAAGTGAGGAGCATCTGAATTGAGGCTATATCACTTAGTAGACTGATACTCAAATTATTTAGAAGGCAAAGATGATACAGTGTTGGTTGATGCCAGAGAGAAGTAGAGGAATAACTGGAGGAGGAGGGGAAAGGGTGCAGAAAAGCAGAAAGGCAGAAAGGCATAGGGCATGTTCCCTGAAACCCGGGATGATGGTATTTTGGTTGGGCTAAAGCTTTGGGAATATGAGAATGAGTAGTGAAGGATGAAAGCAGAAAGATAGGGTTAGGTCCATGTTGTTGACAATCATGAATATCTGACTTTAATCAGGAAGCAATGGAGTACCACTAAAGGGGAAGAAGCATGGTTTCATGAATAGCATTGGACTTGTAGTCAGAAAGACCTGCCTCCAAATACTGGTTTCCACACTTAGTAGCTGTATATCCATAGGCAAGTAATTTAACTTCTCTGAGTCTCAGTTTCATTATTGGGGTTTTTAATAGTAATAATAGTACCTGTAGTACCTATTTTACAGTATGTCTGTGATGTTCAAATTAGACACTGTATTTCAAGTTGTCTGAAAATTTTAAAGTTTTATATAAATATCAGAATATGGGTAGAGAGTTGGGAGATTGGGAAAAGAAATAAATGTGATTTCAAAATGCAAAGTTCCCTATAAAATGGTTGAATCTAACACAAAATATGTGCCCTAACAAGTAGAGCATAGATTGGGAATGGTATTCATGTAGGATACAAACACTGAAATCTGTGAATCAAGAGTTTTTCAGGCCCAGTAACTAGGCTTGGGTAGTCAATGCTTTGCTCTAGTTTCCTAAAATTTAGAGAAGACTGCCAGAGCTCATGCTACTTCAGTAGGTAGACACAACTGAACTTCACATCTAGTGAGCTAGCTAACTACAAAAATTCCTTAAAATAGAAAACTACCACATATTGTTTTCTTGTCTCTTTCCTTCTCCTCATCTCCCTGAGAGTAACCCAAGTGAATTCTTCCCCAAACCTACCCTGCTTCATCACTCAGTAATGTCCTTTCAAGCCATGGCTACTCATTGTCCCATGGTCTTGATCTCCCTGAACAGACATGGCATTCCAAGGTTTAAGTTCTTACCTATTTTTAAATTATTTTGTCCTTTAAAAGTTAATTTAATGGCATATTTCTTGATATTTGTCCTAGGTGTGTCTTATGGTGGTTACCTTAGCCAATTATACTTCTTTTCAATACAATAATGTTGGAGGTGATGAAGATAGTAAATACCAAACAACTAACCCAATCATTGCTCCTCTTTTCTCATTACAGAAATAATGTTGTGTCAACGATTCTCAACACTCACATGACTGGAATTATCAAATGGCATTTATGAAGAGACTGAAAAATTGAAGTATTCTGCTCCTGGATTATTTCATGGATATAAAAGCATCTGCAGCAGAAAGAGATGTAAACTTTCATGAGTGCCAGGTTTAAGTCAGGAATTTCTAAAATCACATTACAAGGGCTTAAAAAATATCTTTCTCCCCTTTTCTCACATAATGTACAGTGTATATATAACGTATAGCAACTGCCCTGTCCCATACCTAAGCAAGTGAACTATAAGATACAATGAAGAAACTCATGTTAGCTGATCTTTTTGCATTTCCTATTTGGGTATTTGTGTTTCTTTATTTGCCCAGATCCATAGAAGTGATAGTATTTTTGACTAGGGAGAAATTAGGTCTAGCATAAGAATGACTTTGCAGTCATGAATTATACACTAGAACTCTTAATTTAAGTACTGACACAAATCTGTGTAGCTCAAGATGAGGATACAAAATGCAATCAGATCTAACCCTATTTTGGACACTTCACCCATACCATAAAGAATATTGTGTATGTGAATGTCCTGGGTCTTTCTCTGAGTTCATAATGCTAAAAATATGAGAGGGATAAGAGAATGAATGGCGCAAATCAGACTATTGTGCTGGAATTCTTTCTGCTAGGGCTTTCTAAGCATCCCAATGTTGAGATTGTTCTCTTTGTGTTATGCTTGGGGATATATTTGGTCATCTTACTAGGGAACTCCTCTCTCATCACATTGAGTATTCTGGATTCCAACCTTCATACCCCCATGTATTTCTTCCTTAGTAACCTCTCCTTCATGGACATCTTTGGTACATCCTCCTTTGTTCCCTTCATGTTGGTCAATTTCCTATCAGTCAGAAAAACCATATCTTTCCCAGGATGTGCATTACAAATGTACCTAACTCTTGCCCTGGGAACAACAGAGTGTGTGCTGCTGGCCATGATGGCTTTTGACCGGTATGTGGCCATCTGCAATCCCCTGAGATATACAATCATCATGAATATGAGAGTCTGTGTGCAGTTGGCAGCCCTGAGCTGGATAGTTGGGAGTGTAAATTCATTACTGCAAACAATCCTTGCTTTGAGGCTTTCCTTCTGTGGAAATAATATTGATCATTTTTTTTGTGAAATCCTGGCTGTCCTGAAACTGGCCTGTGTGGACATTTCCTTCAATGCTTTTGTCATAATGGTAGCAGCTGCACTGGTCACATTGACTCCAGGGCTGTTCATTCTCATCTCATATGTGTTTATCCTTGCCACCATTCTGAGACTCAACTCAGCTGAAGGAAGGAAGAAAGCCTTCTCCACCTGTTCAGCACACCTGGCTGTGGTCATCATATTTTTTGGAACTATACTCTTCATGTACTTGAAACCCAAGGCAAAGGATCCAGATTCAGACAAACTGATTGCTTTATTCTATGGTGCAGTGACATCCATGTTGAATCCCATTATCTACAGTCTGAGAAACAAGGAGGTGAAGGCAGCAGTGAAAAAGGTGATGATCTTTAATAGACTATGAAGCATAAGCCATTGTTCTCTACTTCACACTTCCAATACACACTATAATTATAATCAGTGTTGATATCTATCCCTCCATCCATGTCCATTCCAGCCCCACCATGCTATCTCCCTTGCCCTGTGTTATTCATTAAACAGAATGCTTAGGATCTTTAGAAAGATTCTTTATAATAGATAGCTAATTCATTTTGATTAGGGATCTTTAGTAATTTTATCCCTAGAACCTAGTACATTAATTGGTACATGGAAGTGCTTACTAAATGCTCACTGATTGATTCTTTTCCATGTTTTAACCAAAGTACAATATAGAATGTTTACACAGTGGATTGAAAACTTCCTAATTTTTTAATATCTTGGGAGTATGTGCCCTTCAGACTCTTCAACTGTTACCTTTAAATCTCAAAATATGTCTGACTCCTGTACTTCTGCCCATGAAGGAGTTTTTCACTGGGATAAAACCCAATTCTCCAGAAAAAAAGGAATACCTGAAAGTGATGCTCCCAGCTGCACTGATTCCTTCTATGCACACTAGTCTTTTCATCACTAGATTCAAAGCCTATCAAGTTAAGTGACCAAGACAACAAAATGTGTTTTCAAAGAACTCAACAGATTCAATTCAACAAACACTTAAGTACCTACTAATGTTAGGCAATATACTATCCTCTAGAAATGTAAAGATAAATATAACACAAGCCCTATTCTCAAAGAACTTGAGGCAGTACATAGAGTCCTGACCTTGGAATCAGTCATAGTTCAAGCCACTTCACTAGCTCAAGTTCTAGGAGGTAAACTAGATCAAATCATTACACAATCTGAACTAATTAGATAGCTATACAATGCAGTGACTAGAGGGCTAGACCTGGACAAAGTAAGATATAAGTTCAAATCCCACAACAGACATTTCCTAGTTTTGAGACTCTGAACAAATTAATATTTCAGCTTCAGTTTCCTCATCTGTAAAAGAGGGAAATAATAGCACCCAACTCCCAAGATTGTTACAAGGATAAAATGAGATAATATTTGTAAAGTGCTGTGCAAACCTTAGAGTCTTACATAAATGCTAGTTATTGTTATTACAAGGTTTCGCTTTTCACAGGCATAGCACCCATGCAAAGGTAATAGTTTATTTAAATATTCTCAGTTTCATTTCAGAATATTACTCATTGCATCTGAGACATATTAGAGCACAGAAAGTGGCAGTTTCTATGAATTCATTAATTTTTTGATTCAATGGGACTGCAATGTTGAGATAGACTTTGGCTCACTGAGAAAGAATGCATGACTTAGGGATTGATTGATATTTAGAGATTTGAGAACTCTCCCCAAGAGGAAGATTCAAAGCCCATCAGGCTAAATGACTAACACAACAAAATCTCATGAAGTTTTCTAGATTAGCACAGACCAAATTCTGAACTCTAAAAAGCAAATCAGCAACAAAAACAATAATTTCTTTGTTCTGAACAATAAGACTCTCCAACCAGATGCGGGTGACTGCAGAGATAGGATAAAGCATTTGTGCACTGATGATGACCCTTATCTTCAGAGTCTCGACTGCTTCCCCATTGCTATCACATAACAAACAGTTCTGTGCTCCTTCATGGTAGAGTCTCCTTGTGGTAATCTGCTGCTCAAGAGCTTCTCATTCCTTAACCTGATGCTTCTTGGAGTCCCATCTCTTGCCTCCATGTCTCTAAATAGGTTAATCTTCTTTTCTTCCTTCTCATCTCTGCTTCTTAGAATCCCTTACATCCTTCAAGGCTTAGGTTGTATGCCACTTGTGAAGCCCTTCCTGGTCCTCCTAGTTATAAGTGTTCTCCCTTCAAATTTTGTTTCTTTTTCCTAGCTCACTGGTAGAGCTTTCACTATGAGATTATCTTCTGCTTACACTGTGTATATCTTATGTATCTACAGCAAATTGCATGTTGTCTTCCCCCATTAGAATGTGAGCTCCTTGATAGGAGAGAGTATGTTTTTGCCTTTCTTTTTTGTCCCTAAGACTTAACATTGTTCTTGGCATATTTAAGCACTCAATAAATGCTTGTTGACCGATTGATGTCTGCTCTGGGACCATAATACAAAAAGCACAAAACAGAAGGATATTAGCACTCTTCCATGTACATTAATAAAATCTAACCATCCTGCTAGTAATAGCAATGCTTTGAAGGTAAAAGATAAAGAATTAATCTTTTAGGGGCAGAGCCAAGATGGTGGATTAGAGGCAGCAACCCAGATGACCTCTCTCAACATTCACCTCCAAACAACTTTAAAATAATACCTCAAATCAAATTTTGGAGTGCCATAGCCAACAAATGGTCAGGGTAAGACATTTCTCTGACCTAAGGAAACTCAGGAGGTATGAAAGAAAAGTCTGTGACACCTGAGTGTAAGCAGGTGCAGATGTGACACACACAGTGTGGCTGCAGCAGCAACAACTTTGGTAGTTCTCAGCCCAGAGGCAGTAAGGGGGTCAGAAAACTGGCCAGAAAGATATTACAGTGAGCCCATTGCTGGCACTTGGTACAGCTGGCACTGATTAGCAACTCTATTGCTCATACATAGTTCTAGGCTGCGTTTCCAGGGAGGAGAAGAATGCTTGTGGTTGGTCACAAGGGAGCAGGGCCCCTGGTCACAGTGCAGGGCCAATAGGATTGCTAATGCTTGCAGCTTTAGGGAAGCAAAGACTCTTCCTGGGTAAAGACCAGGGTGTAGACCAGGAGATCAGGGCAATACCATTCCCCAGATCATATCACCTTGGAAGTTCTGAAAACCTGCAGACCCCTCAAAATAGCTGTGAAAACAGCAGCACAAAAAAGGCTGAAGTTTGAGACAGTGCCTCCCCTTTCCTAGGTGAGCAGAACTCTAACATACCATAGAAAGTCAAGAAATAGGCTGGAAAAGTGAGCAAACAACAACAACAACAAAAAACAACAAAAAAAGAACTGAACTGAAAAAAAGCTACTTTGGTGGCAAGCAAGACCAAGACACAAACTCAGAAGAAGACAATAATGCAAAAACCACAACAAACAAAACTTAAAAGAAAAATGCTATTTGGACCCAAGACAAAAAGAATTCCTCGAAGACTTAAAGGAAAAGATGAATGGTAGAGGAAAAAATCAGAAAAATAAATTAAAGTGATGCAAAAAAAATTATAAAAAGAAAATTAACAAATTGGTAAAAGATGCACAAAAATTACTGAGGAAAAAAACTCCTTTTTAGAAAATTGACCGAGTGGAAAAAGAGATACAAAATCTCATTGAAGAAAATAATTCTTTAAAAATCAGAATTGGGAAACAGCTAGGTACAGTGGATAGAGCACTGACCTTGGAGTCAGGAGGACCTGAGTTCAAATCCAGCCTCAGACACATAACACTCACTAGCTGTGTGACCCTGGGCAAGTCACTTAACCCCAATTACCTCACCAAAAAAAAATTAAAATTGGGTAAGTGGAAACTGATGACTTCTGTGAGACATCATGACATAACAAAGCATAGTTAAAAATAAAAAAAGAATAAAATGTGAAACACCTCATTGTAAAAACAACTGACTGTGAAAATAGATAGGAAAGAGATAATTTAAGAATTATTGGACTACAAGAAATCCCTGGCTGAAAAACATCATATTTCAATAAATTGTAAGGGGAAAGTGCCCTAATATCTTAGGTCCAGAGAGTAAAATGGAAATTGAATGAACCCACCAATCACTTCCTAAAAGAGATCTCAAAATGAAAACTCCCATGAATATTATAACCAAATTTCAGAGCTCCCAGACCAAAGAGAAAATATTGCAAGCAGTCAGAAAGAAAAAATTCAAATACTGTAGAGCCACAGTCAGGATCACACAAAATTTAGTAGCTTCCACTTTAAAGGAGTGTAAGTCTTGTAATATGGTATTCAAGAAGGCAAAGAAACTAGAATTGCAAGCAAGAATCACCTACCCAGCAAAACTGAATATAATTCTTCAGGGGAATAAATGAATAATTAATGAAGCAAAGGACTTTCAAGCATTCCTGATGAGAAAACCAGAGCTGAACAGAAAATCTGACACAAAACACAAGAATTAAGAGAAGCATAAAAAGCATAAAAAATCTTAAGGGATTCAATAATGTTAAAGTGTTTACATTCCTATATGGGAAGATGAATCATCTAACTCCTAAGAACTCTATCATTATTAGGGCAGTTAAAAGATTTTACATAGACAGAGGTGTGGGTATGAGTAAATTATGTTAAAATGGTCTCCAAAAATGAAAGAGGAGAAAGAGAGATCTACTCAGAGAAAGAGGAAAGGAGAGATGATAGAAATGAGAAAATTTTCTCAAGGAAAAGTGGTGCAAAGGATACACTTTTACAGTAGAGGAGAAGTGAAGTTAGCGGGCAATGCTTGAACCTCACTCTCATTGGCTCAAAGAGGGAAGGAAAAAATACCCTTAATGAGATCTTCATTTGATCCAAGCAGCTTCAAAATTGGATATCAACCTATTCCATGGCTATTATTTGTCCTAGAAATGTTGTATGTAATAGCAACATTATGCAACCCTAGGTCATGTTCACTCATAGTGGTTACTAAATCTACCATCCCTGTTTGTCCATTCAGGAATTATCCTAGTTTCTGGTGGACCCTAGGCCTGTGAGTACATAAGTGCTTGCTAATCAGCTTGATTGCATTTTTAATCCAACAATTGGAACCCTCAATAAACACATTCTCTTATTTTTTCTCTTTAGGCTAAGCCAATGTGAATGGAAGCAGCTCTTCCAGACAACTACAAATGCTTTTATTTTATCTTGAAGATTGCAGTAGCTGTCTCTGGTCCTGAGTAGCTTAGAAATTGAGGTAAGAATCTGGATTCAAGCCTTTTTTTTTTTTAAAGAACATCATTGAGTCTCAATTCAAAAAAAATTAATCCCTTCTACAACATTCTTGAATAAGTGGTCAATTAACCTCTACTTTAAGCCTCTGATGATGGGGAATGCACTAGCCATTGAGGCAGCTCAATTCATTTCTGGTAGCTCTAATAATAATTGTTATGAATATTGACAATAACAACAACAACAACAACAATGCCTAATAGTAATATATATGATCACATGATTTTCACATTGTCCCTTCAATTAAGTTATCATGATCCGTAGAGAATCATTTCTCCAAACTGTCTCTTTTTTAAAAAAAAAATCTTATAGTATTTTCAATTCAAACAAACATATTCATAACACAGTACAATAAAAAAGATGATTGTACATGAAACTGAAAATCTACCCTGTATAATTTGCTATTACCTCCAAATATACAACAAAGTTATCATGTATTTTTTTCCTTTATTTTCCCCCCCAATCCCAGAGATGGCTACCATTAGACACAAACACATACACACATGTTATTCTATACATACTTCTATTTATACATTCTTTCTCTGGATGCAGATAGCATCTTTCTTCATATGCCCTTTGTAGTTAATTTGGGTATATACAATAGTTAAAATAACATTTCCTCAAAGTCCTTCTTAAGACGATATCGCTGTTACTGTATATAATGTTCTCTAGTTCCTGTTCACTTCACTGTTCATCATTTCATTTTATGCAAGTCCTTCCATGCCTTTCTAAAATCAATGAACTCATCATTTCTCATAGCACAGTGGAATTCCATCATACCAGACACCACAACTTATTCAGTCATTCTTCAATTGATGGGGATCCTTGCAATCTCCAGTTCTTTGCCACCACAAAGAGAACTGCTATAAACATCCCATTCACATTCAAAGTCATAATTATTTCTGAATTTTGCTGCATCTTATTTCTACTCACTATTCTCTTTCTCAGTCTTTCTTTTTACTCTATCCCTTTTACCTTATCTTCTGCCCCCACCCTCCCACATCCCACTTCACTCACCCCTCCAAGTGTCCCCCAGCCCCTCCACCCTCCCCATCTCAATCCACACACCCTTCTAAAAGTCCCTTCTGCACCCTCTCCCCCAGTTTTCTTACCTCTCTACATGTTCTACCTCATTGCATACTACTCCCCCTATATATGCTTATGTTCCACTCAGACTGACAGTCCTAGGATTATAGCTCTACCACTGAAAGAAACCTTGGAGGTGGTCTAGTCCAACCCCTTCATTTTACAGATGAAGAAACTGAGGGTCAGAGAGGCTGTTACCTATCCAAGTTTGTTATTGTTCATCATTTCTGTTGTATCTGACTATTTGTGAACCCATTTGGAGTTTTCCTGGCAAAGATACTGAAGTGGTTTCCTTCTTCACCTTATTTTATAAGTGAGGACACTGAGGCAAACAGGGTTAAGCAACTTGCCTGGGGTCACACAAATAGTAAGTATCTGAGGCCAGATTTAAACTCTACTACTACTGTGCTACTGTGATTCTGTTTTGCTTATAGAGCACAGTACCTTCCTTGACATAGGCATGCCATACTAGACTCTGTGCCAGTCTCACAATTGATACTAAAGTTTTTCAGGAAGGTCTTAAGAGTATCCTTCTATTGCTTGTTCCCAAATATAAAGTGTGTAAAAACAAGTGTATCCAAAGCAGTTTAAAAACAAGATAGTTTGGGAAGGAAGGCACTAGTAGTTGGGAAGAATCAGGAAAGGATTCATGTAGAAGTTGGTACTTGGGTGGCATCTTTAAAGAAGAAAGGGACTCTGAGATAGAAATAATGAAAGAATTCATTTCAAGTGGGTAGGACTGCCAGAGCAAAAGGTGGAAGATGGAGTATTGTATGTGAGGAAAAGCGAGAAAGTCAGCTTAGCTGAACTACAGAGTGCAGGAAAAGAGTCATGTTTAGTCAGGCTGGAAGGATAGGTTGGGGCCAGGTTGTAATGAAAGGCAGAGTGGTTGTGGTGGTGGGGTGCATCCCTTTTAAGTCTTAATTAGAGCTGTGCAAAAGTGGAATTGACTAAATCAAGAAGTAGTGTTTTCCTTCTCATTGTAAGACTTGGCGAGAAAGTTTTGCATTTTGCTTTGCCGAAGGGATCCTCAAAATGGTGGAAATAATGAAAACATAGGAAACAAAAATGAACAGAACTGGCATAACTAGAAAAATCATATTTGCCACCACCATGTTAATCACATTGATTATGATATCTGCACAGGCCAGTTTGAGGACAGCTAGAATTTCACAAGTGAAATGATTGATGACATTGTCCCCACAAAAAGGAAATTGCATAGCGAGAGACGTCTGCACAACTGAATTGACAGCTCCTGCTATCCAAGATCCCATTGCCATTGGCACATAGGCAGCCTTGCTCATGATGATGGGATATCTCAGGGGGTTGCAGATGGCCACATAGCAGTCAAATGCCATCATGCTCAGGAGGACGCACTCAGTTGCTCCCATAGCGAAGGACAGAAACATTTGCATTGTACAGCCAGAGAAGGAAATGGTTTTCTGTGGGGTGAGGAAACTGTCGAGAATTACAGGGACAGAAGAGGATGTGTAGCAAACGTCCAGGAAGGAGAGGTTGCCAAGCAAGAAGTACATGGGTGTGTGCAGGTGGGTGTCATAGATAGTTACTATGATAAGGATACCATTGCCCAGAAGGATTACCAAGTACATAACTAAGATTAGCACAAAGAAACTTTTCTCAAGCTTTGGATGGGCAGAAAGTCCTAGGAGAACAAATCTTGTAACGTAGGTGGTGTGATTCACTCCTTCCATTTATTTTCTCTTGTCACCTGCAAGAATTCAGAACACCAAGCATATCATTCTTTAAAAATTACAGGATCACCACTGTTTTATAATTGGATGAAGGTTGAAATTTCTGGGTCTATATTTACCATTTTCCCTAACTTTTTAAAGTATAAAGCCAATAGATAACAGAAAAATGGCTCATTCATTCAATTGACATTTAGTAAATGCCTACTTTGTTCCAGGAACTGTACTAGGTGGTGAGGATACAAAACCAAAGAAGGAACAGTACCTTCTATCAAGGAACATACATTCTATTAGGAGGAAATAGCATAGGCCCAGATAAGCAGATTTTAAATATATTTTTATATATATTTCTTATATATGTATGTGCATATGAATATATAATGAATCCAAAGTTATTTGGGGAGCAACTTGAGGAACAGGGTAGGATAGTGGCACTTGAGCTGGAATTTACAACCCAGTCTTTTCCCACAAGAAGCTAACAAGGGAGATATGACAAATATACAGACCAGTATCATGTGAAGGAGAATGTAATAAAGACCAGGAGAGATCAAAGCAAAGAAAATTTGAAGATAATAATATTAACTTTAGTTGGGGGTGGTGTACCATAGATTTTCATAGAGGATGTGGTACTTGAGTTGAGACTTGAAGAAGATAAGGATTTCAAATAGATAGAGATGTGGAGGGAGAAAATTTAAGGAATAGGGGATGATCTCTATAAATGTCTGGTGTTAAGACAG
>NW_020953948.1:2525631-2622548 GCF_900497805.2 Vombatus ursinus | reverse complement strand
TTGAGGATGGCAAGTGTCCTCATGCTGATTCTTTCAAGCAGGTCTTGTAGAGAATAATCTAGCTTAACGGAGAGTATTTGTTCTGTATTTGAGAAAGAGATAAGTGCTCTCAGTTAGGATGAGCCAGCCTGAGGACCAAGTGATGTGCAAAATTTTTTTTCCCCCACCACATGCATACCAGTTTGTCAAGCTTGAGAAGCCATCTAGACAAGGGGAAATTTCTGGTGAGTAGGGGAATTTTGTGGTGAGTATGTCCTCTCATTTGAAATGTGACAATCGGGGGCAGAAGGAACTCGTTATCAAGAGAGAGAAGAGAATGCAGAGGACCTCTTCACAGGTGAATGTGGCAAGTGCCCTCATGCTGATTCTTTCAAGCAGGTCTTGCAGAGGTTAACCTAGCCTGGCATATCCTAACTCATAGCATTTATTCTGAGAAAGAGATAAGTGCTTTCAGTTAAGTTGAGCCAACCTGAGGACCAAATGATCTGCAAGATTTCTTTTCTGCCACCATATGCGTACCAGATTGTCAAGCATGAAAATAAAACTCAAATCTCAAGTCCTTTAGACGTGGGGAATTTTCTGGAGAGTACGGGCTCTAAGTTGGAATATGAAAAAAAGGGGCAAAAGCAACTCATTGTGAAGAGACACAAGGGTATGGAGAGGTCCTCATGACAGGTGAATATGGCAATTGCATTCATGCTGAATCCCTCAAGCAGCTCTTGCTAGGGAGAACTTAGTCTGGCATATCCTAACTCAGAGCATTTATTCTGTATTTGAGAAAGAGATAAGTGCTCTCAATTAGGATGAGCCAGCCTGAGGACCAAATGTATCTGCAAGAAATTTTTTCCCCCACATTTTGCATACCAGGTTGTCAAGCTTGGGAAACCACTGAGACAAGGGGAAATTTCTGGTGAGTAGGGGTCTTTTGTAGTGAGTACACGCTCTCAGTTGAAATGTGACTATCTGGGGTAGAAGTAACTCATTGTCAAGGGAGACAAGAGAATGCAGAGGATCTCTTCACAGATGAATATGGCAAGTGCCCTCATGCTGATTCCTTCAAGCATCTCTTGCAGGACATAACCTACCCGGGCTTATCCTAACTCAAGAGCATTTATTCTATATCTGCCAGGGAGATAAGTGCCCTCAGTTAGGATGAGCCAGCCTGAGGACTGAGCCATCAGGTGAGACATTCGTTAACTGCCTCAAAGGGCATGGCACTAGAACAGTCCGGAAGATAAATTTTCTTCTGATTGACCTATTGCTGGCTCCACCTTCCCCTGGGAAATGTTGACTTTCAATTCTTAACTGATAGCCTTAATTAGAAGGGGGGAATAAATATGCTCACATTTAGGATGAGGCAGCGTGATGACCAAATGATCTGCAAGATTTTTTTCCCCCACAATGGGCATGTCAGGTTGTCAAGCTTGAGAAGCCATTTAGACGTGGGGAAATTTCTGGTGAGTAGGGGAATTTTGTAGTGAGTAAGTGCTCTCAGTTGAAACGTGACAGTTGAAATGTGGGGCAGAAGCACCTCACTGTCAAGAGAGACAAGAGAATGCAGAGAACCTCTTTACAGAAAATTAAGTTTAATAGTCAAATCTAGATTGGCCATTCCTAACTGGAGCATTTATTTGAACTTGGGAATAAGTGCTCTCAGTTGGGATGTGACAGTATGTGGCAGAAGCAACTCATTGTCAAGAGAGATAAGAGAATGCAGAGGACTTCCTCTCAGCTGAATATGGCAAGTGCCCTCCTACTGATTCCTTCAAGCTGCTCTTGGCAGGGGATAGCCTAGCCTGGCATATCCTTACTCAGAGGATTTACTCTGTATTTGAAAGAGATAAGTGCTGCCAGTTAGGATGAGCCAGTCTGAGAATGAAGCTATCTAACACCAAGATGGTTGCACATTTTTGAGGTACAATTTCTTCCATGGTAGAAACTCCTAAGAACTTTGTCGTTATTAGGACTGGCAGAAGGACTATACATAGAGGACATGAGTGTGAGTTGACTATGATGGGATTATATTTTTATTTTTCTGTGTAATTTAATCATTTTATTAATAAGTCCAGCATTTTAATAAAATGATGTTCATTTGACTGTCTCTCATTTAGAACAAAGACATAGTGATGGCTCACAGTTTATATGCCCTTTGAAAAGTGGGTGTTCTAGAATTATATTTTTTTAAAAATAAAACAAAATTAAGGAATGAGAAAAAGAGAAGGGGAAAGGGAGAAGAATGGGGTAAATTATCTCACATAAAAAGGCACAAAAGAACTTTTACAATGGAAGAGAAGATGAGGGTAGCAGGTATAATTTACCATATCAAAATAAAACCAACAAAAATAATATGATTATTTCAATAAATGAAGAAAAAGTTTTTGACAAAATATGACACTCATTTCTATTAATATTCTAAAAAGAATAGGAACACATAGAACTTTCCTTAAAATGATAAGTAGTATTTATCTAAAACGAACAACAAATATCTGTAATGGAAATAAGCTAGAAGTCTTCCCAATAAGATCAGGGGTGAAGCAAAGATGCCCATTATCACAATTGTTATTCAATATTGCAATAAAAAGGCTAGCTATGAGAATAATAAAGAAGTGGCCAAGGGAGAATGGAGCCTAGCTAGGATGAAGGGTGGGAAGTGGCCAGGAGCCAAAGGGAGGTAAGACAATGGAGGGCTAGGCTAAGGGTAACAGAATTGGGAGATTGGGCATAGCCACAATGAAAGGCCAGTTGATAGGATTATAGTCTCAGGGGAATGCCAGAGAGTTGGCCATGTGGGAAAGTCCAGGGTTTTTCGTTTTGGGGTCTAGATCCCATCTTCCTCACTCCCATTATTCTATTTTAGAATTGAGGAAACTGAGGCAGACAGCAGTTAAGAGACTAACCCTGGTCACTGGCTTTTAAGCATCTGAGACCCTGAAGAGTCCTCTCCCTCCCTGTGAGGCACTTCCACCCCAGCAGAGTTTGTTGCTGCACCAGGAGCACTGGCACATTCAGACTGGTGTGAGAAACCTAACACCTCTCAGCCTCTACTTCAGGACCTCAGACTTCACTGACTTCCCTTGATTCTCAATCCCACTCTCACATTCTAGTAAGTAGAACTCACACAGATTGCAATGCTCATGCCAATTTAGAACACTGTCAGAAATATACAGAGAAAACACAAACGATAACTACTTACAAAGATAAGCTGTGTTTTTAAAAAAATTTTATTGAAATTTTTTCCTATCACCGGAATCTTAACCTGCCTTCCTCCCCCATCTTCTCCCAGAGAGCTACCTCAGAAAACAAATTGTTTTAAGAGGGTGAAAGTGAAAGAGAAAAAAAGTCAGCAAAAATGATGAACATACACAGAAACTCCTATCTCTGCAAAGGGGTGAGAAAAGAGTCTTTTCTGATGTCTCCTTTGGGGATGTGTTTTTCTATTTCATTCTGCCACATTCACTATTGTCTTGAGGTTATTTTTTTTTAATTTTATTTTTTTTGGTGAGGCAACGGGGGCTAAGTGACCTGCCCAGGCTCACACAGCTAGTAAATGTCAAGTGTCTCAAGTCGGATTTGAACTCAGTTCCTTCTGACTCCAAGGCCGGAGCTCTATCCACTGTGCCACCTAGCTACCCTTAGAGGTTATTCTTAACTTGAATTTTTACTAGTTTTAAAAGTTGCCTCAAGAAGGGAGAGGGTAGGCAGGTGCAGTTCAACCGACTTTCATAGTGTAAAGACTTCCCTGGTATCCAGCTAGCCACTTGAGAAAAAGAAACAGGAGAGAAAGTGGGAGAGAATCTGAGAAAAGCCCCAGAGGTAAGTGATGGTTTCACCATCAACCCCCTCATAGCACCTCTGCTGGTCACTGGCAGGCTCTAGAGTCTGAGGGCACATTAGCTGCCTTGGGTTTCCTGCTGGCATTGGGAAGTGGCACCAAATCCCCCTCAGCTCAACCGACAAAGGCAAACAGCAAAAGGGGAACTGGAGCTGAGATACTGCTCTGGCTCCTCCTATCTGGCAAGTTCCGACTCACCATTACTGCATCTCTGGGAACCCCTGGGATACAGTAGGTCATATTCAAAATCTCCCAGTTGTCCTGGGACAAATGAGGGGGACAACGAAGGCACAAATAATTGTTCACCAGGACTCCCTTCACTTTCGCTGCTCTCCGGGTCACTAGAAGCAGACATGGTGCCACCATCATCCACAGTGGAGCCTGAAGGTGGGGCTTCCTGATCTGTCTGCTGACTTGCTTCACTCTCTTTATGTACTTCGTCCTCTTCCAGTTCTACAGTATTTGGGTAGCTGTGTTCTAACTCAGTTTGCACGTTGTGAAGGTGGGAGCCACCAGTGTGCACGCCTTCTTCTTGGAGTTTGACTGAAAGAGAAGAAAGGGAGGATGGGTCATTGAGGAGAGGGTACACTCAAGTGGTCCCCACACAGGAACAAAATTGTGTGAGGAAAACCATATTTACAAATGAAGAAAATGTCAGTATCAATACTTCCAAATTACTTCCAAATTAACCAGTCCTTTCTACCCTTCCTAACAGATTTACTCTATTCCCAACCTTCTGAGCCCTCCTCAAGCCTCTCCCAGCACCTCCTCACATACTCACCATAGCCATTGCTGTGGACATCATTGGTATGACCATCATGGCTGTGATTGTCACTGGAATCCCTTCTGCTGGCATAGTTCTCATGGAAATATGAGAAGAATTCATCAGACAATTCATCAGAATTGTCACTATTACTGTCATCACTGCTCTTATCTTTGTGATCAGTCTGGTAGGCAGGAGGGAGGTCAGGATATGTAAAGGCATTTTCCAAATGTTCAAAATGTCCTGGGCCACACTGGGGTGACAAAAGAATCAAAATCAATTCATCAGGATTCTGTTTACTTCTACTGTTCTCTGGGTCACTTGCACCTGTCATGGTGGCCCCTATGGTCAACATGGAGCCTGAGGGTGAGGTTTCATTATCTTCAGGTTGGTTTCTTGATTCCTCTTTCTGTAATTCTCCTTCCTTCTCTACCATTGCCACAATTTCATTTCTTTCTGCAGTTTGTCTTTGCGAGTTCTGAAACATTTGTGCTTAGAAAGTGGAGGTGAGCACTGTACGTTGCCTTTTCCTAGAAGTTGGGCTTTGAAAGGATGAATAAAAAATACATCATCATTAGAGGTAAGAGTCATGTTCTCAACTATGAACAAAGTTACATGGAAAATATCATGGTAAAAAGAAAAAGATATTTTTGTAATGCTTTAAATTTTGTACGCATTTACAAATCCTTTTAAAATTCTGTATTTGATTCCTCATCTCCCTCCCCATAGCATCTATCCTAAACATTTCCACCCCTCCCTTCCAGCAGTTCTTAATATGTCATTTCTCTATTTCCTCTGCTCAAGGCCATTACCTCATTGTGAACTAGGTGACAATGAAGTCATTGCATGAAGGTCCCTCTGCCTATCTTCTTCTCAAATCAATTAGATGTCTTCCCTACCTTTCTTTCTCATGAAGAGTAACCCTTCTCTCTGCTAAGACAAAGCCCTCTGCAGGATCCCAACCCTTCCCTCCTTCCCCATCAGATTGTGCCATCTATCATCCCCACTGTCTCTCATCTTTATCCTTTCTCAATCTACTGCCTCCTAACCTTCTGTCTACAATAAGGCCCATCACTTCCTTCATCCTTAAAAATTTCCCATCGAGGCCAGCTCCGGAGCTCCCCATAGGATGCAGTGGGCTTGCCCATTCCAGCTAGTCCAGCTAGTCCAGGCCTAATTAGCCTGGGATCCACTCAGAGACACTGCTCCCCTTGAATGGCCCTGGTCTCCTCTCATCACCCGCTCAGTTCCTGCACTACTCACTGCCAGACCCCAGGTTGCTGATGCTAAACAGCTGTGAGAGAGTGAGGCTATTGCAGGCAGGAAATGCCCTACTTTGACAAAGAATGGAACTGAAGTTTATCCAGGCAAGGATCTTGACCCTAGTCAGGGACCTAGGAACACTGAGTCAAACCCAGTAACTCCATTGACTCCAAGTCCCCTAAGCAGGCATCTGTCCTCAGTCCCTCAAACAGACTACTCTCCATTCTCATAGAAGTAAAACAAAAAAAGGCATCTCCCCAGGAGGAAACTTACCTTTGATGTTCTTACTGGAGGCTTCTCAGGGGGGAGCAGAGCTCCAATGGCAGTCTCTGCTCTGAGCAGGAGTCACTGAAAATGAGCTGGCACTGGCCTTTTATATGCTTTCTCCCAGGGATCTCCTGCCATGCCTACTTTACATCTAGAAGGTGTGAGCCCCCATTGTCAGAATGAGTGCCACAGGAGAAAAGCCCTTTTGTCCCTCCAGTACCTCCCAGAATTCACAGCTCTGTACTCCACCCCTCCCCCACCCAGTTACCTCTTGAGCACCTCAGCTAGTTACCTTTGTTAATTACTTTACCTACTTACCTTTGTCATGAGACTGCTTTTTGAGGGAAATCCAACTATTCACTCTCAGAAACAATTAATTTTGATCAATTTATCTCAAGAATCTCCTAAACTAGAGGTAGAGAATCCTGTGGCCTTCTAAGTCCTTGGGTGGGCCTTTTGTCTGAGTCCAAGTTTTACAAAACAAACCATTTTATTCAAGGGATTTGTTCTGTGAAGCTTGGATTCTGTCAAAGAGCCACAGTTGAGCACCCAGAGGGCCTCATGGGGCCTTGAGGCCACAGGTTCCCCACCCCTGTACTGAAAAACTTAGCAAATGTCAAGTGCTTAGAGATGGGAAGGCTCCTGGCTTCTTGCAGTGAAGAGAGCTTTCACACCAAATGTTCACCCAGATCCCTGCAGGTCTGACAGCAGCATTCCAACGTATCTGGGGACTGCAGCCAAGGGTCAAGCTCCACCTCTTCTGATCTTGGGACTAGACAATTACCAGCTTCTGGATGGAGGGAGTCAAATCATCCTCAGTCACACCAGTCCCTGGAGCCCATGTGTCTTGGCCCAAGTACAGCCATGTCACCAAGAAACAAAGTACTGGAGAGGCAAACAGAAAGAAAGGGGCTCCCCTAGGCTCAGGAATAGTCCTTGACGGGGTGCAAATGGAGGTAGCTGAGATTCTAGGGGAAGCTGCAAGATTCAGTTTAAGGGAGTGAATCCCCTAGAAGTCTAGGCAGCTAGGACAAGAGGCAGAATGAATGTGACTGGGGCTGAGGGTGTGCCTTCTGATGAGGGCCATGCCCATCTCAATGAAAAATAAACAAGCAATAGCTAGCAAGGTCCATGATCATTTCAAAGCTGAATACCCTGCTCCTGTGACTCAGACTTCTCCCAGACACAGACATGGCTATGCTAATAACCAATATTTAAGTTTAAAGCCAAAATTTAAGTTTTGCTAAAGTCCTTTTAAATATCTGATTTCCCATTTCCGCTTCTGGAAGCCAAGATGGTGTAGTAATAAGTAAGTCACTCTCACCCTGCCTTATTAACTTCTGAAAGGCCAGAAAATATCACCCCAGTAAAAACCCTGCAACAGCTGAAGCAGCAGAAAGAAGGGATGCAGCAGTCCCATAGCCCAGGAATTTTGAGGGATTAATGGGAAAGGCCCCTCCTGCCCTGGGGGAGGGGGAGCAGTATGGAATGGGAGGCATCCCAGCAAGCTAGCAGAAAGCTCCACCTCAGCATACCAGTGGGAGAGCCTGAACCCCAGGTGGTAAGGCAGGCAAACACCCATACCAGGACCCCTAAGTGCCTCAGTATGGGCAGGGGAACCAGTGGAAACCAGCTCAGAAAACCACCCCATGCCATGGCATTCTCTGCCAGCCAAATCCCGGGTGCCTCAGCAAAACTCTGTGAAGCACAACTCCAAGAAGGAAAGCCTCAGGCAGAAAAACATCCTGCAGCAGTGAAACATCCATTTGTAAGGAGCCAAAAGCCCAGGTGAGCAGGCAGCCTCTAGGTGCCAAACTACACCCCCAACCCCTACAGCTCCAGTGTTGCTGATTCCTGCCCAACACCAGGTAAGCTGCCAGAACCCTACAGCCTCCAACTGCCATCATCTGAGACCCCAACACACAAAGCCAATGGCCAGGCCCAGGCTCCTAGCACAAGAAGCCTGGGTCAGTGCTCCCTGCTCCCCAGCAGGAGAGCTCAATTTTTTTAAAGGCCAGGAAATAAGCCAACACCATGAGCAAAAAGAAATGTACCATAGATTCTTATTTTAGGGACAGTGAAGATCAAGGCAGAAATTCTAAAGAAGACAACATTGTCAACAAACCCACATCTGAAACCTCAAAAGAGAATATGAACTGGCCTGCAGTCCAAAAAGCCTTCTTGGAAGAGCTCAAGAATGATTTTAAAAGTCAAATATGTGAGGTAAAAGAAAAATTGGGAAAAGAAATGAGAGGTATGAAAGAGAAAGTTAATAGCTTGGGAAAAGGACAAAAATTAACTGTAGAAAACAAGTCCTTAAAAAATATAATTGGCCAACTGCAAAAAAAGTACACTGAAGAAAACAAGTCCTTAAAGAGCATAATTGGCCAAACAGAAAAGAAGGCACAAAAAGTTACTGAGGAGAACTTAAAAAATAAAATGGGCCAAATGGAGAGGGAGCTACAAAATCTAATGGAAGAAAATAATTTTTTAAAAATTAGAATTGGGCAAGTAGAAGCTAATGACTCTATGAGAGAGCAAGAATCAGTCAAACAGAAACAAAAGAATGAAAAAATAGATGAAAACATAAAATACCTCCTTGGCAAAACAACTGACCTGGAAAATTGATCCAGGAGAGATGATTTAAAAATTATTGGTCTACCTGAAAACCATGATAAAAAAAAGAACCTGGACAGCATCTTTCAGGAAACCATCAAGGAAAACTGCCCTGAGGTCCTAGAAGCAGAAGGTAAATTAGCCATAGAAAGAATCCTCCAATCTCCTCCTGAAAGAGATCCCAAATTGTAAACACCAAGGAATATAATAGCCAAATTCCAAAATTACCAGATCAATGAGAAAATACTGCAAGCAGCCATGAAGAAACGATTTAAATATCATGGAACCACAGTCAGGATTACTCAGGACTTTGCAGCTTCTACATTGAAAGATTATAGGGCGTGGAATATGATATTCAGTAAGACAAAGGAGCTTGGATTACAATCATTGATCAACTACTCAGCAAAAATTAACATAATCTTTCAGGGGAGGAGATGGACATTTAACATAATAGGGGACTTCCAGAATTACCTGATGAAAAGACCAGAACTCAATGAAAAATTTGATCTTCAAATACAAGACTCAAGAGAGGTGTAAAAAGGTAAACAGAAAAGAAAAAAAAAACATGTTATTAATAAGGAAAATAAAACATGTTTACATCCCTACAAGGGAAGGTGACACTTGTAACTCTTGAGAACTCTATTGTTATTATACCATTTTAAAGAGGTATACATAGAGGGGGTGGGTGTAAGTTGACTTTGATGTAATGATAAAAGAAATCTAATTAAGTGGGTTAAATGGATCTAAGTAAGTGAATTAATCTGATCTAATTAAGGGATTTGTACTGGGAGAAAAGAAAAGGAGGAGGCAGACAAGGGTAAATTACGTTAGAGGAAAAATTTAATTACAGTAGAAGGAAAGAAGGGAGGGAGACGAGCATTATTTGAACCTCACTCTCATCAGATTTGGCTCAAGGAGGGAATAACATAATCAATTAGGTATAGAAATCTAACTTGTCATATAGGCAGTAGGAGGGAAAAGGGAAAAGAAAAGGGAGGGGGGATAGAAGGGAGGGAAGAAGTTGTAAGGTTAAGGGGAATAAAAGGGAAGGGACTAACAGAAGGGAGGTAGGACTGAGAGAGGCTGTAGTCAAAAACAAAACACTAGTGAGAAGGGAAAGGGAAAAAGGAGAAAGAAAAGAATAAACAAGGGGGAAATAGGATGGAAAGATAAACACAGATAGTAATCTTAACTGTAAATGTGAATGGGATGAACTCTCCCATAAAAGGGAAGGGGGTAGCAGAGTGGATTAAAAACCATAATCCTACAATATGTTGTTTACAGGAAACACATTTGAAACAGAGGCACACACACAGGGTAAAGGTAAAAGACTGGAGTAGATTATATTATGCTTCGGCTGAAGTAAAAAAAAGCAGGGCTAGCAATCCTGATCTCAGACAAAGCAAAAGCAAAAATAGATCTTATTAAAAAGAAATAAGGAAGGAAACTACATCCTGCTAGAAGGCATCATAGACAATGAAGTAACATCATTACTAAACATATATGTACCAAGTGGTATAGCATCCAAATTCTTAGAGAAGAAATTCAGGGAGTTACAGGAAGAAAGAGACAGGAAAACTATAGTAGTGGTGGATCTCAACCTCCCCCTCTCTTAACTAGATAAATCTAACCACAAAATAAACAAGAAAGAAGTTAAGGAGGTGAATAGAATTTTAGAAAAGTTAGATAGAGTAGACCTCTGGAGAAAATTGAATGAAGATAAAAAGGAATATACTTTTTTCTCGGTGGTACACAGCACATACACAAAAATTGACCATGTACTAGGGCATAAAAACCTCACAATCCAATGCAGAATAGCAAACATATTAAATGCATCCTTTTCAGATCATGATGCAATAAAAATCATATGTAATAAAGGGCCATGGAAAGATAGACTAGAATTTAATTAGAAACTAAATAATCTACTACTATTGAATGAATGGATCAAACCACAAATCATAAAAACAATAACTTCATTCAAGAGAATGACAATAATGAGACAACATACCAAAACTTATGAGATGCAGTGAAAGCAGTTCTTAAGGGAAGTTTTATATCACTAAATGCTTACATGAATAAAATAGAGAGAGAGGAGATCAATGAATTGGGCATACAACTAAAAAAACTAGAAAAAGAACAAATTAAAAATCCTCAATTAAACACCAAATTCGAAATACTAAAAACCAAAGGAGAGATTAATGAAATTGAAATTAAGAAACCTATTGAACTAATAAATAAAACTAAGAGCTGGTTTTATGGAAAAAAAAAAACAACAAAATAGATAAACCTTTGTTCAATTTAATTTAAAAGAAAGAAAGAAGAAAACCAAATTACCAATATCAAAAATGAAAAAGGTGAATCCACCACCAATGAAGAGGAAATTTAAAAAATAATTAGGAACTATTTTACCCAACTGTATGCCAATAAATTTGACAATCTTAGTGAAATGGATGAATATTTACAAAAATATAAATTGCTCAGATGAACAGAAGAGGAAGTAAAATACTTAAATAAGCCTATCTCAGAAAAAGAAATTGAAGAAACCATTGATGAACTCCCTAGGAAAAAATCTCCAGGGCCAGATGGATTTACAAGCCAATTCTATCAAAAATTTAAAGAACAATTAATTCCAATAATATATAGACTATTTGGGAAAATCGAGGAAGAAGGAGTCTTACCAAATTCTTTTTATGTTACAAATATGATACTAATACCTAAACCAGGAAGAGTCAAAACAGAGAAAGTGAATTATAGAACAATTTTCCTAATGAATATAGATGCAAAAATTTTAAATGAAATATTAGCAAATAGATTACAGCAACTTACCACAAGAATAATACACGATGGGGACAGCTAGATGGCACAGTGGATAAAGCTCCAGCCTTGGAGTCAGGAGGACCCGAGTTCAAATCTGACCTTAGACATTTGACACTAGCTGTGTGACCCTGGGCAAGTCACTTAACCCCAATTGCCTCAAAAAAAAAAAAGAATAATACACTATGACCAGGTAGGATTTATACCAGGAATGCAGGACTGGTTTAATATTAAGATAACTAGGGGCAGCCAGGCACAGTGGATAGAGCACCAGCTCTGGAGTCAGGAGGACCTGAATTCAAATCTGGCCTCAGAAACATAATACTCCCTCACTGTGTGACTCTGGGCAAGTCACTTAACCCCAATTGTCTCACCAAATATATGTGTGTATATATGTATGTATGTATACACACATATATATATTAGGAAAACTATCAGCATAATTGATCATATCAACAACAAAACTCGCAAGCCACATGATCATCTCAATAGATGCAGAAAAAGCTTTTGACAAATTACAATACCCATTCCTATTAAAAACAACAAAGAGTATAGGAATAAATAGAGTCTTCCTTAAAATAATAAGTAGCATCTAACTAAAACCTTCAGCAAGCATCATATGTAATGGGGACAAGTTAGAAGCATTTCCAATAAGATTGGGAGTGAAACCAGAATGTCCGTTATCACCACTGTTGTTCAATATGGTACTGGAAACGTTAGCTTTAGCAATAAGAGAAGAAAAAGAAATTGAAGGTATTATAATAGGCAAAGAAGAAATTAAGCTACCACTCTTTGCAATTTATATGATGATATACTTAAAGAATCATAAAGAATGAAGTAAAAAACTACTTGAAATAATCAACAGATTTAGCAAAGTTGCAGGCTATAAAATAAACCCACATAAATCATCGGCATCTCTCTATATTACCAACAAAGCACAACAGCAAGAGATAGAAAGAGAAATTCCATTTAAAGTTACTGTAGGCATTATAAAATATTTGGGAGTTTATCTGCCAAAACAAACCCAGGAAACATATAAAAACAATTACAAACCACTCTTCACAAAAATAAAGTCAGATCTAAATAATTGGAAAAACATCAGTTGCTCATGGGTAGGCCAAGCTAATATAATAAAAATGACAGTTCTACCTAAGCTAATTTACTTATTCAGTGCCATATCAATTACTACCAAAAAATTATTTTATAGAACTAGAAAAAATAATAACAAGATTCATTTGGAATAACAAAAGGTCCAGAATATCAAGGGAACTAACGAAAAGAAATGCAGGGAAAGGTGGCCTAGCTGTTGCAGACTTTAAATTGTATTATAAAGCAGCAATCATCAAAACTACTTGGTACTGGCTAAGAAATAGAGTAGTGGATCGGTGGAATAGGTTAGGTATGTAAGACACAGTAGTCAATGCCTATAGTAATCTATTATTTGATAAACCCAAAGACCCCAGCTTCTGGCATAAGAACTCACTATTTGACAAAAAAAGCTGGGAAAACTGGAAAAGAATATGGAAGAAACCAGGCATAGACCAAAATCTCACACCATATACCAAAATAAAGCCAAAATGGGTTCATGATTTAGATATAAAGACTGATACTATAAGCAAACTGGGAGACCAAGGAATAGTTTGCCCATCAGATTTATGGAGAACAGAAGAATATATGACCAAACAGGAGACAGAGAATATTATGAAATGCAAAATGGACAATTTTGATTACATTAAATTGAAAAGTTTTGCACTAAGAAAGCCAGTGTAACAGGAGGGAAGCAGGAAACTGGGAAAGAATTTTTACAACCAGTGTGTCTGATAATGGCCCGATTTCTAAAACATGTATAGAAATAAAGCTAATTTATAAGAATACAAGTTATTCCCCAATTGATAAATGGTCAAAGGAGATGAACAGGCAGTTCTCAGATGAAGAAATTAATGCCACCTATAGTCATATGAAAAATGCTCAAAATCACTACTGATTAGAGAAATGCAAATCAAATCAAGATACCACATCACACCTATCAGATTGGCCAACCTAACAAAACAGGCAAACAATAAATGTTGGAGAAGATGTGGGAAAATTGGAACACTAATGCATTGTTGGTGGAGTTGTGAAATGATCCAACCATTTTGGAGAGCAATTTAGAACCATGTCCAAAGAGTTATAAAAATGTCCATACCCTTTGCCCCAGCAATAGCAATTCTAGGACTGTATCCCAAATAGATCACACAAATGGCAAAAGGATCCACATGTACAAAAATATTTATAGCAGTTCTATATGTGGTGGCAAAGAATTGGAAGTTGAAGAGATGCCCATCAATTGGGGAATGACTGAACAGGTTGTGGTATACGAATGTCATGGAACACTATTGTGCTAGAAGAAATGATGATCAGGCAGATTTCAGAAAAACCTGGAAAGACTTGTATGGTCTGATGCTGAGTGAAATGAGCAGAACCAGGAGAATGTTGTACACAGTAACAGCCATGTTGTGCTATGACTAACTTTGATAGACTTAGCCCTTCTCAGCAATGCAAGGATCTCCAAAAGTCTCATGATGGAAAATGCTATCCACACCCAAAGAAAGAGCAATGGAGTTTGAATGCAGATTGAAGTATGCTATTTGCTATTTTTTTCTTCTGTTTTGTTTTGTTTCCTCTTTCTTGTGCTTCCTCCTATTGGTTCAAATTCTTATTTACAAGATCACTAACGTGAAAATATGTTTAATAGGAAAGTATATGTATAGCCTATATCAGATTGCACACTGTCTTGGGGAGGTAGAGGGAGAAAAATTTTAAACTCAAAAGCATATGGAAGTGATTGTTGATAAATCAAAATAAATTAATAAAAATATAAAAAACACACATCTGATTTCACTTCCACTTGATGGCTACCTTTTCAGGTAGGTGCTATTATAATCATTTTACAGATGGAGGAAGAGGCTGTAGGAGTCTCAGTAGTTTAAGTAATTTGCCCAGGTTCTCTCGCATGCTAAGTTTCTGAGGCAAGATTGAAACTCAAGTGTTGCTGATGCCAAGAGCCTCTGATTAGGTGGGCTCTCAGGCCAATAGCTTAGTACTCCACTCCTCAGATCCACCACAGATCCATTAGGAATCTCCCTTCTCAGAAAACAACAACAATTGTGCAAAGAGTTGATAACCTGCAACAAAGCCCAAGAAAGACAAACAGGCAAGGAAGAGTTTTTATTTGGCTCCAGACCTGGCGTGATGCCCAGGGCACATGGAAGACATTTGGTTCAGTTTGTCTCATCACAGAGTCCACCCGTGTTTCAGAGCAGTGAGGAATCAAACTACCAGGTATGAGGAACTGGCTGAGATAGACCTTGGAGGAAAATTATCCTGATAGTTTTCCTGATATTGAACCAGCCCCGCATTCCTGATGTAAATCCCACCTGGTCATGTGTATCATCTTGGTAATAAACTGTAATCTCTTTGCTAATATTTTTACTTAAAAATTTTGCGTCAATATTCATTAGGGAAATTAGTCTATAATTTTCTCTGTTTTGGCTCTTCCTGGTTTAGGTATCAGCACCATGCTTGTGTCATGGAAAGAAATTGTTTGGGCTCCTTTCTTACCTATTCTTTCAAATAGTTTATAAAGTATGGGAATTGTGCTTTAAATGTTTGTTAGAATTCACTTGCAAATCCATCTGGCCCTGGAGATTTTTTCTTAAGGAGATGGCTTCTTCAATTTCTTTTTGAAGGTTTATCTATTTTTTCTCATAAAACCAGCTCTTAGTTTTATGTATTAGTTCAATAGTTCTCTTAATTTCAATGTTTTAGAACATATTTTCACATGAGTCAGATTGTAAAGAAGACTTAGGACCAATGGGAAGAACCAGGAGAAAGAAGAAAGAAAACAAAACAACAAAAAAGAAAGATCAATTAGTCTGCTTCCATCTGCATTCAGACTTCATAGTTCTTTCTCTGGATGTGGATAGCATTTGGGGGGGGGCAATGGAGTTAAGTGACTTTTCCAGGGTCACACAGCTAGTAAGTGTTGTGTGTCTGAGGCCAGATTTGAACTCAGGTCCTCCTGAATCCAGGGCCGGTGCTCTATGCACTGTGCCACCTAGCTAACCCCAGACAGCATTTTCCATCATGAGTCTTTTGGATTTGTCTTGGGTCCTTGCATTGCTGAGAAGAGCCAAGTCTATGAAAGTTAGTCATCACACAATGTGGCTGTTACTGTGTGTAATGTTCGCCTGGTTCTGCTCACTGCTTCAGGACAGTTTTCCCTTGATTCCCAGTCTCTCTCACACATTCAAAGTAGAACTGACAGATTTTAATGCCAATACATATTTAGAATACTGTTAGAAACAGAGAAAATATCTAAGCAATACAACTTACAAAGATAGTAGTGGTTTTAAAAATAAATTTTATTAAAATATTTTTCCCAATCACCAGAATTTCAACCAGTATTCCTCCCTCATCCTCTCCCAGACAGAAATCTCAGATTACAAATGAGTTTTATTAAGAGTGTGAAAGGGGAAGAGAAAAGTCAGAAAAACTTAACATAAAACACCCACACCCACACCATCATCCAAAGTGGAGCCTGAAGGTGGGGCTCCTTGATCTTTCTGTTGACTTCTTGCTTTCTTTGTTCACTTCTGCCACCTTCTTGTGGCAGATGTGCTCTAAATGCTCTAAATCACTGTTGATTAGAGAAATGCAAATCAAAACAACTCTGAGGTACCACATCACACCTATCAGATTGGCCAACACGACAAAACAGGAAAATGATAAATGTTGGAGAAGATGTGGGAAAATTGGAACACTAATGCATTGTTGGTGGAGTTGTGAAATGATCCAACCATTTTGGAGAGCAATTTGGAACTCTGCCCAAATGGCTACAAAAATATGCATACCCTTTGACCCAGTAACAGCACTTCTAGGGCTATATCCCAGAGAGCTCATACAAATGGGAAAAGACCCACATGTACAAAAATATTCATAGCAGCTCTTTTTGTGGTAGCAAAGAATTGGAAATTGAGAGGATGCCCATCAATTGGGGAATGGCTGAGCAAGTTGTGGTATATGAATGCAATGGAATATTATTGTGCTATAAGAAATGATGAACAGGCTGACTTCAAAAAAACTTGGGAAGACTTGTATGGTCTGATGCTGAGTGAAATGAGCAGAACCAGGAGAATGTTGTACACAGTAACAGCCACATTTGTGCTCTAACTAATATTGATAAACTTAACCCTTCCCAGCAATACAAGAATTTAAGACATCTCCAAAGGCCTTATGATGGAAAATGCTATCCACATCCAAAGAAAGAACTATGGAATTTGAATGCAGATCAAAGCATGCTATGTGCTATTTTTTTTTCTCTTCTGTTGAGTTTTGTTTCCTCTTTCTGGTGGTTCCTCTTATTGATTCTAATTCTTATTTACAAAATCACTAATGTGAAAATATGTTTAATAGGAATGTGTATATATATATATATATATATATATATATATATATATATATATATATATAGCCTATATCAGATTGTGCATGGTCTTGGAGAGGAAGGTAGGGAGAGAGGGGGAGAAAAATTTGAAACTCAAAAGCATATGGAAGTGATTGCTGATAAATCAAAATAAATTAATTTTAAAAACTCAAAAAAACAAAATAAATTTTATTGAAATGTTTTTCCCCATCACCAGAATTTCAAACAGCATTCCTTCCCCATTCTCTCCCAGACAGAAACTTCACATTACAAATGAGTTTTATTAAGAGTGTGAAAGAAGAAAAGTCAGAAAAATTTAACATAAAACACCCACACCCACACCATCATCCAAAGTGGAGCCTGAAGGTGGGGCTCCTTGATCTTTCTGTTGACTTCTTTCCTCACTTTTTTTGTGCACGTCTACCACCTTCTCGTTCAGTCTTATAATTTTTCCACTTCTCTACAGCTCTTCTGTAGCTGTGTTCTAACATAGTTTGCATATTGTGAAGGCAGAAGCCACCAGTGGGCATTTTTTGTTCTGGGAGTTTGACTGTGAAAGAGAAGAAATGGAGGATGGATCATTGAGAAGAGGGTACACTCATGTGGTCTCCACATAGGAACAAAACTGTGTGAGGAAAACCATATTTACAAATGAAGAAAATGTCAATATCAATACTTCTTTTTTTTTTTGGTTAGGCAATGGGGTTAAGTGACTTGCCCAGTGTCACACAGCTAGTAAGTGTTATGTGTCTCAGACCGGATTTGAACTCAGGTCCTCCTGAATCCAGGGCTGGTGCTCTATCCACTGTGCCACCTAGCTGCCCCAATGTCAATACTTCTGAATTGCTTCCAAATTAACCAATCCTTTCTACCCTCTCTAACAGATTGACTCTATTCCCAACATTTTGAGCCCTCCTCAAGCCTCTCCCAGCACCCCCTCTTCATACTCACCACAGCCATTGCTGTGGACATCATTGGCATGACCATCATGGCTATGATTGTCACTGTGATCACTGCTGCTGTCACGCTTCTCAGTGCTGTCATCAGAATCATCACCACCACTGGCATCGCTGCTCTTGTCTTCACTGTCATTAATCTGGTAGACAGGTGAGAGGTCAGGACACACAAGGGCATCTTCCAAGTCTTCAAAATGTAATGGGACGAACTGGGGTGGCGAAGGAAGCATGATGAATTCTTCATCAGCACTCTCTTCACTTCCACTGTTCTCTGGGTCACTTGAAACTGTCATGGTGGCCCCTATGGTCAACATGGGGCCTGAGGGTGAGGCTTCATTATCTCCAGGTTGGTTTCTTGATTCCTTCTCTTTCTGTAATTCTCCTTCCTTCTCTCCTACTGCCACAACTTTTTCACTTCTCTTTACAGTTTGTCTTTTGGAGTTCTGAAACATCTCTGCTTGGTTGAGAAAGGGGAGATAAGCACTGAACACTTTTGCTAAAAGTTAGATTTTAAAAAAAGATGAGAAAAAAAATAAATTATCATTAGACAATAGTTCTCAATGTGTTCACAACTATGAACAGAATTACATGGAAAACACTACAGTGAAAACAAAAAAAATCGTAAACATTGAATTGCTTTGCATTTTGCAAGCATTTACCAGTCTTTTCACAACTCTGTATTTGATTCATTTGATTCATTTGATTCCCCATAGCAGCTCTCATGATCCTTCTTTCTCTCAAGTCTCCTTCTAGGGGTCTGACTCTTCCTTCACAATCTTTTTGGCTGGTTCTTCACCCAATCCCCTGCTCTTAGTACACAGACTGGCAGATGCTAAGTGCTCTGTACTAGCTTGTTGTCTGACTGGCTGCCTACTGAGATCATAGAAAGTCTTCACAAAGAAAGCAAGTGGTGCACTATTACTCCAATGTCTTTTGGTGGCTAGCTCAGGAGCTCCCTCGTGAATTCAGTGTGAATTCCATTCTAGCTAGACCAGACACTCCACATCTAATTAGCAGGTCATCCAGATAGACACACAGCTCCCCTTGAGTGGGCCTGGTCTCTTGTTATCATCCTGATCACCTTATGGCCTAGAACTGCCAATCTCTGGATATTTGACACTAAAAGGCTATGATAGAGTGAGGATATTGCAGGCAGGAAATGCCCTATTTTCACAGAGGATGGAACTGCAGTTTAGCCAGGCAAGGAATTTGACTCTGCTGAGGGTCCTAGGACCCTGTCCCAAGCACTGAGTCAAACCCAGGAACTTCATTGACTGCAAGCCCCCTAATCAGGGGATCTCCCCTCAGCCCCTTAAACAGACTCCCTCTCCATTTTCATAGAAGTCAAAGAAAAAGGCATCTCCCCAGAAGGAAACTTACCTGTGATGTCTTTCCAGGAGGCTTCCCAGCCAGGAACACAGCTCTAATAGGAATCACCAGAATGAGCTGGTGCTGGCCTTTTATATGTTTTCTCTCTCTTGCCTTATCCCACTTATATTAAGAAGGTGTGAATCCCCTTCCTCAGAATGACTGCTACAGGAGAAAAATCCTTTTGTCCCTCCACTCCCTCCCCAAGATTTACACCTCTCTGCTTTCTTCCCCTCCCCACCCAGCTCTCTCCTTAGCACCTCATCTAGTTACTTTAGCCCTGAGATACTTGTTGAGAGCAGTCCAACAGTTCATTCCCCAGAAATAATCTTGATCAATTAATCTCATGAGTCTCCTAAATACTTACTTTATTTTTTTTTATTTTTACAGCTGTTTTTATTAAATCACTTGTTTATAAAGCCAGACCAGTACAGTGACTTTTTAGGGGAATATGGAATTAGTGCCTATATCACTGATAGCTTTGGGGGCATAGTTCCCAACTGAATTTCAGAAAACTTGGACTAGTTCACAACTCTACCAACAGCCCACTACAGAGCCTAGAGCCTGTTGTCCCTGAAGCCCTTCAACACTTCTCACTTTCCTTCTTGGTTCTCTTCACTACCTGATGGGTGCTAGGTAGTACCTCAGGGCACTTTGAATGGGCATTTCTCTACTCATTGGTGATTCAGAGCATTTTTTCATATGACTATTGATACCTTTGATTTCCTCCTCTGAAAATGGGCTCTTCCTATTCTCTAACCACTTTTCAGTTGAGAATGTTTATTTTTTTTCTCAGAAATTTGACTCAGCTCTTTAGATACCTCCTCTCTCACTTTTGTCTTCAGCAAAAAGAGAATTGTTGGACCAGATAAACTCTAGACTAGACCAGATAAACTTTAGACTTTCATCAGACAAACTTGATGCCAAGACATTCTCCCTATTTTCCTGTTTTTTTCTTCTAATGTTAGCTGCCTTTGTTTTGTTTTTGCAGCAAGTCGTTCATTTTATGTAATCATACTCATATTCAACTATGATTCCCCAACTCCCTCTCCCTTTTCTACCACACAACCATCTCACATAACAAATGCTTTTTTTGAGGGGAGGAGGTAGGCAATGGGGTTAAGTGACTTGCCCAGGGTCACACAGCTAGTAAGTGTTATGTGTCTGAGGCCGGATTTCAACTCAGGTCCTCCTAACTCCAGGGCTGGTGATCTATCCTCTGCACCACCTAGCTACCCCTACAAACACTTTTCATCAAAAGCATGAAAGGGGAAGAGAAAAGTCAGCAAAAGTGACAGACATATCAACCAAATCTGCAAAATAGCATGACCAAGAACCTTCCACCTCTGCAAAGTAATAGGGTTGGTATGTCTTCTCTTATCTCTTCTTTGAGGAATGGACTCTTCTGTATAAATTTGCCACATGGGCATTTATTGACTTTGTTGTTTGGGGTGAAGGGAAGGTTCTTGGCATTTGCCTGACTTTTTCATGGCCTTGAAAACTGCCTCAGAAAGGGATAGGCAGGCAGGTGCGGTGATACTGGATTCCCTAGTGTAAACACTTTCCTTCTCTCCAGCTAGGCACCAGGGGAAAAGAAAGGCAGGAGAGAAAGAGGGAGAGAATGTGAGGAAAGCTCCAGAGGTAAGTGTCCCAACTTGCCTCACCATCACCCCCCTTGCAGCATCTCTGCTGGTCACTGGGAGACTCTAGAATCTGAGTGCACATTGGCTGCCTGGGGTTTCCTGCTCTCCTGGGAAAGTTGTACCAGGTGTCCCTCTGCTCAGTCCCCAAAGGTAAAAGTCAAAAGTGGAACTACAGCTGGGACACAGCTCTGGCTCCACCCATCCATTAAGATCTAACTCCCTATTGCTCCATAGTAGCCAGGTGGGAGCTTCAGACACATAAGAGCATCTTCCAAATCTTCAAATTGTCCTGGGACCTGTTGGGATGACAAAGGACACCCAATGAATCCTTCATCAGAATTCACTTCACTTTCATTGTTCTCTGGGTCACTTGAAACTGACATGATTTGTCCAAATGGGAGCCTGAACTTTTGGCTTAATTCACTTCTTCATTTACACGATTTGTGTACTTCTTCCTTCTTCCCTTTCACTTCTACAATTTTTCCTCCTCTTTCTACAGCTTTCCTTTGGTTGCACTCAAATTTAGCTTGCATGTTTGGAAGGTGAAAGCAACCAGTGTACATTTCTCGTTCTTGGAATTTGATTTTGAAAAGGAAGAAAAAGAGGATGGCTCACGTGAGAAGAGGGTACAGTCAAGTGGTTTCAACAATGGAACACAGTTATATGGGAAATATCATGGTCAAAAGAAAATACATAGTTATCAATTCAACATTAAAAAAATTAACCCTTTTTTAAGCCTTCACTAGCAGATTCATTCACCCATTCATCACAACAGCTATTCCAAACATTTTCATCCACTCTCAGACTTCCATGAAGCCCCAATTCTCCATTTAGGTTATGGCCTTCAACATTGCCATTTCTGTAGGCATCACTGGTGTGGTCGTTACGGCTGCCATTGACATGCCATACTTGACATGTTTTCATGCTTGTCTTTGCTGTCATCTGGACATTGGTATTGTCTTTACTTTCATCAATCTGGGAGGTTGGGACATATAAGGGCATCTTCCAGATCTTCAGATTGTCATCAAATAAACTTGAGTGATGAAGGAAGCACAGTCAATTTTTCATTACAACTCTCTTCACGTCTACTGCTCTCTGGGACATTTGAAAGCAAAATGGAGCCTGAATGGTGTTTCATTTTCTTTTTGTTGGTTGCTTGATTTATTCTCTTCAATTCTTTCTCCTTTTCTCTCACTTTCAAATCTTCTTTTTTAACCTTTCTCCGTAACTTTTTGTGGGTAAGCTCAAACGTAGCTCCCAGGTTGTGAAATTGGAGGGAACCTGTGTCCATTCCTTGTTCTACAAGTTTAGCTGTGAAAGGGAAGAAATAAGATGGATCATGTTATGCAGAGGGCTGAGTCAAAACCTCAACATTGGAACAAAATTATATGGAAAATGTCAAGGGGAAAAAGGAACAAAATATAATGGTAATTACTTTTGAATTACTTTAATATTTTAAGAATTAAGCAAGTCTTTCATTATTTTTGTAAGCTGCTTTAAATCTGCTCTTGGTGAGAGATTCATGAGAAGGATGATACAGGAAGTCCCATGTCCCCCAGTAAAAAGGGAAGCTTTAAGGCAGGTGAGAATACCCTGCTCTGGGGAATGTTTGCCTTCCCGTGAACAAGACCAATCAAAGGAGGCAATGTAGTGCTACGGAAAGAGCACTTAGATACAGCTCAGAGACAGAGCAACTGGATTGGCATCTAGCTTGCCAGTTTTACTGTGTGATCTTGTGCAAGTAATTGAAACTTTCTGCCTCTCTCACTTTTGTCTTCAGCAAAAAGAGAATTGTTGGACCAGATAAACTCTAAAACTTTTTTTTTTCCATTCTAGGACTCCAAGTCCAGGATATTTCTATGATACAGGACTCAGTGACATATTTTTAAATCTACTGTTTGTATGGTAAGGTAAAGAGTCAGTGTGTAAATGTGATTTTGATGGGAACTGCCTAGTTTCCCGGTTTAAATTACTGTATTCTAGGATCTATCCATTTTGGGTAAGAAGAGGCCTAAGCAAGTACTAGTCCTTTTGACCAAGTGACATTTTTGGCCTCTAGACTGTCCTGGCCAGCTACATTGGGAGACCCTGCTTCCATGAAGGAGAAAATCCTTCAGCTAGGGTACAAGGCTTTCTAGAGAAGCCTGGTCAGACTTTTAAAGACTGACTCATCAGAGGGGCATCCAGGTGGTACAGTGCATAGATCATCAACCAGTCCTAGAATCAGAAGGACCTGAGTTCAAATTTGATCTCAGACACTTACTAGTTGTATGACTTTGGGCAAGTCAGTAAGATGTCTTTTCTTCTGATTTACCAATTTCTGATTGTAAGTTCCCTAAGGAAATCTTGACTTTCAATCCCTAACTGATAGCATTAATTGGATATTGGGAATAAATGTGCTCTCATTTAGGATAAGCCAGCCTGAGGACCAAACTATCTGCCAGATTTTTCTTTTCACAATGTGCATCTTTTGTTATGTGACATACTCAAGATTAATCAACTTATTCTAGCTGATGAGAAGAGAACCCCTTCACAGAGAAGCATGTCAAGCAAGCTCCTGTGGATTCTACCAAGCAGTCATTTCCAGAGGACCACCTCGTCTTGCACTTCCTAACTCAGTGGATTTATTCTGTATTTGAGAGAGATTGGTGCTCTCAGTTAGGATGAGCCAGTCTGAGAACTAAGCTATCTATCACACAGATAGTTCCATATTTCTTTCCACAATGTGCATTCCCAGTTTTCGAGCAGCACACTAACACCTAATGGTCCGTAGTTTTCAGGAATCCGAGGATCTCTTCATAGTATGGCAAGTTACCATATGTAGATACTTTCAACCAGTAATTTGAAGAGGATAAGCTAGCCTTGTGTATCCCTAACTCAGATCATTTCTTCTGTTTTTGAGAGAGATAAGTGTTCTCAGTTAGGATGGGTCCGTCTGAGGACCAAGCCATGCATCCAGAAGTTGGTTCACTTTGACACGCCAAAAGTCAGTAAGATTTGTTTTCTTCTGATTTACCAATTGCTGACTCTAAGTTCCCCAGGGAAATTTTGACTTTCAATTCCTAACTGATAGCATTAATTGGAAATTGGAAATAAATGTGCTCACATTTAGATGAGCCACCCTGAGGACCAAATGATCTGCAAGATTTTTTTCCCCCACAATGTACACACCAGGTTGTCAAGCTTGAGAATGAAACTCAAGTCTCAAGTCATTAAGACATAGGGAATTTTGTGGTGAAAGGGTCAAGGGGAATAAGTGGTCTCTGTTCGTATGTGACACTCTCAAGTATAATGAACTCATCCTAGTTGATGAGAAGAGAACCTCTTCACAGATAAGCGTGGCAAGTGAGCTCCTGTGGATTCTACCACACAGTCATTTCCAGAGGACAACCTTTTCTTGCACATCCTAACTCAGAGCATTTAATCTGTATTTGAGAGAGATAAGTGCTCTCAATTAAGATGAGCCAGTTTGAGGAAGAAGTCATCAACCAGACAGATGATTCCATATTTTTTAGATACAATTTCTTCCACTATGGGCATGCCAGGTCAGAAGTGAGTGTGATCTGTTTTCTCCTGATTTGGGAAATTTTTCATTCTAGGTTTCCAAAGGACAATCTTCTTCACATAAATATGTCAAGTGACCTTGTGCTATTATCAGGTAACAATTTACAGAAGGCACCCTATTCTTGCTTATCCTTCCTCAGTGTATTTATCTTGTATTTGAGAAAGATAAGTTTTCTTAGTTAGGATGAACCAATCTAAGGTAAGCATCATCCTTTCACAAATTATTCACATTCACAAGTGAAACCAATTTTTTGGTTTGTTTCCCAATTCACAGCCTTTTTCTCTTATGAACCAGTAAAGTTAATAATAATAATATAGGCCAGTAAGCCAACTTTCTTTCCTCTCAAAGTTGACTGGCACCATCTTTAAACCATGCTGTCAATAATTAGTGAGATGACCTTAATCTCCTAGCTGCAAAACAATAAATCCCTCATTCTGTGCATGTGGGTATATGAGATGCTCTTATTATTATTATCTTATAATCTTTTAGCATTTAATTTATCAAGCCATTCAATCCCCAATATAGGTCTGAGGAAAAAAGATTGCCCCTCCCTTACCCAATTCTATACACTTTAGAACCTGGCTATAGCTGGGGAATGTAAACAAAGAGAAAGAATCTGAAAACTTCACTGTTGCCATTTGTTAACAAGACATAGATCGGTTTGCAAACTTTTTCCTTCTCAAAAATACCCAATTAGATTCTGAGATACTTAAAACAAACTGTGGCCCCAACATTATTTTATTATTTCTCTCTCTCTCTTTCTCTCTCTCTGTCTCTCTCTCTCTCTCTCTCTCTGTCTCTCTCTCTCTCTCTCTCTCTCTCTCTCACACACACACACACACACACACACACATTCCCTTTTAAAATTGTACTTGTCTTGTTTCATGCATATTCTGATCCTATATCAATTATCTCAAATAATCTTAACTGCCTCTACTGCCCCGCTGAAATGATGGGGTGATTGGACCCCAGCCAAAGACCAGTAATCCATGAGTGGGCCCAGTCAAGCTATGTATCTCTCCCTGTTACAAGAACTTTAATACATACAAGTCAAGCTATACATCAACTCTTTTACATTTAGATTGCTTAAGAACAGATTGTCCATGACCATGACCATCAGTTGACTTACTGACATAGCAGATCTAAAAATACTACCCTGAAAACACAAAACTACCCCCTAGGTATGACATCTGCATACTAGGTTCCTTAGGGAAGGAACAAGTTTTGCCACTCATCTTGAAGATGGATTGAGTCTGAGAATTCTTTTCAATGATACCACAATGCCCTGATATTTTCAGGGGTTCCCACACCCCAACAAAGTATTCTTTATTCCGAGGGCAATTGCCATTTCAAGGTCAACAGTCCTGAGTGTTCTCATTTTTGCTTAGGCCTACTGCCCATCTCTCCATCCTCACACCAAAAATGGCAGAAGTACGTTTCAGCAAATGTTGATAATTGTCTTAATCCCAAGCCAAAATTTATTTAACACTTTTTTAGGAAATTCAAGTTTTAAACTGTGTTGCTTGATAAATATCATGTGACAAAGGAATTTTATAAATTTCCATGAAATTTCATACTTTTCCTCCGTGAACTGTTTCTGACATTTTAATTGTAGGTAACAAGATCTATTCTATACGGCTTTTTAGTTTTTGCAATTAAATAAGAAGTTTGATAAGATGCAAGTAAATATTTGGCAAATTGTGGGCAGTAAGAAATTTCTCAAAACAATGTTTTTCTTCATTTGAGGATATTTATTATTTGAAAATTTTCCTTAGCGGGCAACTAGGTGGTGTAGTGGATAGAACATCTGCCTGGGAGTCAGGAGACCTATGTTTAAATCTGGCCTCAGGCACTTGAAACTTACTAGCTGTGTGACCTTGCGCAAGTCACTTAACCCCATTGCCTAGCCAAAACAAAAAAACGGTCCCACGGTTCAATATAGTATCTGGGTTGAGGCGTCTTGGTGGTCATAAACAGAAGATTGCTGGTCAGCTTCTTCTGGCCCTGTAGTTGCTGACACAGGAAGGGCATTGTGAGTTCACTCAGAAAACAAAGAATGTTATGTTGGGGTGCTTCTTCTGGTTGATTAGGTCAGGTTTTGGCCCTTATTGGAGCTCAGATGATCTTCAACTTAGTAGCTATGTGACCCTGGTTCATCTCATCTGTAAAATTGGTATATTGTAATAGCATAGGGTAAGAGGGTTGTTGTATAAATGAGATTTATTAAGCATTTTGCAAACCTCAAAACGCTTTATAGATGCTATCAGGAGGAAAAAGTATTTTTCATAATTTTTTATAATTCGTAATATTACAAATATTGTGTAAAAAAATAATGGGGTAGGTGTGGCGTCTACCACACTGAATGATGGTGTTATTTGTTTCCTGGACCAAAGAAAGACACGCATACTCAAAGGGTTGTCATGGAGACAAGCCTGTCGATAGAGGGGGCGGGGAAGAGACGACACTGAGAGCGCCCCTCCCGATTGGTGGAGACTTCTTCGGCTCCCGGTCGCCCTCCCGTTTCCCATTCCCTTTACGCCATCCCCAGTTAGGTTTGTCCAGTTAGTAAAGGACCTTTGTTTTCGGAGATGTTTCAGGAAAATGTTTACGGAAGATTCGGCGGAGGAAAAACAAAAATAATACACACAGAAGGCCCAGTAACCAAAAGCTAGACAAAGGGAGGAGGAAGATGGAACTCTGGGAATCGTAGTTCCGCGCAGCGTTCGCGCAGGCGCTGTGCGCCCCGAAATGGCGAGGGGGCGGGGCGCAGTGAACGCTGGGCCGTCGCCAGAGGGTAGTGCGCAGGCGCCTCGCAGGCCGGCTTCGCCAGTACGGCTCGGCGGGTGCGAGACGGTCGCGGTTGTGGTCTGAGCCCCGGGCCCGTTCAGTGACCGGATGGGATCACGCGGCTCCGAGCGTCCGTCTGAGCCAGGGGTGTAGGTGCGGGCGCTGGAAATGGACGCAAGCTTCCCGAGGGGCAGGGGGCCCGTGGGGACATCGGGCGGTGTAGACGCGGTAAGATGCAAAGGGCTTAGACACAAGGGGGTTCTGGGGGGAGGACGTTAGCGGTGGGGGGCGAGGGGAGGGCAGAGAGGGGTGCGGTGTCCGCCCAGACTGCCCAGACAGACGGGGAAAGGAGGTCACGTTTATCCTCGAGGCCGTGGGAGGCCGCAGAAATGGAGGAAGGAAGTCACGTGGTCAGGTCTAAAATAGACTGAGAACACGATGACGCCAGACTCCGGCTCACCTGGAGCGGCGAGAGATGGGAGGCCTCGGGCTGACCTTGGCGGCCGAGTTCACCAGCTGTGTGAGTGCGGGCCGGTGTTGCCTTCAGGAAGCGTCAGGGCAGGAGCCCCGGGGTGATGTAGACTCCGGAGACTGGCCTCCCAGTGCAGCTGGCCACTTGAAACCTTGAGGGCAGTTGCTTACGGTGAAAGGGGACGTTTTTCTCCTTATCTTATGTTATTCTTATGTCATATATAAGATACATATATCTTATATATAAGATATATGTCATATATATCATATATAAGACAAGGTATATGTTATATATAATATATCTTATATATAAGATAAGATATATATTATATGTAAGTTATAAGATATATAGCTTATATATAGGATAATATATATACTATATATAAGATATAAGATAAACTATATATAAGATAAGATATATATATTATATATAAGATATATATCTTATATGTTCTTATCTTATTTATCTTGTCATTGAGATCTATTACATGTTAAGGTAACATACTCAAGTGTCTTGGATGGCACCATTAAATTTTTGTTTTAAACTTTAGGTCAGAGAACCTCATTCTTCTTTATTTCTTTATTAGTTCTTCCTTCTAGATTCGGACTCTGAATAAGTCATCCTCTCTCATCATCGTCCTTTTCCTCATGTCTCTGTTCCTAGACTGAATCCCTGAATCTTCCGTTCCGTTGCATCCTCATTGCCTGGCTCATACTAAGCTCTTAAATGCTTGTTGATGGGTGACCGGCCCTAAGTCTATGTTTTGTGTCCCTATTTTCTTGTCTGTGAGGTCAGCTTGTAGAATTCTGTTTGTGCTGATTTAAGAACACTTTTGCTTTGTATTCGCATTTTGAACTGTATATGTCTGCAAGGCCTGTGAAGAGGGAGGAGAAATGAGAAGGGAAAGAGGGAGAGGGCCGTGGTGGCTTGACCCTGCCCTCTCCTGGGCTCCCGGTGTAGAGACCGGGAGATGGAGGCTGCTGGGTTGTTTCTGCGGATTCGAACCTTCTGCCCGAGTCTGAATGAGGCAGACTTCCCAAAGTGAAGGTCCCAGCTGCAGATATGAGGCACTTTTCTCCACATCCACAGATCACAACTCCATGTAACTTTCCTGGGAAGAGACTCTTCTGGCTGGGTCTTCAGGTTTGAGGATTCTCAATGGCTGAGCCCAGTGAAGCATTGAATTGAATGCAGGAGCTCTGTCTTCAGTGGCTGACGTACTAAGCAATTCTTGAACAACTTGCCCAGGGAGATCAGGTCCCCCGATGGGAAAACTTTGAGGAAGTCATGGAACATTCAGCCCAAGTGTTTGAAGAGGGAGGTAAGAATTGCAAAGGGATGAGGGAAGGGAAGGAGAAGAGATACAGAAATAACCACCTAAAGGAAAAGACCCATGCAGAATAAACAAGTTAAAGGTCAGGTCTTGCCTAGTGTATGACAGACCACTTTGTTGGGGTCTTAACACAAGCCTACACTGTCATAGCGTCCAGCATCCAAAGTAATATCCTCTATTAAATTCTCCCATGGGTAACAGTGGTAAAATATGAAACCGCAGAGAGGAAGACATTTTCCATTGGTTGCTCCTGTGCAGGAAGGGATAGGAAGAGGTGAATATACTTATACTTACACTTAAACCCTCAGGGGACTTCCTCACCTGGCCCGAGATTTATGCCATCGCTCCTGTAAGTCACTGACCCTGGAAACTAGAAGGAGCAGGTTACTTTCCCAAAGTCCCACAGATTGATAATGTCCACACTAGGAAGAGAACTTGGGTCTTTTAAGCCTTTTCTATGATTTATAAAATTATACAAAACAGATACAGGGTTAAATGGAGATAATCTCTGATGGAAAACATTAGTATTCAGTGGTCTTGGGAAAGGCAATAATGGTGTATCATATTTATCTTATTTGTACATACTGGTTTACGCATTGTCACTCCCATTATGAGTTCCTTGACAACTGGGGCCTTTTTTCCCCCTTTCTTTGACTCCCAGTGCTCAGCAAAGTGCCTGGCCCAAGGGTAGGGAACTTTTCAAAAGGCTGAACTTAAGGATCTAGAAGGCCACGGGTTCCCCTCCCCTGGCCCTGGCCCTTAGTAAATTCTTCATAAATGCTTGTTGACCTGAATTATGCTTGCTTTTCTCTCTTAAGCTCCACTCTCTCAGGATTCTGCCCTTTTCCAAAATGGGATCAAAGGAGATAAAGGATTGGCTCCTTGCCTCCTCACAACTAGGACCCAGGTGAGTTGGAGTTACCCTTCTTTCCCAAAATGCGATCTCATTTCTTAGTAGTTACATTCCCGTCTCTCATCTGAGATACTTTTCTTTCCAGTACAGCCCCCTTCTTGTGCTTCGGTCCAGACAACTCCAACTTAATTAATTGGGGCCTGTCTTGGTTCATTTACTACTATATAGGGAATGCTCGTTATTGGCCTCATTTCATCCCTTCGTATCACCCTGCTCTATGCTCGTCATTCACTTATTCAGTGACTTTGTTGGCCCTGTACATGATCAGTACTGTGCTGGATGATTTAAGATTTATACCATTTGAAGAGTCTGTGCTATCTAGAAGGTTGCAGTTTCTTTGGAATAAATGCATACAAGCCGTGCTTTAGGATTTCAGAGATATTCATGTGTTTGGGGAAGGATTCACAAAGAAGGCAAAATTGAGTTGATTAGTTGAGAAGAAGGCAAAAGGGATTTTCACTGAGGAGGATCGCAAAATCCCAGAGGTGGACCATGTTGCCAGGAACTGTAGCAGCTGCCTGTTTCTACATGGTGGGGAGGATTGGATGCCAGAGGCTGCAGAGTTAGACATAGACATACAGAGTCAGCACATGGTACAGAAAGCAGGAGATTTTGATGGCCTGTTCCCCTGGTACTGGAGCTGCCCATAATGCAGAAGATGCCTGGAAGGCAAAGGGAAATGAAGCTGTTTCACATCTGTTGTTGGAATTTCCCCTTCTAGTGGAAGGAGAAGGGATGATAATTCTGATAATGCAAGGTCTAGGTCCCTTTCCTATGTATTTGTCATGTGACTCCAGGCAGGTCACTTTAGCCCTCAGGACCCCAGGCAACCCACCAGGTTCCATAATGAGTTTCCTACTTTCTCATGTCCCTCAGAGACCAAACTTGGTCATGGTTTCATTGTGGTAGTCACTTGCTTCACTTTGTATCAGTTTATAAAAAGTTCTATGCTTATCTTTAGTCATAGTGATTCCATTCCATTTGTATGCCACAATTTGTTGAGTCACTCCCCTAGTGGATGGGCATTTACTTTGTTTCTAGGTCTTTGTTGCTACTGAAAATACTTTTACTAGTGCTTTGGTGCATATGGAGCCTTTATCTTTTGTCATTAGTCTCCTTAGGGTCTGTACCTAGTACTGAGATCTCTGGGTCAAGAGGGTGGGGAACATTTTAGTCTTATTTCTTTGAATAATCCCAGAGTGCTCTCTAAGCAAATTGGACCAATTCATAGCTCCATGGATAGTGCTTTAGTGGCCCTGGCTTTCCACAACCCCCTCCACATCAACTATTTCAATCTTTTGTCATCTTTGCCTGTTTGCTAGGTATGAGGTGAAAACTGAGGGTGGTTTTGATTTGCCTGCCTTTCTCTCATTATCTATTCTGGTATTGTGCCGTTCATTGTTGCTAACAGTTTGCAATTCTTTTAAAATGGTTCATGAGGCAGTTAGATAGAAGCAGATAGAAAGCCAGGCCTGGAGTCAGGAAGAACTGAATTCTAATCTGGTCTCAGACACTTCCTAGCTGTGGAACCTAGCAAGGCACTTAACCTCTGCCTCAGTTTCCTCATCTGTAAAATGGGAATGTTTCCTCTTACCTCCCAGAATTTTGTAAAGCATTTTGCAAAGCTAAAAGCACTACATAAATGCTAGCTATTATTATAATATCATAAGTTCCCTATGTATCTTCAACATTGGATTCAAAGATTTTTTCTAACCAACCATTTTTTCCCCTTTATTTTAAAAAAAAAAGATTTTATCGATATATTTTCTGTTCACATAACCTACAATTCCCTCTGTATCCTTTCCCCCATGTCCTTTAAAATCTGGGCAAACTCTATCCGTAGCATTCCTCTTATCTTGATTTAGTCATCCTGTCCAAAAAGGAGATGAGTTTAGTCTGGCGAGACCTATTCTTGAAGCTGAGCTGGCTCGTTGTTATCACTACTTCCCTTCCCAAATGTTCACCAGTCATTTCTTTAATGATCCATTCTAGAATTTTCCCTGGAATTGAAGTTGTCTGCTGGTTAATAGTTTGCAGACTGTTCTCCTTGATTTGAAAATCATGTCATTCTCTAAATTTGTGGTTTCTTTCCAGTTTTCTGCGATAATTCAAGTGGTATTGACAGAGTCAGAACAGCTCATAGTCAAGGAGTATATAACATCTAGAGCTCGATCTATATATACACATACACACATACATGTACATACTCACATATATACTATAAACATGTATATTTGTACACCTGCCTATATCATTGACAGTAGCTCAGCAATCACATCTTCCAGTTCTTTGAACACGTGAGCATGTAGTTGTGTGTGTGTGTACATATATATATTATGTATACATATTATATATACCATATAGTTAAATGATTTTGTGTGTGCACATACGCATACATACAAACACATAAACACGTATACATACATAGACACACGTCGACACATAGAAACGTGTTTATATAAATGTATATGCACACAAAGAATGTATGTATACATGTATGCTTATACACACATGAATTGAAATTGAGTGGAGAAGGAGAAGGATTGATGAATTGCAGAGGAGAGACTAGAGGTATAGCCTCCAATGAGGAGGCCATTGCAGCAGATGAGGAGAAGTTTTCAGAGCTGGAACAAGGGAGATGCCTGGGAGAACTGATAGAAGGGAATGAGTATAAGACACATTTTCATGAATATAAGATTGTGAATGTAGAATTCTCCAGGCTTGACAGATGATTGGAAGTGAAGGATTAATAGGAGAAAAGTGTTGAGCGAGGATGACTGACGTAAGTGGAGAGAGTACTGGCTATGGTGTCAGGGAACCAGGTGTTAAGGCTTATACTTGTTACATGTGTGACCTTGGGCAAGTTGCTTAACATCTCTTGGGCTTTGTTTTCCTCATCTGTGAAATGAGGAGGTTGGACCAGAGGGTGTCTGAGATTCTTTCCAGCTTCTAGATGAATGATCCTATGACTAATGTTTTTTTGTTTTTTTTTTTTTTGGTTTTTGGTTTTTGGTTTTTGGGTTTTTTTTAGGCAGTTGGGGTTAAGTGACTTGTCCAGGGTCACACAGCTAGTAAGTGTTCCTATGACTAATTTTGAGAACCTGTGTGCCTAGAAGGATGCTGGTGATCTTTGTAGCAATAAGAAGGTTAAGAAGAAGGGAGGGCTTGGGGATGGAAAGATAATGAGTTCTTGAGGTAAGCAGAACTGGGAGAATAAGTATGGGGTGACCATAATATTTTAAAGAACAATAACTTTGAAAGACATAAGTGCCATGACCAGCGTGCTGCCCAAATCCTGTCTGAGAGGTGAGGGACAAGAGGAGCTGAATGGAACACACATTTTCAGATGGCCAAAACAGGAATCTCTTTTGTGAGACCATCATAACTTCTTACAAGAGGCAGTTTAAAAAAATGGGGGGTGAGAGATGACGGTGGGGGAAAGGTGAGATAACCATGGAAAAAGTAGGGGGGAAAAGAGCAACAATGGAGTTCTGTAAAACTTGGACTCAGTCAGAAGGCCAAACCCAAGGATCTCGGAAGCCATGTGTGGCCTCGAGGCCTTAGGTTCCTCACCCCTGCTGTAGAACAAGGTGACTTTAACACAGTGGGTATTCAGGTATTTAAACTGAATGCTCAGGATCTTGACCACTTTTAACCAATCTCTTTAAACCCTGCCAACTTCTCCCACCTTCTGCCAGGTCCACGAGAGGCTTGGTCTTCAGAGGTGCATGAATGTGTTTGCTGTTTCAGAATTCTGTGACGTTCAAGGATGTGGCTGTGCACTTCACCAGGAAGGAATGGAAGCAGTTGACGCCTGCTCAGAGGTACCTCTACAGGGACGTGATGCTGGAGAACTATAGGAACCTGGTGTCTCTCGGTGAGAACGATTCCCTTCGCCACTCAGGATTTGTTCATTACTTGGAAGTTGCTCTGAGGCAGGGGTTCTTACTTTTTGTGTCATGGCCCTCTTTGGCAGTCTGATAAGGAGTTTATAAACCCCTTCTCAGAATTATGTTTTCAAATGCAAAAAAAGTACAGAGAATTAAGAGGAAATTAATTATTGAAATAGTTAAAAAAAACCACTTTCCTAACCCTGGGTTAAAAACCCCAGCTAACGTATCTCTCTGAACTTTGGCTTGATCTGAGGGATTTATCGCTTCTTAAACCATCATATCCACAGTGTTTCTGCTCCTTGTACTGAGGAGAAAGTTGTTTTTTGGTAGTAAATGGAAATTGGCAGCTTTAGGGAGCTGCTTCAGAGGCTGTACCTTTGTCGTTCTCTGATCCCCAGGGTTGGGAATTCTCCCCAAAGCTCCAGGGCAGAGACCTGAAGACAGCCAAGATTCCCATCTTCTTAGCGGGATTGGAGTCAAATGGACTCATTTTTCTAGAACTCTCTAAATGATGTCTGTGCCTGCCCTTCTACTCTGACTGCCAAAGAGACTTCTGGTCCTAGAGCACACAGCCTCCTTAAGGACCTCTGTGTCACTCTCTGAGCTTTCCTAGCATGCCTCCTTTCTCCTGATAAGGAACAGCCTGGACTAAAATGTAAGGTGGATACTTTTTCCCAACCTCTGACGGTTTCTTTGTTTTTAAAAACCCATGAGCAGGGCTTCCAGTGTCCAAGCCAAAGGTGATTTCCCAGTTGGAGCAAGGAGAGGGACCATGGATAGCAGAGGAGGAAAGGCCAACAAGCACGTATCCAGGTAAGCAAGTGAGAACACAGGCAGAAGGAAGTCATTGCAGTCAGCAGCTCTGATCCCAAGGCTGTGAAATGTTAGGCAAGGAGTTTCACTCAGTCATCCAGACCTGGAGAGAGGACTTCAGACTTCAAGTCTGAGAGAAGGGCGTAGGTGTTTCTCTTTAACACGCACCTTTCTGCCTGTATTCAAGATTTCATCCTTTTTCATTCTCTTGGGGCATTATTCCCATGATTATTTCCACCTTCTCTAGCATCTTCATTTCCTTCTACTTACAGATATGCATTAGCTGCTGCATCTTGATAACAAATACATAACAAAAACCATTTGCCTCTGCTACCGCTTTTGCTGCCTTCTGATTTCTCTTAATTCCATTATTCTGAATAGAGTCTAATGTCTTGAGACGCATATATAAATAATACAGACTAGTATATGAGAAGCAAAAAGAAGTCCAAATAAATGCCCTGAAACATTTGAGGTTGGGTCCCTTTCATCTTGGCAGATCAAGATAACCTTCATGAAGGAAGTAGTACCTGAGCTGGGCCTTGAAGGAAGGCAGGGATTTCAACAGGTGAGAGGAAGCCTTTCAGGGCATAGAGAAGAGCATCTAGAAAGAGGTGGAAGAGGACAAAACAAAAGCACGAATTGACAAATTATTTTGACTGGGACACGGCCTGTGGAAAAAGAGTATCGTTAGAGGAAATTGGGAAGGCAGAGCTGGCTGGGTCTGTGACTGAGGGCCCGTGAGGAGCAATCCAGCCACAGTGCCTGGGCTGGCCAGGTTCTGTGAGGGGGGAGGAGGAGCAGGCAGTGGGCCAGGTCAGAGCATAAGATCAGAAATTAAGTGGTGAGAAGTAGACCAGAATCATGTCCAGGGTCCTGAAGTCCAAGATGATAATGGAATCACATTGGGATCCAAAGATCAAAAGCAAACAAGTATGGTCTGTGGTTGGGTAAAGTTCAAAAAACCAATTGTCAAGTGGTGTATCTACTAGTTTGATTTGGTGAGCTCTGACTGTACCCACATCTTTTAACTTGACCATTTGGGTACTATTATTCTCCCCATATGTGGCATCGCTTTCCCGCACCCCCCCCCCAATTTTATCCACCTTCAGGGATCTAGGTAGAAAAGGGGAGGAAATACTTTTTTTTTTTTTTTTTTTTTGGCTAGGCAGTGAGGTTAAGTGACTTGCTCAGGTCCTCCTGAACCCAGGGCCAGGGCTTTATCCACTGCGCCACCTAGCCGCCCCTGGAGGAAGTACTTTTAGGAAAGAATCTCTAGTTTGGACTGTCACGAAGACTTAGACCGGCTCTTGGGGTCGACAGTGAGGTTATGTCTGCTGACTTTGGAGAGATTACTCGTCTCCCTCGTGGGGTCAGAAACCAGATTGCAGCACTTGAGTAGTGATTTGGTGATGAAGGTGTGAGGGCAGAGTGCTCTCTCCACACCATTTAGGGAGGAGATAAAGAAGGCAGCAGTTCACGACAGCAGCATTTTCAAAGGAAGGCTTTTCTGAATGGGAGAAATTAGCAGGTTTGTAGAAGCAGGTGGGATTCAGTAGCAAAGGGCATATTAGAGACGCAGGAGAGGCCGGCATATGTCATTGTAAAGTGACCCCAGCTTAAGAGTTCGTGGTATAGATAAGATAAATGAAACAAAGTAAATGCAAATAAAGATCTTTGCCAAGAAAACCCCAAATGGGGTTGTGGAGAACTAAACACAACTGACCAGTGGAACAACAGCAGAATTGTGGGAACTGAGGAAGAGAAAACAAGTAAATAAACAGTAGCATGGAGGTAAGTGGCTACAACCACTAATTTTACACTGAATTGGGCGTTAGTTTATTGTTTTTTTTCCATATAGGGATATTTTATATGCTGTATGCAGAACAAAGTTCTAAGCCCAAAGCAATAGCCTTCACCTTTTGAACAATGTTCAATTCTAATAAAATAATCAATTTGGACGTTCATTTGAATTATGTTGAAAAAAGATTTGACCTATACACATATGTGCAAATATGTACATTTCAATGAATATTTTAATATAGTATTTTAACAAGGTATCAGCAGTCAAGAAAACAGAATATATTATGTCTATTTGGACTTCTTTATTCCTGTCTTATTTAAAGAAAATGGTCATATTATTCAAATAGGAGTTAGTTTAAATATGAAGTCATTCATACCAAGAGAGGGAAGATATGAGGCCACTCTCTATTTGTCTCCTCAGTGAATATGACCAGTGAAGTGGTCTAGTTAGCTTCCTAAGATTAAGCAGGTGATATGCAACTCACAGTTCTGGGGCCTGATATGCAGAACTTATAATCACTACCCCTATGGAATCATATCAAATTGATTGATGGTGATTGGAATAGAGTAGGTGTCCGAATGAATTATTTCTCACAATGAGAAGGTGTGGGGGTGTAATTGGAGGTTCTTTAGAGAGAAAAGTTTTTGAACAATATGAGGACTAATTGGGAAGCCAGTAAGACATCATCTGCTGGACTCCTGATGGACAGTGAAGGGCTGGAGAGGTAAGAGAATGTACATTTTTAGCTGAGTCATTCAACCTGGTGTTTTCATGACTTTCAGGGTTCTGTGGCTTCAGAGCAGAAGTGGCAAAGGCAACTAGTAGGGGTTTTGCAGCTTTAGGGATCAGAATAATTGGCATGGGGCAAAGTTAAGGGATTCAAGGGAGAAAAGAATGAATTTTTGCAACAGCTGACCATAGGGTCAAGACTTCCAGGAGGGAAGTTAAGCCAGAACAGGAATGATGGACCTCGAGACTAGAGGAAAGATCCAGGCACTGGAGGTGAGGATGGAGGCAAAGAATAGGCTGAGGAGGGAAGGAAGGGCCCAGAGGCTGTGGTCAACAAAGGAAAGCTCATAGTTTACTTGGTAGAAATGGAGGAATTTCAAATGATGGTAAGGTCTGTGTGACCCCTCCAGTAAGGTAACTGAAGGAGAATGTCAACAGGGAGGTTCTCATGAAGAAGGTCAGAGGCCGGGCTGGTAAAGGACTTGTAAGTATGACTGCTGAATCACCTGAGGTTCATTGAAGAGGTAAGGATGGAATGGAGAGAGAAACTGCAGGCCACATACTGCAGTCGGTTTCATTTCTTTTCACCCTTCCTCCTATGTCATAACCCTGTAGTTCAGCCTGATCTAGGTCTAGATTTCTTCCTCTTTGGAACCTTTTTTACTTTTTAGCTTGGAGTTCTTATGTTTTTAAAGGAGTGCCCCATTCTTTCTGATAAAGTGGAGTGTGGGAGAGACATTCTCCCAGGCTTGTAACTTCTCTTACAGAAGGGATACCAGCTTGCCTTTGTTTTACACATAGCTGTTACTGGGAACTGGCAGAAACAGAAGCATGGTATACGGTGTAGGTCACTGCAGAATTCCCTTGCCCTTGAAACCTATTAGGAAAGATCATCAGTCGTTTGTCATTCTCATCGGTAACTCTTGGCCTTTGTCTGTGGCAAACTGATGTAACAAAATTGCCTTTCACTCCACTTGTCATGGAATTGGGAATTGCTTGATTTATACTGCAACCTCCCTGCTTTTTCCCAGTAGCAAGGCACTGGGTACTATGAAGCAATGAGCCCCAAGACAGGTACAAGGTACCTTCACTTATTTCTATGGAAAGCTTCTAGGCTTCTAATTAAACAAACAAACAAAAAAGAAAGTGTGCCTACTTGCCAATATCAAAATCATCTTATTATTTACTTCTTTTCTTTTCTCCATTATGTTTGGCTTTAATTTTTCTTTTTTAGAGGACATCTAGATATGTGAGCATCTAGACATGATTTCATAAGCATAGGTAGTTCCTGGTGAGGAAACCATATATAAATGCAGAGTGGCAACTACTTTGTAGTTTACTGTCTTAGAAAGTTGCCTAGGACCTTGAGAGCTCAAGTTCGCTGCCCAGGGTCCCTCAGCCGGTATGTGTTGAGGGCAGGACTTGAGACCCTGGTCTTCCTGACTTGGAGGCCAGGCCATCCAGTTTTATGTGCCATCTTTTCAAACTTGAGAGACCACCTTGTGGTTCCCTAGGTACGATGTTTTCTAATCTTTTGTCCGAACTTAAAGTTCCGATATAATTTGCCATTGTATATATACCTCTGCAAACTTTTTATTTTTGAAAATGCACTCCCTCTGTCACCTAAGCTAATCTCTTTGATGTCTTTCATATATCAAACAGTATGCCTAAAAATGCGGATGATACTTGATCTACCTATCTCACTAGGTTTTTGTGAGGAAAGCAATTTGTACAATTAATGTATCACTACAAATAGGAATTAATGTTATTTTCAATTTGAGTGAGAACATAACCTCAAAAAAAATGAAGTTGGGGTTTTACCCTATGTATAATCTCATGATCCTCAGAAATATATTAATGGTGATAAATGATTTACTTACGTAGAAGTTTCCTTTCTCCTGCCAAAGAGAACAAGGAACATTTCTATTTTAATTTCCCCCCCCCCAGATTGGGAAGCTAGGCCTGAGACCAAGAACTCAGTTGCAAAGCAAGGTACTTCGGTGACAGAATCATCCCAGGAAAGGCTTGTAGGTTGTGGCTTACGGGATTCAAATTCGGGACAACCCTGGCAATGTGATGGCAGATTCCAGAGGCAACAGGGGAGCCAAGAAAGAAATCTGGAGCAAATAACTCAAAAGAACATGTCTAATGAAATAAGAATCCATGAATGTGATATATTTGAGAGAAGTTTTCATCCTAAGTCAAGTATTGTTACAGAGAGAAACATCTCTTCAGGAAAGAGCCCCCATAAATATGATGCACATGGAAATACCTTCAAACAGTACTCAGCAAGTAAAAATAATACAATCTCCTCACAAAAGAAACTTAGTAAACATAATGTTTGCAAGAAAGAATTTCATTGTCCCTCAGCTATGTGTGATAAAATAACTACTGGAGAGAGATCATACAAATATAATGAATTGGGGGAAGCGTTCAGACAAAGTAAATTAGTAAATCATCGTCAGGAAACATATACTGGAAAGAAACGCTGTAAGTGCAACGAATGTGGGAAAGTTTTTAGTAAAAATTCATCTCTTATCCTACATCAGAGGGTTCATACTGGAGAGAAACCTTATGCATGCAGTGAGTGTGGCAAAGCTTTCAGTGTTGGCTCTTCCCTTACTAAACATCAGAGAATTCATACAGGAGAGAAACCCTATAAATGTGGTGACTGTGGAAGATCTTTCAGTGACAGTTCATCTCTTGCTCAACATCAGAGAATTCATACTGGAGAGAAACCCTTCAAATGTAGTGATTGTGGTGCAGCCTTCACGCGGAGTTCGTCTCTTTCTCAACACCAGAGAACTCATACTGGAGAGAAACCCTTTAAATGTCATGAGTGTGGCAAAGCTTTTAGGCAGAATGCATTTCTGGCTCTACATCAGAGGTTGCATACTGGTGAGAAACCCTATGAATGCAGTGAATGTGGCAAAGCCTTTGGTGATGGCTCTTCTTTTACTAAGCATCAGAGAATTCATACTGGTGAAAAACCCTATAAATGTAGTGATTGTGGAAAATCCTTCAGTGACAGTTCATCCCTTACTCAACATCAGAGAATTCACACTGGAGAGAAACCCTATAAATGTAATGATTGTGGTGCAGCCTTCACACACAGTTCATCCCTTTCTCACCATCAGAGAACTCATACTGGAGAGAAACCCTTTAAATGTAATGAATGTGGCAAAGCCTTCCGGCAGAATGCGTTTCTGGTTCTACATCAGAGAATGCATACTGGTGAGAAACCCTATGAGTGCAGTGAATGTGGCAAAGCTTTTAGTGATGGCTCTTCTCTTACTAAGCATCAGAGGATTCATACAGGAGAGAAACCCTATAAATGCAGTGACTGTCGAAAATCTTTTAGTGACAGTTCATCTTTGACTCGACATCAGAGAGTTCATACTGGAGAAAAACCTTACAAATGTAATTATTGTGGAAAACCTTTTAGTGACAGTTCTTCTCTTTCTCATCATCAGAAAATTCATACTGGAGAGAAACCCTTTAAGTGTAATGAATGTGACAAAGCCTTCAGGCAGAATACATTTTTAGTTCTACACCAGAGAGTTCATACAGGTGAGAAACCCTATAAATGTAGTGGATGTGGCAAAGCTTTTAGTAGCAGCTCTTCCCTTACGAAGCATCAGAGAATTCATACAGGACAAAAGTCCTATAAATTTATTGATTGTGGAAAATCCTTCAGTGATGATTTAATCTCTCAACATCAGAAGAGTAACCCTGGACAGAAACATTATAAATGTAATGAATGTGGAAAAAACTTCGCACACAGTTCTTCCCTTTCTCGTCATCGGAGAATTCATAGTCAAACTAAACCTGAAGTGTAATTAAAGCAGCAGTCTATGGTTCTGCTCAGATCTATACTGAGGAAATGCCTCCAACACATGCATATAACGAATATGTCAAGTCTTTCTTGAAAAGCAACAGCTTACTGAGCATCAGAGAATTCATACTGTAAGGAAATCCTACTAATGTAGGGATGCTCGGAACACTTTCAGACAAAATTATCCCATTATTTATCAGATTATTAATTCTGAACAGACAATAGAAATGTAATGGAAGTAGGGAGGCCTTCAGCATCTACTCATTCTGTGTCAGGAAAACCGTAATGGAAAAAACATCATAAATGGAATAAGCTTCCGAAAAGTTCAAATTTAGTTCCTAATACATCAGCAATTTTACTTCAGAGAATGATTCTGGGTATAGAAGATGTAAATAAAGCTTCAAACAAACTTGTCACTTAGCTTGAGAGAAGAAAAAATATTCCCTGTTTATTTCTCTCTTCTTTGCTATTCATATAAACTCCCATTAGTAGAGCTAGTTTTATACGAGGCTCAGGTATGGCATCTGAAAGAACAGGTTCTCAGTAGAACTTTTGTATTGGAACCATTAAATTTAGAAATGATTTTAAAGTGAAGAAATAAAAAGTTCAGATGAAATATTAAACACAGTTTCCCCTAAGGTAAGGCAGAACAGCCCTGCACACATATTCTGTTTAATGTGCATAAGCTAGTACTTCTGGGACCCTCTCCATAAAGTGTGCTTTCATTGTGAGCTGGAGAAGGTATAATGGATCTGATAGAGCGTGGCAATGAAAGGAGTTAAATATGGTTCTCTCAGTTTTAGAGTAAGGCAAGATTTGAGTAATGTGGAAAGCCATTTTGGGACTGGAGAAACTCACTTGTCCGGAGATGATGATAGTTTTGATAAGGGGACTCGCTAAGACTTTAGTGTTACTCTGCTCCAAAATTACATCATACTCTCCTTTGTCCATGTCTCTAATTCTCAAGGAAACCTCTAACAAGTGTTGAAGGTGGTGTGTGTGTGTGTGTGTATTTAGGGGAGGAATAGCATCATTGGGTGCCCATTCCAGACACATCCTCATAGAAAGACTGGAGAACTCCAATGAATAACAACAAAATTAAATTAAACCTGAAAATGAACTTAGCAAAAACTAAGATAGTGTTTGGTGCTGCCAAAAAGTTATGCAGTATAACCGCAAAACAACAAGACCACAAAAGATGTTCCATAGTAAATAAAGTGAAGGGGGGGGGGGGAGTAAATGAGATAGACTGAGGGAAAAATAAGAATAAATATCTACCATAGAAAGAAAAGGAATCAAGTCACATGCTCCACACAATGGGTGAATTAAAAACATCACTAAAGGCAGCAAAGAATAGAGAAATAGCAACTGTGATGACAAAATGAAAACGCTAGAATTTTTAAGTGAATAAGGTAGTGTTGGAAATAAATCTAACCGACCTTGAAAATGAATCAGTTTTCCAACCTACCAAAAATAGGCATTTGAGAAGGGATGCAATCTGAAGATTGTATTGAAGAAAATTCTCCATAGCTGAGAAGAAAAGGTTTAAATCCTTAAACAGAAAGAAGCCACAATAACCTGTATGAAAGTCATAAAGCACAAAGTCAGAGGCATGTAATTTTCTAACTCCTAAAGCTTAGAGAATTAAAATTCTTAAAACAGCAAAAAATAAAACAGGATTGACTTATTGAAGAATCCAAAAATCATCTGATTGTACACCAGAACTAATGAAGAGTCTAACATGTATTAAGTACTGAAAGGCATGGGTGTGAATGTAGTAGTCAGTTTCTTCCAACTTAAGCATAAAAATTGCCTTCAAGATGAGAAGCTAAGACCTCTAAATTGAGGTTGCCAATGGAAGGAAAGGAAGACCTTGACATAGGAAACTTTTAAATAAGCTCCAGAGAGTAGAATCTATAAGAACCTAACTTTCTCTGTTGTTTGCCGTGCTAAAATATACAAGCTCTTTGTCTCCATAATCACAAACAGTTGACAAAAGTTACTTTAAAACAATTCAAAAATTGGCAGGACTGAGAAAAAAGGGTTTCTGATATTGATAGAATTTGTGCAATCTGGCAATAGACAAGGATTGTAAAAGTGGTCATAGTCTGACTAGGTAATAATTCTGTTACTAAAATATGTCCTCGGGAAAAAAAACTATACAAAGTTGTTTTTAGAAGTCTTATATGTAGCATTAACAACAACAACTAAAAAAAAAAAATAACACAAATCTGGAAACAACCTTAGGACCCCAAATTGCAGGATAGGTGAACAAATTGATACAGCAATCCAGTGGAAACTCACACCATAAAAAATAACAACTGTGATGAATATATTATTAATTATTAGAGGCATTATTATATATCAATTATTAGAGGCATTATTATTAATAGTATTAGAGGGTCTGTACAATATAATACCTTTTCTCTCCCACACTTTCCTTTGGAGCCTCCCAAATACTGAGTTAGTTTTGGTAGTGTGTCTCATTATCAGTGTATATGTCCCTGGAAAGTTTACTGCTAAGGTAAGTGAGTTTATCCAAGTATTCAAAACTTCTGATGGTTCCACATATGAATGGTGTAGGGCTGGCTGATGGACCACCTGTGTTTTCTTGGTATTAATTGTTAGGCCAGAATTAGCACAAGCAGCACATAAATGATCTCAGCTTCAGAGGCTGTGTTGAATACACAATCTGAAAAAAAAAAAAAAAAACATGCACCAACACTCCCTCTACTTTAGTCTTGCCTTGCAGCCTTTTCAAGTTGAAGAATTTACCATCAGTGTGATACCTTGTTGCCGTGCTCATCCTCATTGAAGGCATTGACAGCATGACTGAAAACATGCTAAAAAGCACGGGAGCAAGCACACAGCCTTGTTTCACTCCATTGGTGACTGGGAAAGCATGAGCGCATCATCCATCATCCAGAACTGAGGCAAGCATGCCTTTGCGAAATTGACTTCTAATACTGATAGAGTTCTCTGGACAACCAAATGTGGACATAATTTTTGATAAGCTCTCACAACTGACGGTTTAAAGGCCAAGGTCGGATCTACAAATGTTGTGTACAGACTTTTGCTCCTGGCATTTTTCACTGAGTTGTCAGGAAGCAAACACAGTATCGACCATTCCTTGGCCCTTTCTCTCTGGTAGATGACCATCTAGGTGAAGAATCAGCCTATTAAAGAAGCCTCAGGCAAGAATCTTGAAAGAGACCTCCCTGTGATTGTCACAGGACAATCTATTTCCTTTACCTTTATAGAGTTTGACAATAAAAGCATCTTTGAACCCCTAGGGGACAACCTCTTGCCACATAACCTGGAAAATTTTAGTCAGCTTTTGTATGAGCGGTGGACCTCACCCCCACACCTTGTAAATCTCAAATGGAATAGAATCAGAACCAGATGCTTTGCCACATGAAAGGAGCCTAATGGCCTTCAAAACCTCTTCTTCAGTTGGAACTTCAGCTAGGGAGGGATTGACTTCAACCTGAGGTGAATGGTCAGTAACTTCAACACTGACTGATGATGGTGTATTGAGAACACTATGGAAGTGTTCAGCCCGTCTTTCTAGGATCATATCCTTATCAATGTGGCTTTATCAGCACTGAGTAGTTGAGATGCACCACAGGTCTTTAGCCCATAAATAGCCTTCAGGACCATCATAAAAGTGCTTTGGATTATTACTATCAGCATAAAACCGAATTTCGTCTGCCTTCTTACTGAGCCAAGAATCCTACATCTCTCTAAGCTTTGCTTGCACTTTACTTTTGATGAAATTAAATGCTGCCTTCTTAGAGATAGAGGAACTATCCTGCTGGTAAACCCTGTGGAGTTCTTGTTTTTCATTTAGCAGCTTCTGGATTTCCCCATCATTTTTGTCAAATCAGCTTTTATGTTTCCAAATGTTCTGATCCAGATGAGCAAATGCAGTGCTGTACACCAAATCTCTGAAAACTGCCCACTTCTTTTCTGTTCCACTCTTGCCAATTGTGTGTTGGCTCAACTTTCCTTCCAAGTTAGCAACAAATTTCCCACTCAGAGAAATGCTGTAATCTGTTGACATTAATTCTTCTGGTAGTCATTTTGCCTTGGAACAGTTGCTTTTGTTGAATGTGAGTATGTGTTTGTTACTGTTACATCTTGTCTATTAAATGGCACTGTTTGCTGTGAGGGTGCGTCCGTGAAGTTTTATTGCATTTAGGTAAACAGGAGACAGTGTTGATGATGAGAAGGTCATGAGGTGCGCAAGTCAGTACTAAGTGACCATTGTTGTGATTCTGACTCCATTCTTCCCAAGGACTCCCTGTCATGTCTGGTAGTCTGAGGCTACTCTAGCATTAAAGTCTCCCAAAATTACAAGCTTGTCCTCTTTTGGCACATTGATGATAAGGGTCTCCAGGTCTTCATAAAATTTTTCTTTGATCTCATTAGGATTCATTATGGTGGGAACATATGTACTGATGATGGTGTCATGGCTTTTTCCTGTAAGTGGCAATTACATTGTCATAAGAATGTCATTTACTCCTTTTGGTAAGCATACAAGCTTGTTTAACTAGATTACTTTTGATTGCAAAGCCTACATCAACTTCATGGCATTCCCTTCACTATGGCCACTTTAGAACAATGTGTATCCAGCTCCGACTTCAGTAAGTTGGCCTTCATTTGTGGCTTTGTTTCACTCAGGGCTGCTATTTGGTTAGACACCTGCTGAGTTCTCTTGCAACAAGAGCTGTTGTTTATCTTTCAGATCTACTGGATTTTGTGTTGTCTGTAAATATGTACCCATTCCATGTATTGATTGTGAATGGAATCATCTTTGCAGAAGTTTTTGTACCTTTTTTTTTTAATGTGTTTTGACTGCCCAGTGGGATCCCCACCTGCTGCAGTAATCAGGCCAGAGTTGGGTAAGCAGATAATTTTTAGGGCACCTTTTCTAGCCTGTTCACACCAGGAAGTGAGCAGTGTGGTCCTTAAAAGGCTGCGTGGATGACCAGGGGGCTGCTGAATCCCACTGCTGCTTCCAGTGAGAGTATGACCCTATGACCTGGGCTGCTTGTGTGCAGGGTTGTGACTATAGCTCCCAGTGTACCCACACCTGTTGCTTTGATGTTTGCCTATCGCCACAGGACTTTGAGACAGGTAAAAATGGTAAGATGGTATGGGTGATGTCTTTTGATTTGTGTGTTAATTGGATTTAAGTGAGGCAGAGTTGCATGTAGTAGTCAGCCTCACTCTTCCAGAGTCATCACTGTCCAGTGGCAGGATAGAGTCAAAGTGACTGGTGATGTCCTCAAATGCAGTGGATGACTGGCATTTTTGATGTCTAACCAAGTGGTAAGCACTCCACAGCAGCTGCATTAGCTCCCTTCGTGGCCTTTGGAACAAATTGTTCTCATTCATCCATTCCACCAGGGGAAGTCTTCACATGCTTGGGATAGAAACCCCCCCTCACTCACTGATGCATTTGAGACCCCTCAGTTATCCTCAACCTGGTTTAGTTATCAAAATATGTACTTTTTTTTTTAATTCCTTGGTGCCATATAAAAATCCCTTGAGATAGGGTATCTAAATGAATGTCACATATTTCTGATACTCTAAATGTCCTTAGGATTCCAGGAAACTCATCTTTTCTTCCATTCTGTGCTTCGTCTTTTATTCCCATTCTCTTGTGGTCTTTATTGTTTAAAAAGGATAGGACGTTTGTCACATCCACAAAAGCATGCTTGGTTATTTCTCATATAGTAGCATAAAGAGACTTTCAGTATCTTCCTCATATAAGTTTATTTTTTTTCCTTCTTAGTATCCTTTTTAAAATTATGTATTGTTCCAGATCAGAGACAGAGAAACATCTTCATTAAGGGCACACATTCTCTATATCATTATGTCATGCCATTTGTAATTGAACTAAGCAGTGTTTCTTTAAAAAGATAGACAACTTCCCAAACCCACAAATTGAGAGGTTTTTGGACATTCAACATATTATTACATCTTATTATTGTGGGCCTCACGTGTCTCTTTAAAGTTCACAGTAGTTTATTAAACAAATAAAATTTAAAACAAGTTACCACCTACTACTGTATCTCAGGAAGTTTACTTCATCAGTGAGAAGTCATATGGTTTTATTTCATGGATTGTGCTTTTTGTGTGTGTGTGTTTTGGGGGTTTTTTTTTTTTTTTGATAGGCAGTGGGGTTAAGTGACTTGCCCAGGGTCACACGGCTAGGGATTGTGCTTTTTTAATAACACAGGACAATGCAATAGTTCCCTTGAGAAGATACCAGATTTTCAATTAATATTCTAATAGCTCAGTTTGTGTGGTAATTTATTCAATACACTATTCTCACATTTCAGTGCATAAATTTCAAACTCTCATTAGTAGATATAACCCAGTGATTATGTATCAGAATTTTTGTCTTAAATTCTTCTGAAAATCATAGCTATCATGGTTGTCATGAGAGTGGGGACTAGAGGGAGAGGAACCCAGTTCAGCACAACAGAACATTGTTTGAATTGGCCAGAGCAGTTGTGGGTCAGATTTCTAGGGGACAAATCATCAAATTAATTATGATCTATGTTGTAAGCAACCTCTTAAGAAATAATTTTATTCCAAATCCCAGATCCTGTCACTTTTGGCAAGCCAACCAGTAGTTGCCTTATCCATTAAAATGGACATTTTTCTTAAATTTACAAATTTGATGCAGCTTTTAAATCTGACTTTAAAAACCAGAGCACTACTTTTCTAAATATATTTTAGTGGATCAAAGTTTTTGGGTAAGTAGAGTAGCATTCATAATTCCCACTTACTTCTCAGCAAACGTTATTTTTCTCTCACAGAAATTTCTTTGATCATTTTGTCACAGATAATATTTGTGTAACTAAAGTTTTATAAACAGTAAAGGGATGGCCAATATCTGGACAACTAGGAGCCCTGAATATTTACTGTTGCCTCTGTCTTCAATATAGATCCTAATGAAGGAAACAGACTTTTAGATAAGAAGGAACTAAGAAAATGCTCATAATAATGATTACACCAATCAACTGAAAACACCCTAGCACAAGGGTTTTCCTAGGAGGCTGTATCCTCAAAGCTGAAAATGATATCTCTTCGAAGCTTGGTGGATATGCTTTCTGGAGTTAGATCCTATATTTGGAAGACTTTCTACTACAGTGCCAGGATCCTCAGTTCTCCTGTCCCCTTGTTTTGATGGAACATGAAGACTGCACACATTCTGATGTCAAAATTAAGGTGTATTTTTTTTTTTCATTCATAGCATTCAAGTCTTTTAAAGCTACATTACATTCAGCGTTAAATTCTTGTAGGAACAAAAAACCTTTTCCGTATCCTGCATTTTCACACATATTTGAAACATACCAGCTACATCCTTAGGACGTGAAATAAAATGAAATTCTTCTACAGTAGTAAAATTGTCTTGTTCACATTAGGGAAAGATTAACTCAATGTAAAACAAAAACCATTGCTTTAACAAAATGAGGATAGGCAAGGAGAACTGATGAACTTGCTTCCCAAAATAGCAAAATAATCAAAGATGTTATTTGTCAGCTTTCTATTAAGAATCTTAACACAATTGAAAACACTGCACAGTTCCAGTTTCCAAAAAAAAAAAAAAAACATTTTGGGAAAACAATATAGAAATAAATGCATATATAGCATGTAGCAGATGAGTAGAGGACCTCCCATCTTTTGTAATTTCTACCTTTGTGGTAATCAAGTGTCACCAAATATCGCAAGTCTTGGTAAAAATGGAGCACGATTTTTGAAGGCTGCCTCCTGCCAGTGCTGTGAAAGAGAACTAGATAGACAGATCACATACCTTATCAGGCTCTCATCCCTTATGGCTAAGCTCAGGCTGTAGCTCCGAGGATTGAGCCTCTTGAATAGTGGTTGGTGGCTGAGGAAAATCCATTTTTATGCTGCATCACTTGGTATCAATTCGTCATATTCCTTTCACTTGGCAAAAGGCCATCTCTAAACTAGCTTCAAGAGAAGCCCCTCCCCTGACCCATTCTATCTAAAGAATGTCATTGCTTCAAGTGTTTTCTCAAGGCATGTGCTCCTTAACTAGGTTGAGCTAGGCCCCATTCAACTGGGAATCTGAATTCTCTTTACTGTCCAAACTGGACCCTGTTTGCATTAGATCCCTTCCTAGGAGGGGAATGAGCTTGTGTCCTTGTTCATTTTATTAGTTTAGTCTGGCTCATAAAGGAGAAATAAAGCCAGAGAAAACCTGATGGGGGTGCCCAGATTGCTACAGGTGGCTCAAAACTCATGAGTAAGCCTCATTCCTCAGCTAACTTCCCTATCCAACCACTCCCACATCTTGACAATAAAATATTAAAATATTCAAGAGGGGCTAAGAGCACTTAGCCCCCTCTTCATTAAGTTTCCACCAGCCCAAATGGGTAGCATTAGCTTGTCAGCAGAGTTCCCAGTGATTTGCTGCCAAGAACACAGATCTGGGTTTATACTGGTACCAGACTCTCCCTTGGCATCTGGTTAATAGGAGAAACTGATGGGGTGGTAGGACTTGGACCCCCAAGAGGAAAAAACCACATCTTTGAAATTCACTCAGTACCTGAACTTTCCCACACATTTCAGCAGCACATGAAGAACTGGGCATGATTTGATGCCCAAAACAAGAAGAAGAATGCTTGGGGTTTATCCCCGAACACTTGGAGAGTGGTTTATTGATGTCTGTGGTAAAACATGATCCTTGCTCAGTACATAGCAGCCCAACCTTGGTATTATGTCTTGATCAGACGTGCTATTGTGTTTGTTGTGTATGTTGCAGCTTCCAGCTTTGGCCCAATGGGGTTTTACATTCTAAAACGTATCTATGGCCCACAGATTTTGGCAATTCAATAAAGTCTATGCGCAGGTGTTCTAGTAGTAAGGGTGCCCATTTTCTACCCCCTTTGTCACCCTTTTCTTCGAGGAGTTGAACCATTTACAAAAAAAGGCAGTAGATTGGCTTCTGCGTGAAGACTACAGGGCAAACCACAACTGGAGAATTTGTAGTACAAGAGCCTCAGGTCCTTTATGTTCCCGGGCGTGGAATTGTTGGCACAGGAGGTGTAGTAGTCTTTTTGGAGTAATAGAAGCCCCGCATGACTCACAGGCTGTCTCAGAGAAGCTTCACATCTCGTCATCCGTACCTCAAGTTCAGCACCTGTGACTAAAGAATAGTCTGTGGGTGGGCTGGTGGAGAGCATGAGCAGTGTCTCTGGTTCTGGAGGGCCCCAGCGAGCAGCCCATTTCATTGTCTTCTCTGCAAACCCATTGCCATCCCACCAAAGTGACCATCCTCTAATATAATCCTGGCAATGCATCACAGAGAAGACCACGTGGAGCAAAAGAGTAGGAGTTGGTCAATAGAGAGACATGAGCTATTGCCTTACTGCTTGCACTGATAAAGCCATGCTGCTTCTACAAGGCCCCAGCAGTGTGAGAGCCCAAAAGCATATTTGGATTCAGTGTAAATGTTCATTTGGAGTCCCTCAGCCAGCTAGCCTGCCCTGGTCAGTGTCATTCAGCTCCTTGTGCCCCAAGTCTAATGGACAATGCATCTGCCCACTTAATAATTGCTCAGTTCACAACTGCTCCTCCAGTCACTCATCTGCCATTTTCATAAAAGGAGGAACCATCTGTGAACTCTGTAAGATAGGGCTCCTCCAAGGGGTTGTCTGTGAGGTCATGGCATAGGCACTCTCTGTGGCCTCAATTACTTCAAGGCAGTCATGTGGTTCTTCACCATCTTTCACAGGTTCAGGAAGGAGAGTGCCTGGATTGGAGACCTTACAGCGTTGAGTGGAGACATTAGCATTAGACAAAAGGTCAACCACACAGACAAAAAGCAGCCACCTCCTGATGGGAGAAAGCCTGAGTCTTAGCTTGGAGTAAAATGGCTGTGACACTGTGTAGGGAACAAGGACAAGGGGTCTAAGGTTTCTGAGATTGAACAGTTCAGTCATAGCCCAAGGGTGGTTTTAGATTTTTCATCAACCCTCTGTAAATGAAGACTAATAGAATATAGAGTACACAAAGGGGTTGGTGTTTGGATTCACTCAAAATACTCTTTACTTTGCTTGGTTTTGCCAGTTTGAGGAATCAAATTTAATATTGGTCACAACATACCATGTTCAAAAAGGAAAACAATGGGACAATGAAAACATCAGAAGCAAAGTAACCAACAGCTTCATTTCATGCATGCATACACACACACATACACAATGTGTAACCTGCATTTCTCTTCTAAAGAGGAACTCGACTTTCTACATGACATTAATTTAACCGATGGAGAAAACAACTGCTATCAAAACATACAATTTCCATTGCAGACTAGAAGGCTAATGTTTTTTATTAAAAATAGTTGTAAGCAAAAAGAAAAACCCTTCTGCTTTTAATTATGACACATCAGCCTGTCAAAGCATGAAGCATCAAATAAGGTCTTAGTAAAAGAACATTATTGTGTGATTATCTTCATTTATAAAATTTGACAAGTTCATAAATCAAGAGCTTCAGAATTGAGAGTCAGAATCTCAAATGGGATTTATTCTTCACCAAAAACTGTCCAATGGGTGGGGAGCCAAGATTGTGGAGTAAAAGCAGTGACTTGCTTGAACTCTCCCCCAAATACCTGTAAAAAGAGGCTCTAAACAAATTCTAAAGTAGCAGAACCCACGAAAAGAGTGAAACAAATTCCAGCCCAAGACAACCTGGATGGTTGATTAGAAAGGTCTGTCGTGCCCAGCTGGGGGAGGAACACAGTTTAACTTGGGTGTGCAGGAAAAACAGGCCTCAGTGAACCTGAAGGAGGCCTCAGAGGACTGAATCATGGTCAGCTGTGGCAGTTTCCAGACTTCTCAACCCACAAATGCCAAACACAACTTAGAAGGTCAGTAGGAAAAGTCTCTGACTGTGGCGAGAGAGAAGCTAGGTCCCAGCCCCAGGGCGGTTCCAGAGCTTCCAGCCCACAGACTCAGGGAATCCAGTGACTGATCAGAGGGGGATTACAGGAATCTCTTTGCTGGTGCTGAGGCAGGATTCTCTGCTTTGCCTATGCTTGGATCTGGGTCACAGTTCTGGGTGGCGATCCTGGGGTAAGGAGGAGTGCTGGCATGGTAGAGCTTGTAGTGGCAGTGGAAAGGGAATCTTCCTCACAGTTCCAAAGCAGAAAAGAGTGCTTGTGGTCGCTTATAGACCAGAGCACAGGCCAGGAAAGGAGTAAACACCTCGCCCTTGATCATACCACCTTGGAAGAACTGAAAATTTAGAGGGCCCTAGAAGTATCTCTGAAAATAGCTGCACAAAACCCCTTAAGCTTTGGAGAGTACACCCTCCACACTGGAAGTAGACCCCTACCTTAACAGAGTTTATAACTCAACTAATTGGCTAGGATCATGAGCAAGCAAAGGTCCAAAAAAAGTCTGACTATAGAATCTTCCTTTGGTAACAAAGGAGTTTGAGTCTTATGGGCTGGTGCAGCCTCCATGGTAGACTTCACAGTCATTCCATGGTAGATGCCCATTGCGTCATTTTTAAAGCCTTCCATTTCTTCTTTTCCTTTGAATCTTTTCTGATCATATTTGTTGTAGGCACCCGGAGAAGGTGGTGGCTTATTCTGTAATGTGGGATCCAGAGGTGTCGTATTAGGTGCAGACCTCTGCTCTGTCGTACATCCTTCCTCTCTGGCTTTTACAGATTGAAGAGTTGCAAAAGTATGCTCAGCAAAATCCTTTCCTGTGCTTTGCAGAATGGTAGTTCTTGCCTTCCCTACTCTCTCTCAACTCACCACATCTCTAGTCATTAACAAATCTGCATCAACAAATGTTGTTTGTCTAAGTGCAGATATGTCATTCTCCAGGTCAGTTTTGATAGTAGCCCTTCTCTTGGCCATAATTTTAGCTTTGTTTGCAGCAATTTTCTCCACAGTCATAGCTTCCAATCTAATCTTATCTGTCTGTACACTTCATTCTTTGTGACCTTACAAGACAACAGCCAGTGGCTCCTTACCAAGATGTCCACAGTCTTCCTCCTTGATCTGTGGTTTCTTTGCCTCTGCTAATATTTGGCCTTCTATTCTTTTTATTTGTGCAGGTCATTGAAGATCTATTTTGAGAGGTTCACTTCTGTCAGTCTTTGTAGATGTAGACTTTTCACCATTTAGGAATGTTTTCACTTGCTGCATGCCAGACAAATTTGAGCATGAGAAAGATGTCCATAATTAAGCAGGAACAAGATAGAATCCAAAGTGTAGTGCTCTCTGGGTTGACCTTCCTTGTTTGTGCCCCAAATTAAATAGTTGGTTTTGATGTTCTTGGGCCAGGAGAAGTTACCAAAGGTGACCTTGTCTCCCTTCACCACAATCTTCTGGATGTTGTGCTGGGGAACTTTCTATTCGGCTCTGGTCTTTTCATCAAGAATGCTTGAAAGTCCTCTATTTTACTGAATGACTATTTTTTCCCCTGAAGGATTATACTCAGTTTTGCTGAGTAGGTGATTCTTGATTGTAATCCTATCTCCTTTGCCCTCTGGAATATTATATTCCATGCCCTGCGGTCCCTTAATGTAGAAGCTGCTAAATCTTGTGTTATCCTGATTGTGTTTCCACAATACTTGAACTGTTTCTTTCTGGCTGCTTGCAATATTTTCTCCTTGACCTGGGAACTATGGAATTTGGCTACAATATTCCTAGGAGTTTTCCTTTGGGGATCTCTTTCAGGAGATGATCAGTGGATTCTTTCCATTTCTATTTTGCCCTCTGGTTCTAAAATATCAGGGCAGTTTTCCTTGATAATTTCTTGAAAGATGATGTCTAGGCTCTTTTTTTGATCATGGCTTTCAAATAGTCCAATAATTTTTAAATTCTCTCTCCTGGATCTATTTTCCAGGTCAGTTGTTTTTACAATGAGATATTTCACATTTCTATTTTTTCATTCTTTTGGTTTTGTTTTACAGTGTCTTGACTTCTCATAAAGTCACTAGCTTCCAATTGCTCCATTTTAATTTTTAAGGAAGTATTTTCTTCAGTAAGCTTTTGGACTTCCTTTTCCATTTGGCCAATTTTGCTTTTTAGGGCATTCTTCTCCTTATTGGCTTTTTGGACCTCTTTTGCCATTCGGGTTAGGCTATTTTTTAAGGTGTTATTTTCTTCAGCATTTTTTTGGGTCTCCTTTAGTAAGCTGTTGACTTGTTTTTCATGATTTTCTTGCATCACTCTCATTTCTCTTCCCAGTTTTTCCTCTACTTCTCTTACTTGCTTTTCATAATCCCTTTTGAGCTCTTCCATGGCCTGGGACTAATTGATATTTTTCTTGGAGGCTTTGGATGTAGGAGCTTTGACTTTGTTGTCTTCTTCTGGTTGTATGATTTGATCTTCTTTGTCACCAAAGTAAGATAATATAGTCTGACTCTTTTTGTGCTGCTTCCTCATGATCCCAGCCAATTACTTGAGTTATAAACTCTTTGTTAAGGTAAGAGTCTGCTTCCAATGTGGAGAATGTACTGTCCCAAGCTTCAGAGGTTTGTAGAGCTGTTTTCAGAGATAGTTCTAGGGACCTGTAAATTTTCAGTTCTTCCAAGGTGGTATGATAAGGGATGAGATGTTTCCTCTCCACTGCCACAACAAGCTCCACCATGCCAGCTCTCCTCCTTGCCCCAGGACTGCCCCTCAGAACTGTGACCCAGATCCAAGCACAGGCAAAGCAAGAGATTCCTACCTCAGCACTGGCAGAGAGATCCCTGCAATCCCCCTCTGATCAGTCACTTGATTCCCCCTCAGTCTGTGGGCTGGGAGCTCAAGAGGCAGCCGCTGCCCCAGAGGCCACGCTTGGGACTTGCGGCTGAGACCTAGTTCCTTCTCTCACTGCAGTCACAGACTTTTCCCACTGACCTTCTAAGTTGTCTGTGGCATTCCTGGGTTAAGAAGTCTGGAAATGGCCACAGCTGCCCATGAATCAGCCCTCTGAGGCCTGCTCCAGGTTCTCTGTGGCCTGTGTGCCCATGCTGCACTGTGCTCCTCTCCCTGCCCAGTGCAATATACCTTTCCAATCAACCATCTAGGTTGTCTTGGGCTAGAAATTTGTTTCACTCTGTCTTTTTGTGAGTTCTGCTGCTTTAGAATTTGTTTAGAGCCATTTTTTTACAGGTATTTGGAGGAGTTTGGGGGACAGCTCAAGTAAGTCAGTGCTTTCACTCTGCCGTCTTGGCTCCGCCCCCCCGAACTGCACTTTTAAACAGAATGTGTGCTTCCTGGGTTGGGTACTGATTGGCTAGGCTCTGTGGCCAGGTTCACACCTAAAGCCTTGGCTCATCCCAGTGACCCTCAACCCACAGGCCCTGAGATGAGGCTGGTGCCTTCGATTCTGAGTTTAAATGAACAAATTTTCCTTATATTTTAATAGATCGGTAAACATTTATGTTTTTTTCCAGTGGAAAAAATTCCTTTAGTGGAACAAGAAAATGGATTTCTCCAATTTTTGGTAAAACATTGATCAACATGGTACTTTCCAGACCTGAGCCCCATTTGAATAATGGGAAAATTTTCAAAACAAGGCAGAGCAAAATTTCAATGAAATCCAATTTCCTAGGTATCTTTAGTAATTAAAAAAGTATGGATCATTTTCACCAGCCTCAACTTCAATGTTCCTTGAAAAAATAATGTAAAAACTCTGAGACCGAGAATTTTCCATGTTTTTCCTTTCACTTGTGGCCTTTGGGTTTAATCTATGCCAAAGGTCACAGTAGAGGTTAGAACACCTTAAGATCAATCTAGGTGTGACTTAAAACATCTGAGGAATTGCTTGGTATTCTTCTGGTATCTCTGTGTCTGGACATCAAGGTGCTCAAAGCACCAGATCCTTGGGGATCCTCAGCTTTTCTCAATCTTTCTGTTGACCCACTGGACTGATGCCTTGAATTCTGAGTTTAAATGAACAAATTTTATTTATTTTACTCAATCAATAAATTGTTTCATGTACATTTCTCAGGAAGTTAAATAATTTTTTTTTTACAAAAAAAAAAACAGATTTCTCTAATTTTTTGGACTTTTTTTTTTTTGCAAAATGGTACTTTTCAATCCCCCCCCCAGTCTCAATTGAATGATGTGAAAAATTTCAAAACAAGGAACCAAAAAATTGCAACAAAATCCAATTAATTTGTTATCTTTGGTAATCACAAAATTTGGACCATTTGAATCAACCTCAACTTAATGTTCCTGGAATAAAAACTAGAAGAGCCCTGAGACCAAGAATTTTCCATGTTTTTTCCTTTCCCTTTTGGTCCTTTGGGTTTAATCTATGCCAAAGATCACAGTAGAGATTAAAACACCTTAAGATAAATGGAGGTGTGACTTAAAAAATCTAAGGAATTGTTTTTAATTTTTCCACTTAACAGTACTTTGTTTTTTCCAATTACATGTAAAGATAGTTTACAACATTCACTTTTATAAGATTTTGAGTTCCAAATTTTTTCTCCCCCCTCCCCAAGATGGCATGCAATCGGATATAAGCTATACATGTACAATCATATTAAACATTTCCACATCAGTCTTATTGTGAGAGAAGTATCAGAACAAAAGGGAAAAAACATGAGAAACAAAAAAGAGCAAATAGTATGCTTCGATCTGCATTCAGACTCCATAGTTCTTTCTCTGGATAGGGATAGCATTTTCCATCATGAGTCTTTTGGAATTGTCTTAGATCACTGCATTGCTTAGAAGAGCTAAGTCTATCAACATTGGTCATTGCACAGTGTTACTGTTACTGTGTACAGTGTTCTCCTGGTTCTGCTCATTTCATTCAGCATCAGTTCATTTCAGTCTTTCCAGGTTTTTTTTTTTAATCTGCCTGCTCATCATTTCTTATAGAATAATAGTATTCTGTTACATGCATATACCACAAAGGTTAAAAATAGAAAAGGTGATTAGTGGTCTGGATCACATAAGTAAAGCTTAGAATGAAACATATACCAGGTTAATTTTTAATAAATCTAAGAACATAATATACAATGGAAAGAATTCTTTATTCAACAAGAACTGCTAGGGGCAATTGGATAGCAGTTTATTGAGAAATGGCTTTAAATTAGTTAATTATAGTATATACAATAATACATTTCAAATGTTAATCTAAAGTCTTAGTATAACATTGTTAAAGAATGCTACAGTATAGCTTTCACAAATGTAATAACCAACTAACTGTAGCAGTCTTTTTTAAGAGACAGAATTATTATAGAAATTTTCAAAACAAACTTTGACACAAAATCATTGCAGCTGGAAAAAGAAAAGATATAGATTGGATTATATCTTGACATAAAAAAGTCACTGCTAAAAATAGGACATCCATAATCAACAAGAGAATCAATGTGATTAAAACTCATTCCCCAATAAATATCAAAGGTTATGAAGTTCTCAAAATAATAAATGCAAACACTTGAAAAACATTCAAAATTAAATTGTTAATCAAAACAACGAAACTTAAAATAACTCTAAGATACCATCTTTTACCCATCAAACTGATAAACATGACAAAATTGGAATAATTCAGCATTGGAATGACTGTGGGAAAATAGGCATGCTAATTCACTACGGTGGAGCTGTGAATCAGTCTAACTATTCTGAAAAGACAATTGGAATTTTTTGTTATTAATCTGATCCAGCATTGCTCACTATTGAGTTCATACCTCATAAAGGCCAAGAGAAGATCCATGTGTACAAAAAAAAATTGTAATAGTAAAAGTTAGAAATAAGCAGAGTGTCTAAACAACAAGGAATGTTTAAATAAGTTGTGACCTATACAACTTGGCTTTTTTTTTTTTTCACTACACCTGTAATTCCATCAGAGTAAAGCCCTAATGAGGTCAGAAAGAGTCAGATACGAGTGAAACAACTGAATAACAATAAAAAGGGAGCTCATGGTGAGGAACTTCCTATGCCTATCAGTACCTTCTCTATAAATCAAAATCTTAGAGAGTTAATTCTGCCACTAAGAAGTGAAGTGACTTGCCCAGGTTCACAGGGCCAGGATATGTCAGAGACGGGGTCTGAACCCTGGTCTTTCTGTCTGTGACATTAGCTGTCCTCTGTGCCATGCAACCTCTGCATGGAAAACACATTCACGTATTTGTATAGATCTGCGAAGATTGATTCAGGGAACTTAGTATAGAAATAACCTCCACCAAATTCAGATGGGCAATTCATATGTAATATGGATTAAAAGAGTTGCCTGGTGACACTGAAAAGTTAGCTTCTCTCCAGAATTAATTCTTTGGTGGAAGTATGATGTATAGTTAGGATGAAAGTCTTCTTATGTTCATTGCATTTACAATACTCAACATAAATTCTTTAATGAGAAATAAGCTGTATGTTTGATCTGAAGGTCTGCCCACATTCAGTATATTGATATTATTTTCTCCAGTATTAGTTCTCTGGAGCAAGTAAGAAATAAAGTGGAGCTAAAAGCTTTTCCACATTTAACATATCCATAAGCTTTCTCTGCAGTGTGAATTCTCTGGTGGAAATAACATATGTGATCTGGATAAAAGTCTCCGAACATTCATAAGGTTTTTCTCTAGTGTGAATTCTCATAGAAAGTAAGCTGTGTGTATACCTGGGGGAAAACAACTCCTTATCTCATAAAAACTTCTGGGAAAAATGGAAAGCAATCTGGCAGAATTAGACTTAGGCCAACATTTTATATCATATTTTACAATGCATTCTAAATGGATACATGACCTTAATATTAAAGATCATGCTTTAAACATTTTTCAAACAAAAACAGATTATATACTTCTCACATTTATGGGTAGGAGATGTATTCTTTTTTGTTCTTGTTTTTGTTTTTTGACTAGGCCATGGGGTTAAGTGACTTGCCCAAGGTCACACAGCTAGTAAGTGTTAAGTGTCTGCAGATGGATTTGAACTCAGATCCTAGGAGATGTATTCTTAACCAAACAAGAGAGAGGGAATTACAAAAGATAAAATAGATAACTCCTGGAACATAGTAGTTGCTTAATAAATGTCGATTGATTGAAAAGCTTCTGCAAAGACAAATTAATGGACCTAGGAGAAGAAGAGAAGTGGTCAAATGGAAAATAATCATTTTATCAAATTTCTTTGAGAAAGGTTTAGTAACCAAGATATATATACTGAATGCAAGAAGATTTTTATCCAGATCACACAACTTACATTTTTTACAAAAAGTTTTTATTGAGTTTTCCATTTCCATTCCATACATCATAGTTTCCCCTATTATCTCTTCTACTCCCACTCCTAGAGTGCCATCCCACATAACAAATAATATATTTTAAAGAAAAAGAGGAAAGATCAGCAAACTAATCAATATTGAAAAAGTTCAAAAACGTGTGTAATGTGCCAAGCCCTTGGGCCTCCTGCTCTGTGAAGAAGTGAGTTGGAGATAGCTTCTCATATTTCTGTTAGTCATTCATGCACTTTGTAATTTTGTTACATTCATTTTTGATTTGTGTGTGTGTGGTTTTTCTTTTCATTTATGTTCTTGTAGTCATTGTGTATTTTCTGGTGGTGGGCTCTACTTCACTTTATCATTTCAGGTATTTCTTTCCATGCATCTTTGTATTTATCATATACACCATTTCTTATAGCACAGTAATATTCTATTACATTAATTTGCCACAATTTGTTTTGACATTTCCCAGTCAACGGGCAACTGTGTCTGGGGGGAAGAGGACAGGTGCCAGGCACTATGCTAAGGTGCTTTACAATTCTCATTTGATCCTCACAACAACCTTGGGAGGTAGGTGCTATTACAATCCTCATTTTACAGTTGAAGAAACTGTGGCTAACTGAAGATAAGTAACTCTGAAGCTGAGATGCAACAAAGTATGGATTGATTCACTGCTGCTTATGCTAATTTTGGCCTAACAACACCAAGAAAACACAGGTGCTCCACCAGCCAGCACCACACCATCCATATGTGGAAACCATTGGTTACAGCAAATGAAGACGTTTTGAATATTATAGATAAGTTCACTTACCTTGGCTTCATACTTTCCAGGGATGTACACATTAATCATGAGGTTGACACATACATTGCTAGAGCTAGCTCAGTGTTTGGGAGGCTCCAAAGGAAGGTGTGGGAGAGAAGACTGTAGATGAAGGTCTACAGAGCCATTGTGCTGACCACACTGTTGTATGTCTGTAAAACTTGGACAGTATATCAGTGCCATGCCAGGAAACTGAATTTTGAATTGTCTTAGGAAGATTCTGAAGTTCACCTAGCAAGAAAAGGTGTGGGACATTGAAGTCCTTTCTCAAGCTGCACTGCCACACATTCAAACTCTGTTGCAGAGAACACAATTCTGATTGGCTGGCCACATGGTTAGAATGCCAAAAATATGCTTGACTAAAAGACTATTTTATGGAGACACAAGGCAAACACTCACATGGTGGTCAGAAGAAATGGTACAAGGACACTCTCAAGGTCTCTCTGAAGAACTTTGGAATTTACTATGTGACAAGAGAGATACTGGCAAAGGACCGCCCACCATGGCCTCCCCTTATCAAAAAAGGTGGTGTGTTCTGTAAGCAAACCAGAATTGAAGTAGCTCAAAAGAAACACAAGATGCACAAATTTAGAGAATCCGCCCCAAAGGTTCACGTGGACTATTTGTGCCCAGTGTGTGGCAGAGCATTCCAAGCTGTATTGGTCTGCTCAGCCACAGTTGAACACACTGTAACTTGACTCCAACACAGTGATGCCATTTTGGTCCTCTTCGAGAAAACAAATGGAGGGCAACAACTAACTCACTACCTTCGTAATTGAAATTTGAGTTCACTCTTCCCAAAGATCTTGAAGGTGCAGGGGATGATTCTTGCCTGGTCTGAAGGAATGTTTTGCATTAACTGCTGTTACTATGCCATCTCAGTAGTTTAAAAAAAAAAAAGGCATGTAGTAATGGCTAATTAACAATGGGAAGCACACTGGTGAGGAATCCTGAGCAGCACTATGAGAAACCCAACTCCTCAGATTACCCCAAGACCCCTGAGAGAGAAGTCCGCTGTCGTTTTGGAATCTCAGCCTGTGAGTTCCTTTGCATGACTGGTCAGGAAGTCCCACAAATAAGTGTTATATAAGGAAGGAAGGAAGGAACGGGAGGGAGGAAGAGAGGGCGCACAGAAGAAGTTATCATATTAAAAGAAAACAAAAGTAAAGATTTTTATTTCAGTGGCCCATTGGTTATCCAAAACCTTATGGCCAAATGGGACCATGCCTAGAGGCTCAGGGAACTTGGGGGTTTGAAGGGGGCACGCAGCCCTTCACAGAAGCCTCTCCAGGGTGCTTCCCATGCAGCCTTGAGACCCATTCCCCCTGGCGTCCTGTCCCTCCTTTTCCTTTTCTTTCCCCGCCATCGCAGGTTCTTGTCTTCACGGTGCGTTTTGCTAGCTTCTTGCTCTTAGCGCACTGGACCAAAGTTGGAAGAAGAGGCAACTTTTCTTGCCCATGCGCAGAACAGATTCCTCTAGCCTCCGGACTACGATTCCCAAAATTCCTTGCGGCCAAGGTAGTTTCCACTTCCCCACGTCCCGAGGGTCTTGGAAGTGAACTCCCGCGGCCCGCTTCCTCTTTGTTCTTCGGCCCCGCCCCACGGATCTCCCCCTCGGCTTCTCCACGATCACGTGATGCTGCTAGCCAGCCAATCAGCAGCGTCTCCCGGCGTCCCTCTCCGCCCCGCCCCCTAGCGATCAGGCTTCATTCAGATGCGGGAGCTCGTCAGGCTCTGGGCCTGAGAGTGCCCTGGGCTAAGGCTGGGGATGGCGGGGGTCCGATCCCAGGCCGAGCGGCCCCCTCCAGAAGCGCCCTGAGCCTCAGCCCCGGCCCGGCCCGGCCCGGCGCGGGATGTGCCGTCCCACCTCCGGGCCGGGCCGCTCGCGGGCCCCTCCTGCCCCCGGGCCTGCCTGCTGAGGAGGAGCCAGGGAGGGAGGGATGGAGCTGGGGCTGATGCCGGTGTGCGGGGCGGCGCGGGCCCCACAGGTGAGCCGCCTGGGGAGGGGAGGGGGGAGAAGCGGGCGGGAGGGGCCTGCGGTGTAGACCCTCCTCCTCCCCATCTGCTGGAGTGACCCCGATTGTAGACGTTGGCACCGAGGACCCGGGGAGCCCCTGCGTGGGGTCTGCCCCGTGGGGGTAGCTCGGGGGTGAGCCCGGGCTCCGACTCCTGCCGCAGGGGGGCAGCGCTCCGGACCCGCTGGGGAAACCCGGGAGACTGGGGGGGGCGGGGGGGGCATCAGGGATGACGTCTGCAGAGCGCGTGGCAAACCTTGCATCTGCAGACAGCGTTCATTCATTGTGATCCAGGGAATCGGGGAGGGTTCGTGGCCTGACCCTTCTTGCCTCCCAGCCTCCATTGGATTTTCCTCATTGGCACCCAGGATTTTGGAGTATACACAAAATACTTGCCTGTGTGCTGGAACACGAAAGGCCTGTGATATGCTCTATAAATAAACATCTGCCCCCTGCCCACCTTAATGCCCATTTTCCTTCCCCAACATTCACTTATTCATTTGTCGAGGCATTCAGGTATGCCGATTGCTCAGTCCTGAACTAGGTGACGAGAACACAAAAGATGAGTGAAAGAGGTCTTTACCTGAAAGTTTTAGTGCCATTCTCCAGACACCCACCTAGACTCTCCTGTTAATAATCATATACTTGTTTTGGTTCATAAGAAGCAGAACGAGAGGGAAGAACATTAAATAACATATCAGGTCATCGGAGGAAAATGTTTTAAGATCAAAGATTTAGAGTTGGAAGGGACAAAATCTGCCTTCTCTACTTCCCAGCTCCGTCTCCTGCCCCACCCCATTGAAAAAGCAAGAAAAACCAAAACTCACAAACATGTGTAATCAAGCAAAACGAGTTACTGGATTATCCATGTCCAAAAAGAAGTATCTGTCCGTACTCTGAGGCCATCACTTCTCTATCAAGAGATCAGCAGCACAGCCTTCGTCCTCTGGAAGCAGGATTGGGCATTGCAGTGATCAGAACTCCTATGTCTTTGTCTTTGTTTTTACAATGTTGCTGTTATTATAAAATTATTCTCTTTATTCTGTGTCAGTTCATGCATTTTTCTCTAAACCCTCCCCTTCATCATTTCTTATGTCATTTACAGCACAATAGTATCCTATCACATTCATATATTGTAACTTGTTCAGTCCTTCCCTAATTGATGGACATCACCTCAATTTCCAATTCTCTGCCACCATAAAAGGAGCTACAGTAAATATTTTGGTACTTATGGATCCTTTTCCTCTTTTTGCAATTTTTTGGGGGGTTTTGACCTCATAGTGGTATCACTGTTATCAAAGGGTATGCGCAGCTTTGGGACCCAGTTCCAAATTGCTTAATAGTCTCGACAACACTACCTTAATGTACCTGTTTTCCCACAGCCCCTCCAGCAAGTCATTTTCCTCTTTGATCAACTTTGTTAGTTTGTTTTGCTTGGGACTGGTTGTTATTCTTCGTTTTCTAAGAGGACCTCGCTACGCTAGATTCAAGTTACAGTGTGTCTTGACTGTGGTTGAGCAGACCGACACAAGCTTGGAATTGGTCAGGCGCAAATAGACTATGTGAATATTTGGGGTGGAGTCTCTGAATTTGCGTTTCTAGAGTTTCCCTTGAGCCACTTCAATTTTGGTTTTACTCATAGAGCACAGCGCCTTCTCTGATGAGGGTATGCTGTGCTGAGCGGTCCTGTGCCAGTAGCAACAGTATTGCTCTGATGGTGGAGCTTTGAACTGGTCCACCCATTCTGGAAAGCAATTTGGAACTACGCGGAAAAGGTGACCTAACTGTGTATGCCCTCTGACACAGCCATGCCTGTACTCGCCTTATGTTCCAAAGAAATCGACAGAAGAGAAAAAGGACCCATGTGGTGGCCGGGAAAAAAAAAAAACCCAAAACAACAACAAGCTAGAAATAAAGGGAGTCAATTGAACAATGGCTAGATAAATCATGGAATATTAATCTAATGGATTACGATTGTGCTTTAGGAAGTGACAAAAGGGACAGTTTGAGAGAAAACTGAGAAAATATGAACTGGTTCAGAGTGTGAAGTAAACAGAACCAGGAGAAGAATTTTTACAATAATGAATACAAAAGTTGTTTATAAAGACAAAAAAAACTTTGAAAGACTTAAGAATTCTGATCACTGCCACTAGGTGGCGCAATAAATGTAATGTTTGGGCTGGAGTCAGAAAAGCCAATCCTGCCCCAGACATGTATGACGTCTGTGAATCTGGGCAAGTCTAATCTCTTGTCTCAGTTTCTCAACTGAAAAAGAGCACTAACCTCACAGGGTTGTTGTGAGGATCAGATAATGTTTGTAAACAGCTTAGCACGGTGCCTGGTACACAATAGGTGCTTAATAAGTTCCCGTAATAATAACTAATTATTAACGATTACCTTCCCTCCCCCTCCCCTAATCAAAGCAATGATCAGCCATCATTCCAGAGGACCAGTGATGAACCATATTACCCACTTCCTGACAGAAAGGTGATGGACTCCTTTCTGAACGAGGTACAGATTTTCAGACATGGCCAGGGCAGGAAGTTGTTTTACTTGACTGAGCATATTAGTTACAAGAGTTTGATATTTTTTTCCAGTCATTCAATATGCATTTATTATGTCCCAGGGACTATGCTAGGCTTTGGGTGATACAAAACCAGTCTCTACCCTAAAAGACCTCACGTTCTTATGAGAGAGTTCACACGATAAATAGATAGATAGCATACAGATAGACATAGACAGATAACATGCCGATAGATAACACGCAGATAGATAGATAGACAGACATACATAAGATGTTTACAGGGTAGAAGAAAAGTAGTAGCGTTAGCATTAGGGGGACTGGGAAAGGCTTTTTGCAGAAGGTGATGTTTTTAGCTGAGACTTGAAGGAAGCCAGGATATAGAGATAAGGAAAGAGAGCAGGCCAAGGGACAGCCGGAAAAAATTCACAGAGTCAGGAGATGGGCCATGTTGGAGGAAGAGCAAGGTGGCCAGTGCCTGTGAATCACGTGTAGAGGTAGGTAGAGTGCAGAAAGACTTAAAAGGTAGGAAGGGGCCAGGTTATGAGAGGTTAAAAGTCGGGATTTGATATTTGACCCTGCAGGTAATAGGGAGTCAGTAGAGTTTATTGAACACTCAGATAGCATGGTCAGACTAAGGAAGTTTACTTTGACAGCTGGGTGGAAGATAGTCTGGAATGGGGAGAGATTGGAGCCAGGCAGACTCACCAGCTGGCTATGGCAAGAGTCCAGACATGAGGTGATGAGGGCCTGCGCTGGAGTGGTGGCAGTATCAGAGGAAAGAAGGGGATGTATTCAAGAGATGTTTGGAAGGTAGAATTGACAGGACTGGATATGGAGAGTGAAAGAGTGCGGAGTCAAGGGGGACCCCGTGACTTCAAGCTTGGGTGACTGGGACGATGGTGGTGCCCTCAAGAGTAATAAGAAAGTTATGGTTTGGGGAGAAAGATAATAATAAAGGTAATGTCTAGAAGACATCTAAAAGATGTCAGCTTGAACTGTGAATTGTCCACTGTGACTGCAGGTCAGGAGAGAGGTTAGGGCTGGACAGATAGATCTGCATTGGGAAAACTCAGGAGCAGGGAGGCCAGAGACAGGCAGGCAGGCAGAGGACATAGATGGGCTGGCTGAGTTCAGGGCTTCCATAGAAGTTTGAAGGGCAAAGCTGGAAGCCTCAGGCAGACCAGGGCTGGATCAGGGTGAAATAGCACACTTGGAAAGGCCTGGAGAGGCAAACACAGTTGTGGGGAGCCTTTTGGATCAATTGGGGGGAGGGGAATAAGTGCTTTTGTTAATGGAGGGGGCGTAATTAAATGAAAGTAAATTGGAAACTTGAGAACCACGCCTAGAGTTCGACTGGTCTAAAACAGTAGTTAGAATGAGAGAAATGATTTCATGTGAAGTATGTCCTTTAAAATAAAAACGTGACCAAAATTGTGGATTGATGGCAGCTTTGGGGAAAGTATTATGTAGGGACTTGGAGTAGCATTCCTAGTAGGAATATATGAGGTAAGGCTGTTTCCTTACAGTGGCTGGTGCCATGGAGGGCCTGCTCTCTCTTGTAAACAAGTTTTAATTAATCAATGGGAAATTGTTAGGGACAGTGTCTCTTATTTGATAGAAATGGTACTTGATTATTAATGGAAATTTGCTGGAGAATGTTTAATGTGTTGTCAACCCCTGGGACAATCTGGACCCCTACCGTTCTCTGACCAGCAGTTTCTAACTGTCCCTGTTCCTGGACAGAGATGGTTCCAAGGACACTTCTGCAACCTTGTTCTTGTAGTCCCACAACACCTTCAACGCTTCCGTCCAGCCGTTAAGCTGCTCTGTGTATCGAGACACAGATATCTGTATGCGCCCTCCTGCTGTTTCCCACAACTAGGCCCTATAAGAATCCCCTTCCTCCCTTCCTCCGTGGACATCCCTGTCTGAATAAGGCAGCGTGCTGCCCCGAATTACAATTTCTCGACCCTGAATCAATGCCTCATTTTATTTATCGATCACCTAGTTGGTCTGAGTTTTGGGTTTTTTGCCCCCAAGGTTGACAGTGTTAGTGCTACGTACCTAATTATAAGGGACCTGTGGATTTTATCGATTGTCAGGGGCTTTAAGAGTGAAGTGCTCCATTTCTGGCACCGTTGGAGAGAGAGCCCACACAAGTTAGAAGGAGCCATAGACCACTTCTTGTCATTGTGTAGGAAAATAACGGTAAACTGGAATCTGAAAACCTGAGTTTACAGTCACTTAACCCTTGTAACCAGGCCCTAAACTTCCTAGCCACCTCATCTCCTCTGGAGTTCCAGATGAGGGGCAGTCTCTGAATAAGCAAGAATGCGTATTGTATTTCAGGGGGCAGTGACATTTAATGATGTGGCCGTGGACTTCACCCAGGATGAGTGGACACATCTGGATCCTTCTCAGAAAGAGCTGTACAGAGATGTGATGCTGGAGAACTACAGGAACCTGGTCTCTCTGGGTAAGAGAGACTTGTTGCCGCTTACACTTTGTACCTGGGAGTCTGCTGGTGTGTTTCTGGTTTTTGTTTTTGTTTTTGTTTTTGCTAGGCAGTGGGGTTAAGTGACTTGCTCAGCGTCACACAGCTAACACGTGTTATGTGTCTGAGGCTGGATTTCAGCTCAGGTCCTCCTGACTCCAGGGCTGGGTCTCTATCCACTGTGGCATCTAGCTGCCCCTGTGTTTCTGCACTTGATAAATGCCGTGGAATGTTTGGATTTAATAGCAGTGTTTTTGGGTTTGGAGTGGCCTGTGGCTCCTAATCCCTCTGTTTCTGTGAGTCAGGGTACTTTTACACTTTCTAGGGAAGAGAATAGAATAAGCATTTGTGGAGCACCTGCCATATACCAGCCCTTCTGTGCTAAGTGCTTTGTGATTGTTAACTCATCTGAGCCTCACAAAAGCCCTGGGAGGTAGGTGCTGTTATTATCTCCATTTCATAGATGAGGAAACTGAGTCAGCCAGAGGTTTAGTGATTTGCCCGGGGTCACACAGCTAGTAAATATCTGAGGCTGGATCTGAATTCAGACCTTCCTGTTATCCACTGTGCTATTTAGCTGCCTTCACTGAGCAGAAAGGAATTTGTTCTGTAAAACTGGGAAGGGGCGTCTTCGCTTGGCTGCCACTGAGGCCATACCCTCTACATCTTCTGTTGCCTCAAGTTAAAGATACAAGAAAGAATCTTAGCTTTCTAGTAGGTAGCTAGATGGTACAGTAGGAGTCAGGAAGACCTGGGATCAAATACTGCCTCAGTCACTTTGTGACCCCGGGCAAGTCACTTAACCTCTCTGTGCCTGTTTCCTTATCTGCAAAATGAGATGATTGGACTCACATTATAAGGCCACTTCCAGCTCTAAATCTGTGGTCCCATGAGATGAACAAATGATCTGATTTTCTTTCTTTTTCCAACCTTCTGCCTTTGAACTATACACTCTCATCTGCCTCAAAAGAAAAAAAAATCCCTGCTTCCCAGAAACTCTGTATCAAACATCTTTCAGAGGTTCTTTGTCTTGCCCTTTGATTATTCTGGGGTGCTTACTTGTCCCTGGAAATGAATGGGTATCATTGAATTTGAAGGTGGCTCTCTATCCTCAGGACTTTTATTTTCCCCAAGTAGGGCTTCCAGTTTCCAAACCAGATGTGATCTCCCAGTTGGAGCAAGGGAAAACCCCATGGATCATGGAGAGTGAAGGGTTAAGAGGTAAGTGAGCAAAAATTTGGGTCCTTGAGTACTCTTTTTCAGTCGGGGGTGGAGGAGGCCTTTGAAAGTTTGCACGGGAGACGGTTCTCAGCTCTCCACCACTCGAGAGGGACACCAGCAATGGAGCTTCCTACAGAAGCTCCCTCACGCGTTGTTCTGAACAGATCACTTTCCTACATCTTTTCGTTCACGTTTGCCTCGGTTGTCAGAGAAGGGAGAGCAGTAGCCCCAGCAGGACACAGAGCTTTCTGTCTCCCATTTCCTCACGGTCAGCTTCCTGAAGCAGCCTTTCCCTTGTCTCCACTGACCGTTCCTTACGCTAATCTGTTTGGATGCCAGTGAGGTACGGAATATAAGGCTGTCCTACGAGAGAAAGAGGCAATATCTGGCGCTTGATATGGGAAAGGGCAGATAATGATGGCTTCCCATCATTTGGTCAAAATGAACTGTAGAGCTGCTCTATGTCGGGCCTTGAGAGAAGTGAGTAATTAATGCAGAGGGAAGATATTGGAAGGCTAGATAGGTAAAATAGAAAATGAACAAAGTACTTTTGGCATCTGAATAAATGCTAAGGTGGAGGATGAAGCTCTCGGAACAAGAGGAAGCAATATGAGAAAGGGGATAGAGTTCAGAATGGCGGGACAATGAGCGTCGTTCTGGAGCAGCAGCGGGGTGGAACGGAAGGGTAGGTGGCTGAACTGGGACAAGGTTTTGGAGGTCTTTGAATGCCTCCTTAAGATGTGTTTCCCCTATCCTGTAAGTAAGCGGAGGCGTTGGGACAGTGTTGAAATCAGGTGATGGATACAGGAAGGTTAATATGAAAACTGGGAAAAGAATGGATTGGACGGGGAGAAGCGGGAGGGAGAGACAGGCGTGAGGAGCCTGTTTATTTCAGATATTTCTCAGAGAGTTTAGATTTTGACCTTAGGCTATTTCCACCAATTATCTCTGAGTAGTTTTTTCTTTATTCTTATCCTGTCTTAATTTAGTCACGTGGTAACCCTCCTTCTCTGTCCTGAATGGATTCATATTTTCTGTGCTGGTCTTTCTCCTTTCCATCTTTGACTTGGGTAGAAGTATAAATGCCCTTACCAGATGGCGCAAACCTTGAAAAGATAGCCAACTCCTCCTTATAAGATCAGGACATGAAAATGTCTAGATCTCTGCAGACCAGAGTGATAGATCATACCTATTTAAGTGATATTTAATAACGGTGACTATAAAGTCCTTTGTCCTTGGTGGGGAAAAAGTTTGTTATAAAAATCTCTACAGATTTCTTCAATTTTTCTTTTGTTTGTCGTCCATCCATTTTCATCTTTAAACAGCTTCATTTAATTGAGTCTCTTACTGAGATTTCTTTAAACTAGTTTTAACTCACTGCTTCTGTCTCTCATGTGAGATGATACTGGTCATAACCTCCCACTCGCGTTCTCTGTAATACTTTACTAATGAATCTAGATTTTAACATTGCTGTTTGCCTTGGCTATCGTCCATCTACTTGTAAGGAACTCAGTCAGTCAACAAGTATTTTATTAAGTGCTTACTCTGTACCAGACAGCCCTAAGTAATACAAAGGATGTCAGGTATTTGCTGAATCACTTTGTACTCTTGTTTGCCTTCTTATGGCATTTGATTTCTGCTAGTTAAACTTTCGTATGACATTGTTATAGTTTGGTCTTGTCATTTCTTTCATCTCGATCTTATTTTTCATCATAAATAACTTGTTGCAATAGATCAGGCTGGAGTCGTACTCTTAATAACTGGTGGTCTGGGTACATAAACAGCTGATCCTACCTAGATGGGTTGTTGTGAGGATCAAATGAGATAATATTTGTAAAGCGCATAGCGCAGTGCTTGGCCATATATTCCCCTCACATCCCCGACCCCCACTTCAGGAATGGCTCCAGCACTGGTAATAAGACATTTCTTGACCTTTAAAAGATAATCAGTTTTGGTTTTTTGTGACGTTATTAGGCGCCTTCTAATGGTCCAGTGCCTTCTAATCACAGATTCCTTTGAATATAATAATGATAATAACGATAACAAATAATACATTATCATTCTTGATCCTAAAAGCAACCCTGTGAGGTCTATGTATTAATATCCTCATTTTATGGATGATGAAAGTCTTAAGTGAGTCTTGCCCATGGTTGCCCATCACTATTAAGTTTCACAGACTGGATTTGAACCTATGTCTCTTCTAGCCCCATATCTAGCTCTGCTCTTCCATGTCAACACTGGCTGCCAATTTGGTTAGGTGTAGTTTAGGTGTAGTATGCAGAATCCACCTTTTCTTTCTTCTGGAGCATTTAGATATCTAACTTTCACTACTTTTCTAGCACCTCTTGTTCTCCACGATTTCCCATAAATATACAAAGTTTCTTTGTAAACTAGAATCATTCAACACATAGAAGGTGGTGTTATTTTGTTGTTGTTGTTGTTATTATATCCTTCTTGAAGGCACTGGTGGAGTCAGCATTAGAAGGGAAGACAGAACAAGAGTAAATAGACTGAAGTTCTCTTTCTTCAGATGGAGAAAAGACTTAATAGTAATGTGTCTATTTGCTTGTCACAGATTGGAAGACCACGTCTAAAACAGATGAATCAGCTTCAGAACTGGGCTTTACTGTGGAAAAATCAGTCCAGGAAAGAAATCCAAGTGACGGTCATCAGGATTCCATATTGAAAGAAGCCTGGAATTGTGACGTTGAGACACTTTCCCAGGATAATGAATGTGAGGAACTTTTCAGCTGTGATTCAAACACTCAGCATCATAGAATACGTTTTGAAGAGAGAACGTGTGGATACAGTGAATGTGAGAAAACGTTCCTTCAGGGAAGACGTCTTGGTGAACTCCAGAGAGCTCATACACTGGAGAAACTTCATAAATGTAATGAATGTGGCAAAGCTTTTAGCTCTAGCTCATCCCTTACTTTCCATCAGAGAATTCACACTGGGGAGAAACCTCATGAATGTAACGAATGTGGAGAGGCCTTTAGGTGGAGCTCACAGCTCACTTACCACCAGAGAATTCACACTGGAGAAAAACCTTATCAGTGTAATGAATGTGGGAAGACCTTTATCCAGAGAACACAGCTCACGTCCCATCAGAGAATTCATACTGGAGGAAAGCCATATGAATGTAATGAATGTGGGAAAGCTTTTAGATACAGCTCATCCCTTACTTATCATCAGAGAATTCATACTGGAGAAAAACCTTTTGAATGTAACGAATGTGGCCAGGCCTTCAGGTCAAATACACAACTTAATTCTCATCAGAGAATTCACACTGGAGAAAAACCTTATCAGTGTAATGAATGTGGGAAGACCTTCATCCAGAGCACACAGCTTACTTTCCATCAGAGAATTCACACTGGTGAGAAACCTTATGAATGTAATGAATGTGGAAAGGCCTTTATTCAGAGCACACATCTTACTTACCACCAGAGGATCCATACCGGAGAAAAACCTTATGAATGTAATGAATGTGGGAAAGCTTTTAGCTCTAGTTCATCCCTTACTTACCATCAGAGAATTCATACTGGAGAAAAGCCTTTTGAATGTCATGAATGTGGGCAAGCCTTCAGGTCAAATTCACACCTTACTTCCCATCAGAGAATTCATACCGGAGAGAAACCTTATGAATGTCATGAATGTGGACAGGCCTTCAGGTCAAATACCCAGCTTATTTCTCATCAGAGAATTCACACTGGAGAGAGACCTTATGAGTGTAATGAATGTGGGAAAGCCTTTAACCAGAGCACACAGCTTACTTTCCACCAGCGAATTCACACTGGAGAGAAACCTTATGAATGTAATGAGTGTGGGAAGGCCTTCATTCAGAGCACACAACTTACTTACCACCAGAGAATTCATACTGGAGAAAAACCTTATCTATGTAACGAATGTGGGAAAGTTTTCAGGCACAATTCATCCCTAATTTACCATAAGAGGAGTCATACTGGAGAAAAACCTTATTAGTGTAATGACTGTGGTCAAGCCCTTAGATGAAACACACTTTAAATGTCAGCAAAAAAAAAAAAAAATCATACTGGAGAGAAACCTGTAGTCTTTTGAAAGGTTTTTAGCTGAGATACAAAACATAACATTGAAGAATCAATATTGCAGCAAAAACAAATTATGGTGAAAAGCTCTTTAGACAGAACCACATTATTCATATAGTATTGTTGAATATCAAACAACTCAATATTAGAGAGAACTGCTTTATAGGAGTGGCCATCAGCCATAAAATGTCTCTGCCTAATTATCAGAATTCATACTGGAGAGAAACCATATTAATGAAGTGAATTTGAGAGAACCTTTAACTGGAAAATGCTCTTTCAATAATTTAAGAATTTCATGTTAACGGGGTAACTATAAATGTAGGAACTGTAGCACAGGATTAATTTTAATTGTGAACCTTGCTGAACACCACTGAATTCACATTTGACAGAAGCCCTATAAACATGTCACTGATTTTCACAAAATCACAGAATCTCAGAGTCACAAGGGACTCACAACCATTTAATCCAACCCATACTGGACAAAGCATGTCCCAAGACAACACACCCCACAAATAATCATTCAGCTTTTACTTGAAGATCTCCATTAAGGTCAAATCCCACTATCTTCTAAGGCAGCTCATTTGACAATGGGAGAGCTCTAATTATTAGAAAACCGTCGTGTTCCCCCGAATTTTCTTTTTGAGGAACATCACCGGTTCCTTAAACTGGTTGCATATGGCATGAACTTGGCCTTTTTCACTGTCTTCATTGCCCTCCTCTCACCATTTCCTTCCTAAAATTTAATGCTCAGAATTGAACACAACATTCCAGATGTGAATTGACCAGGGCAGAGTACAACAAAACTGTCACCTCTTTGTTCCTGAAAACTGTCACTCAAAGTAGCTGAAGATCTTAATCCAATATGGTGCGCATTGACTGAGCCTTGACTCTTTTTTATCTTTCCTTTTCTAAATCACTTGGGGGAGCTATTTTTCATTTATGCGTCTTTTTCTTATTGTTTTGTTTTATTTTGACAAAGCAGACATTTCCTAACAGACACTCTCATTGACACAATTCAGTCCCCCAAACAGTTAAGCAAATTCAACTGATAGAAATCTTTACTGATAGTACGTGCCACTTTCCTCTTTTTACCAACTTTTCCTCTCATCAACATAAAAGAGTTGTGCTTTAACTTTTATAATTTAGTACCAACATTTTGTGTACGTGACCAGAGTTATATTGCCTTTTAATATTGTCTTCATTCAAATTGCAGTCAGTATGTATTTTATTCTTTAGGCTATGCCTTCCTCTCTGCATCATTTCCTATAAGTCTTCCCGTGTTCCTCCGAATTTATGTTCATGATATTACATTACATTTGAATAACATAATTTCTTTAGCCATTTCCCAATCATTGGGCACTAACTACATTTCATTTTCCCCCAAATTTTACAGTAGTACTACTAAGAACATTTTTTGTACATATGTGTCCTTTCTTACTGCTGTTGACCTGTGGGGCATAAATGCAGTAAAAAGATTGATGGGGGCAGCTAGGTGGCACAGTGGATAGAGCACCGGCCCTGGATTCAGGAGGACCTGAGTTCAAATCCGACCTCAGACACATAACACTTACTAGCAGTGTGACCCTGGGCAAGTCACTTAACCCCATTGCTTAACCCCAGAAAAAAAGATTGATGGCAGCTAGGTGGTATAGTGGGTAGAGCATTTGCCCTGGAGTCAGGAGGATGTGAATTCAAATTCGCCCTCAGACACTAGCTGTGTGAACCTGGGCAAATCACAACCCCAACTGCCTCCAAAGAAAAAAATACTGCTGGATTAAAGAGTATGAAAAAGTAATAACTTCTTGTGTAATTCCAAATTGTTTCTCAGAATAGTCCCTGTTCACAGCTACACCAGCAGCAGTAAATAAGCCTGCTTGTCTACTTTTCTATTGAATTTTTTCACTATTTGCCCTCTGCCAACATGTATGTGAGATGATAGCTCAGAGTTGCACAGACTGTCCCCCATGCCTGGAATGAATATTCTCCTCCTCTGACCCTAGAAATCCTTCCTTTCCTTCAATGATCAGCTCAGGTGCTACCTCCTAGGAGAAGCCTTTCCTGAACCTCCTGGTTGTTTGTATGTTCTCCCTCCAGCTGTATTTATTCATCTCTGTACATGTTGTCTCTTGGTAGAATGTAAGCTCTATGAGGGTAGAGACTTGTTTTAGTATTCCCAGCACTTGGCACAGTGCCTTGCACCGATGGGTGCTTAATAAATAATTTCCTTTGATTTTTAAAAACTTTTTCTTCCATGTGAACTTTATTTTGTATGGTAAAGTTCTATATTGTCTATATGGTAATTCGATTGGTATAGCATCAAATTTACAGACTGATTTGATGAGTACCATTATTTTTATTATATGTGCAGCCCGTTTTTGAACATTTAATTGTTTTAGTACTAAATCTATAAATTAAGACAAACCTGTCTTGGTAGGTAGATATTTTCTGCATTTTGTAGATATGTTTAAAGGAATTCCTTTTTTCTGTCAGTTCCTCTTTGTTTTTGTTGTTAATACTATATAGAAATGCTGATAATTTTTTGGATTTATTTTATATTTAACTATTTAGTCTCAGTTTCCTTATTAATCATGTCTGGTTTTCTAAATAAACCATCATGCATGTAAACAGCGATGGTTTTGACTCCTCTTTACTAATTTCTCTTGTCTTATTTCAATAACTAGCATTTTTAGCATAATCAGATAAAATTAAGGAAAGCGTTCACCCTTGCTTTATCATGGTTGTTACTCAAAAAATTGCCATTGCAAACAATGCTAGCTCTTGGTTTTAAATAAATACTATCAATCACATTTAAGAAGGGCCCTTATCTATGTTTTTAAAATGTTTGTAATATAAATATGTAACCATATTTTGTTAAAGCCTTTTATGTGTCTATTAATATCAGCAGGTTTTTTTTTTCCCTCTTTATTTGATAAGTTATGTTGTTTTTCTAATGTTGCACCATCAGTGGTATGAGTTCAATTTTGTCATAGTCAACATTTTAAAAAGATGTATTGCTTTATTGTTTGCTAACATTTTATTAAAATTTTATTATCAGTCAACATGCAGTTATGAAGTGTCTACTATGCATCAGGTCCTTTGCTCCATCAATTATCGATTAGTGAAATTTCTCTGCTTCTTGGAGAGTACTACTCTGTCTGACAAGAATTGCCGGAAAAAACTGGAAAGCAATTTGGCTGAACATTACCTTCAGACCACTGTCCTAAACCACATGCCACAATGAACTCCAAATAGATATGCAGCCTAAATATAGAAGATTATATCCTTAAAAATTTAAAGAACAGGTGTTAGATTTCACAACTATGGATAGGAGAACTCTATCTAAACGGGATAGAAGAGATTGTAAAAGACAAGTAGAGGCAGCAAGATAGAGCAGATAGAGACAGGCTTGTCAGGAAGACTGGATTCATATTCTGCCTCACATTTAATGACGTATGACTCTGGGAAAGTTACTTAGCCTCATGTTGGTTGGTTTTATTATTATTTTTATTTCCTAGGTCATAGCCACTAAATCAGAATCTTTAGGAATCTTTGTAGACAAAGGAAATTCCTATATCAGTAATGAAAAAGTTGAAGTTCATTCACATAAGACTTTAAAATTTTTCCTGAAGAAAACCAAGTGCAATTGAAATAATAAGCCAGAATGGGGGAAAATATCTCAGATAAAAGCCTGATAAAGATATGTATCAAACTGACAAAATTGAGAGCCGTTCTTCAGTATGGTCAAAGGACACAAATAGTTTTCCAAAGAATTCAAGTATCACCAACCATATGAAAAAGAATAAGAGAACTTCAAATTAAAACAACTTTAAGATTTTATCTTTTGCCTATCAGAAAAGTGATAAAGATAAAATCTTAAAAGAGGGATTGTGAGGAGCTCAGAAGTCTTCCAATTATTCTGGAAAATAATTTGGAATTACGTGAGAAAAATCACAATATGGTTCAGTGGCTTATACCTTTTGTCCCAGCAATCTTGCTGCTCAACATGTGCCCTAAGGATGTAAACAAGGAAAGGTGATATACACAGATCCATATCGTGTACATGTCTGCATTCATACATATTGTTTGGCTGTTCAGTTGACTCTTTGTGACCCCATAGACTACGTCCATGGGATTTTCTTGGCAAAGATTCTGCAGAGTTTTACCATTCCCTTCTCCAGTGTGTCTCCATTTTGCAGATGAGGAGGAAGGTGAGGCAGGTGACTTTGCACGGCCCTCCCTCACTCCAATCAAACTCAATTACGAGGCACGTCATCATCTCCCTGATGTCATGGTCCTCTTCCAGGATGAAGAGCAAGCCACAACCACAACCGCAATCTTACAGATGAGGAACTGAGGCAAAAAGGAGTTAAGTGACTTGCCCAGGGTCACATGGCTAGTGTCTGATCCTGCATTCAAATTCAGATCTTCCTGCCTCCAGGCCCAAAGAATGCTCTATCCACTGCACCACCTAGCTGCCTCAAACGTACATATACACGTGTATATTTACAACAGCACTTTTGTAGCAGAAAAATGAAACTGGATTAACATTCATTGGAAAATGCCTATATAAATTATACATGTGAATGTACACTATCATGCCATAAGAAGTGACAAGTAGTAAAAATTCAAAGAAACAGGAGATTTGTCCGGATTTGATAAAGTAAGCAAAGACAGCAGAACACACATACTTTTGTTGTTCAGCTGTGTCCAACTCGTCTTTATCCCACGGACCATAGCACTCCAAGCCCTTTTGTGCCCCACTAATCGCTCACAGTCTGTCCAAGTTCAAATTCATTGTTTCCATGACACTATCCATCTGATCCTCTGCCATCACTTTATCCTTTTGTCTTCAATCTTTCCCGACGTAGAATCTTTTCCAATGGGTCCTGTCTTCTCATTAAGTGGCCAATGTATTTTAGCTTCAGTATTCGACCTTTAAATTAATAGTCAGAATTCATTTCTTCCAGTATTGACTGATTTGATCTCCCTGCTGTCCAAGGGACTCTCAAAAGTCTTTTCCAGCACCACAGTTCTAAAGCGTTGATTCTCCAGTGCTCAGCTTTCCTAATCATCTAACTCTCACAGCCATGCACTGCTAACAGAAAATCAGTTTTGACTATACAGACCGTTGTCAGCAAGCTTGTCTATTCTTAATATGCCGTCCAGATTTGCTGTCACTTTCCTTCCAAGGAGCAAGCATCTTTTAGTTTCATGGCTGCAGTCACCATCTGCAGTGGTCTTTGAACCTAGGAATGTAAAATCTGACACTGCTTCCATTTCTTCTCCCTCTTTTTGCCAGGAAGTGATGGGACCAGTTGCCAAGACCTTTGTTTTGTTTTATTTCAATGTTAAACTTCAAGGCAGCTTTTACACTCTTCTCTTTCACCCTCATCAAGAGGTTTCTTAATTCCTCTTCACTTTCTGCCATCAGAGTGGTACCGTCCGCATATCTGAGAGTATTGATAGGTCTCCCAGCAACCTTAATTCCAGCTTTTGATTCAGCCTTTCTGGCAGTTCACGTGATGTGCTCTGCATATAAATTAAATAAGTTGCCAGTATACAATCTTGTTGTACTCCTTTTCCAATCTTAAATCAATCAGTTGTTCCATGTTCCATTCCAGCTTTTGTTTCGTGACCTGCATACAGGTTCTTCAGATGACAAGATGATCTGGCACTCTCCTCTCTTTGAGGGCTTACAACATTTTGTTGTGGTCCACACAGTCAAAGGCTTTAGTGTAACCAATGAAGCAGAAGCAGATGTTTTTCCAGAACGCCTTTGCTTTCTCCATGCACTGCTGGCAGTTTGATCTCTAGTTCTCCTGCCTCTTTGGAAACTAGCCTGCTCTTCTGGTAATTCTTGGTTCACATATTGTTGAAGCCTAGTTTGCAGAATTTTAAGCATAACCTTGCTGGCATGAGAAATGAGCACAATTGTTTGGTAATTTGAACATTCTTTGATATTGCCCTTCTCAAGGATAGGGACATAAATTCATCTTTTCCCATCCAGTGGACAATGTTGAATTTTCCCAATTTGCTGGCATATTGAGCGCAACATTTTAACAGCATCTTCTTTTAGGATTTTAAGTAGCTCAGCTAGAACTCCATCACCTACACTAGTCTTATTGTTAGCAATACTTTTTTTTTTTCATCACTGGAAAATTTATTTATTTGGACTATTAACACCAAGATATGCTTGGGATGGAGGGGCCAAGGCCTCAATAGCAATACTTTCTATGGCTCACTCAACTTCATTCTCCAGGATGTCTGGCTCTAGATTGATAACTACGCCATCTTGATGTCAGGATCATTCTTGTATAGTTCTTTTGTGTATTCTTGCCACCTCTTCTTAATCTTTTCTACTTCTCTTAACTCTCTGCCATTTTAGTCTTTTATTATGCCACGCAAAAAAAAAAAAGAGAGAGCAAAGTAATTAAATCAGTGCTAAATAATAGCTAAATTCAGGTTAATCCTATTGACAAACCCTTGTCTAGAAGAAGGGACAGTAAAATGATACACCATCCTCCTCTCAGAGATTTGGGGGGACAATTGCTACAGAATATATACACTGTGAGACGTGATTGTCTTGTCAATTGGTTTTGTTTAAATGTTTTTGTTTCAAAAGGGAATTCAATGTGAGTAGGGAATATATTAGAAGACAATTTTGGTCTAAAAAAAGATAAATACAATTTAAACATTAATCTTTTTTTTAAAATGACAGTGCTGTAAGGATACTGTTGGGATCTTGGCAGTGCTAAAGAAACATCAAAATGAGATCAAGTTGACAAAGAAAACTAAAGACAATAAAAAGTATAGGGGAGGACAGAGAAGATTAGATCTGTTGGGGGAAAGTGGATGATCATAGAGAAATAGAACTGCTGCTTCTAGAGGAGGTGACAATAATATCACTTTTTGGACTCTACTTTCCAGCCAAATAAGCTCCTTAGTGTTCCCCAAATTCAGCATTCCAACCCTCCCTTCTCTTCATTCAACAAACATCAAGCATCTGTGCCTTTTTGCAAACTGTCCTTTCCTCAACTGTACTTTGTCCTCTTCTCTGTGTCTCAGCTTCCTACAAGGTTCAATTCAGGCGTCATCTCCCACTGGAAGTCTTTTCTGACCCCTCTAGCTCCAGGTTCTTAAACTGGACTCTGTGAACAGTGCTCTATCCACTGTACCACCTAGCTGCCCCCAGGAATTACTTTTAATTTTGCCTTTTATCTCTAGATCCTCATGTAGTATTTTGCATCTACTGAGTGTGTAATAAGTTGTTTAACAAATTGGTGAATTGACTTGATGAAGGCAATTCTGTTTTCCTAGCCAAGTAGAATGGCCTTTCAATCTATCAACATCCATTTATTATGCATTTTATTATGATCAGAGTGTGTGTGCATGTGTGTATGCATACACAAACCATACATGTATATGTATGTATGGTGTATATGTATATATACACATGGAAGATTTGGCTTCCTTTGTGATCCTATTGATGACAGAGGACAAAACCAGAACTAAAAAAATTTTAGAAGGAAGTTTATTAAGTCATCTGGCAGGGGGAAGAGCCAAAAAAAAAAAAAAAAAAGGTGGCCTGCTTCTCCCAGTTTCTATAAGTTTTACATTATAGAATTCAAAAAAAGGTACAAAGAAATAGTTGTTTGGGGGCAGCTAGGTGGCTCAGTGGATAGAGCTCCAGCCTTGGAGTCAGGAGGACTCGAATTCAAATTCAGCCTCAGACAATTGACACTTACTAGCTGTGTGACCCTGGGCAAGTCACTTAACCCCTGATTGCCTCACCAAAAAAAAAAAAAGAAAAGGGCAAAAAAGAAAAAGAGAAAAAGAAATGGTCATTGGATTGGCCAGCATGGAATCAGTTTCCAGATAAGGCATGTCTGTTGCTTAAGATGTCGAGTTATATTCCTTGTTTCAGTCTTTGGCTCTGGAAAGTTTTTGGAGTCAGCATAATCTGGAGTCTCAAGTAAGCAGCAAGACCAGTCTCTCAGCCATGTAGGGCTAGGGTCAAACAATGCAAAAAGATCTTCCTACACTATGTATTTATTTTATGTATTTAAAAACAATCAGAGAAGGAATCCTTAGTCTTCACGTACCAAAAGGATTCATAACACAGAGAAAAGGTTAAGAACCCTTTCCCTACTTGTTGTACTGCACTTATTGCGTAAATATCATATCCCTTGGAAGAACCTAAGTTTCTTTTTTTATTATTTTAGGCAATTGGGGTTAAGTGACTTGCCCAGGGTCACACAGCTAGTAAGTGCCAAGAGTTTGGTCTGAGGTCGGATTTGAACTCAGGTCCTCCTGACTCCAGGGCCGGTGGTCTATCCACTGTGCCACCTAGCTGCCCAGAACCTAAGTTTCTTAAAGGCAAGAATTACTTTTTTTTTTGTGAGGGCAATTGGGGTTAAGTGACTTGCCCAGAGCCACACAGCTAGTGAGTGTTATGTGTCTGAGGCCGGATTTGAACTCAGGTTCTCCTGACTCTAGGGCCAGTGGTCTATCCACTGTACCACCTAGCTGCCCCCAGGAATTACTTTTAATTTTGCCTTTTATCTCTAGATCCTCATGTAGTATTTTGCATCTACTGAGTGTGTAATAAGTTGTTTAACAAATTGGTGAATTGACTTGATGAAGGCAATTCTGTTTTCCTAGCCAAGTAGAATGGCCTTTCAATCTATCAACATCCATTTATTATGCATTTTATTATGATCAGGCACTGTGCCAAATGTTTGGGGACACAAAGAAGGTCAAAAACAGTCCCTATCTTCAAAGGGCTCACATTCTAATGAGGAGACAAGATGCAAATGACTATATATACATGATATATATGCATTATAAATGAGAAGTGATCTCAGAGGGAAAACACAAGTGGTGAAGGAGACTAAGAAAGGCCTCTTGCAGGAAGTGCAACTTAAGCTCTTATTTTCTTTCTTAAAATCTTTTTCAATTATTAATTTTCATTAATAATTTCAATTATTAATTTAACCTTTTTTTTTTATAAGTATGAGTTTAAAATTCTATCCTATCCTCTCTCCCTTGTCCCATCACTGAGAAGGCAAGCAATTTGATAAAGGTTATACATGTGCAGTTATACAAAACATTTCCATATTAGTCAATTGTGAAAGAAAACAGACAAAGCCCCCAAGAAAAATAAAGTGAAAAAAAAAAGCCCAATATGCATTCATCTGCATTTAGATTACATCAGTTCTTTCACCGGAGGTGGATAGTATTTTTCATCACAGGTCCTTCAGAATTGTCTTAGATCTTTGTATTGCTAAGAATAGCTAGGTCATTCACAATTGATCATTGAACAATTGAACAATAACACAATAGTATTCCATTTCAATCATATACCACAACTCGTTCAGTCAACCCCAATTGATGCACATCCCCTCAATTTCCAGTTCTTTGACACCACAAAAAAAAACCTGCTATAAATATTTCTATGCATATAAGTCCTTTTAAAAAATCTCTTTGGGAGACTTCCGCTTCTGGGAACCAAGATGGCAGAGTAAAAAGGTAGTCGCTGTCACCCTCCCCTATCAACCTCTGAAAACCCATAAAATATCACCCCACAAAAAAACCTTGCAACAGCCTGACCAGAAGAAAGATGGAGAGCAGCAGTGCACTAGCCCAGGTAGCTGGAGGGATTAATGGGAAAGGCCTCTCTTACCCTGGGGGAAGGGGAGCAGTACAGAACTGGGAGTCGCCCAGCCAGCGAGTGGAAAGACCCACTTTAGCACACCAGGAGGAGATTCTGGTGCCTCGGCATTCTACAGCAAACGGGTCTCCCAGTGCCTCAGCAAAAATAAGGGAAGCAGCACTACAAAGGTCCCCAGGTGGATAAGCACTCAGCAGCATTCGTCTGAAAGAAGCTGAAGAAAGCAACCTAGAGGTGCCAGAAAGTTCCAGCCTTGCTGATTCCAGCCCAACACCAGATAAGCTGTCAGAACCCTACAGCCTCCAACTGCCAACCAGGAGAAGATCCCGAAGCCCAGGCAAACACCAACACCTGGACCTCCGAGTGCCTCGGTGGGGGTTGGGGAACGGGTGGAAACCAGCTCAGAAAACCACCAGGGGCCTCAGCATTCCACAGCAAAGGGGTCTCCCAGTATCTCAGCAGAACTAAGGGAGGCAGCATTGCAAGGGGCCCCAGGCAGATAAACACCCTGCAGCACCCATCTAAAAGGGGCTGAACAAAGCTAAAGGAAAGGAAAAGCAGGCAACCTAGATTTACCTGAAAGTCCCAGCCTTGGCTGATTCCAGTCCAATACCAGGTAAGCTGCCAGAACCCTACAGCCTCCAATTGCCAACATAACAGGCCCCAGCCAGTGACCAAGACCTAGGCTCCCAACACAAGAAGCTTAGGTCAGTGCCCCCTGCTCCCCAGCAGGAGAGCTTAATCTCTGTAAAGGCCAGGGAATAAAGAAACACCATGAGTAAAAAGAAACTTACGATAGATTAATATTATGAGAAGAGTGAAGATCAAGACAGAAATTCTGAAGAGGACAACACTGTCATCAAATCCACATCTGCAACATCAAGAGGGAATATGAACTGGTCTGAAGCCCAAAAAGCCTTCTTAGAAGAGCTCAAGAAGGATTTTAAAAGTCAAATGAGAGAGGTAGAAGAGTCCTTAAAAAGTACAATTGGCCAACTGGAAAAAAAAGTACACTGAAGAAAACAAATCCCTTAAAAATACAATTGGCCAATTGGAGAAGAAAGTACAAAATCTAACAGAAGAAAATAATATGTTAAAAATTAGAATTGAACAAATGGAAGCTAATGACTCTATGAGAGAGCAAGAATCAGTCAAACAGAAACAAAAAAATGAAAAAATAGATGAAAACATAAAATACCTCATGGGTAAAACAACTGACCTGGAAAATCTATCCAGGAGAGACAATTTAAAAATTATAGGCCTACCTGAAAGTCATGATGAAAAAAAGAGCCTGGACAATATCCTTCAGGAAATCATAAAGGAAAACTGCTCTGAAGTCCTAGAACCTGAAGGTAAAACAACTATAGAAAGAATCTACCGCTCCCCGCCTGAAAGAAATCCTAAATTGAAAATGCCAAGGAATATAATAGCTAAATTCCAAAATTACCAGATTAAAGAGAAAATACTGCAAGCAGCCAGAAAGAAACAATTTAAATATAATGGAACCACAGTCAGGATTACACAGGACCTTTTAGCCTCTACATTAAAAGACCATAAGGCGTGGAACATGATATTCCATTAGGCAAAGGAGCTTGGAATGCAGCCAAGGATCAACTACCCAGCGAAAATAAGCGTGATTTTTTAGGGGAGGAGATGGATATTCAGTGAAATAGGGAACTTCCAAACCTTCCTGATAAAAAGACCAGAGCTCAACAAAAAATTTGATCTTCAAGTACAAGATTCAAGAGAGACATAAAAAGATAAATAAGACAGAAAGATACAATACATTGTTACTAAGGGCAAACTGTTTACATCCCTACAAGGGAAGATGACACTTGCAACTCTTGAGAACTGTATTGTTATTACACCATGTTAAAGGAGTATACATAAAGGGGTTGGATATAAGTTGACTTTGATGTAACAGCTAGTAAGTGTTATGTGTCTGAGGCCAGATTTGAACTCAGGTCCTCCTGAATCCAGGGCTGGTACTCTATCCACTGCACCACCTAGCTGCCCCAATAGTTCAGATCTTAAACACACGCTTTAATATAGTAGCTCAGGTGTATCCCAGCCTTGGTCTGTGGGATAATGATTCGACATTGTGTTTGTACCTTTGTTTCACAAACTCTTTTCTTTTGTCTAAATTATTCCCATATCATTCAGAAAGAATGTTCTATTCCAGGGATTTACTTTTTCACATGACTATGCAGGATACTAATTTACCCTACAGTTTGGGATATGAGATGACTGCATATTCAGATTGAAAACAGCAAGATTTCACATACTTGCGTTGTGCTCATATCTTTCACTGACCACTTGCTTTGATTGCAGAAATTTGCCATAAAAGGAAAAACAAGGACATCACAGTTTTCCAACCATGTAGGATCAATTCCACCTTGTAGCCAGACTCAGGAATAGTCAGGTGGGAAACATTCCTTTTCAAAAGAACACAAAGGAGAAACTGAGCCAGGAGAATCCCATCCTAGACTGAGGCTAAGACTGTCCTCTCAGCTTTTCCAGATGCAGACCTCCACCTGTAACAGTCACATGCTCTCTGAGTAGCTTGTGGCATTTCTCTCGGATAGTGGATTACTGACTACTGATTATGGATGGATTTTTGTGATCCATCAGACAACTCAAAACACAATTCTTTATAGTCCCAAGAGCTTTTACCTCAGATGGCAAGTTTCACTAATCAACAATTTGCCAGAACTTACATCTCAAATTTAAATTTGTCCTCATGCAAAAGCCAATAACTAAAGATCGTTTCTATATGCTTGAAAATTCTCAGCAAGCCAAGTTCACACTTTAGGAACTCCATAACCCAAACAAGCTCCTTAGAGCTGCTGGGGGCTGTGCTTTTTGACTAGCCCTGAGGACTGCTCCTTTCCACACATATACACAGTAATCAATTACCAGCTTTAGGTTTGAGCATTAAAGCAATAACCAACAATCTTACAATTTTCATAAGTGAAACCAAATTGTTTTAGCTGTAACGCAAACAATAAACTTCAGAAGACATCAACTGCATTTCCAGGTCATATAAAAATTATTGATAAAAGAACAGGCTGGCTTACCAAGTGCAGACACAGACTGGCTGGATTCTTTACCTTGACCCATCCCCTTTCATTCTCTCCCCACAGCTGTGTGCTCAAAGATACTTCCACAGTATAGCTCCCTCCTTCTCCTTCCTTTCACCAGGTGGGGGAATATGGGGGTGGAAGGGTGAAACTTTCTTCTAATCTGATCTAGGATGAGAGGGGTTAACTGAAAAATCCAGGGCTGTTTGGGATTCCCTCGATGAGATACCCACTTGACTCAGGGGGAGGGAGTGACAAGATTGTAAGGAGGCAGTTTCAAAACTCATTAATGATCAATCTCAAAACTTCCAGAATCTACTAAGATGTTTTAGCTGTCTTTTTCACTTTTACATCCACTCCTTAAAAACTTAGAGTGGGGCATTGAACCTTTCAGACCTACACTCAGGAAACCAGTGTCCTTTATTATGGTACCTGAAACATGACTTTGTTTCTCTAAGAGCACTCATTTAAGGCCGATCCGAGGACCCAACAAACCTAGGAATGAAACTTGGAAAATTCACAGTAGATTTGGGTATAATTGTTAACAATATCAAATTGTTGTAACAAAGTAGCTTACAAATGGAAATTTAGTAGGCCTTCTAAGAATCACTAAACTTTCATGAAGTAAATTAACTGGAAACCTTAAATATTGGAATTTATCAAAACCAAGTTGGTGCAAAATGTCTTTTAAGTACCACAAATCCCCAAAGTGCCATAAAACAAAATTCTCAATAATCACAAATTCCTAAGTACCAAAAGGTGTTTACCTTGGGAAAATTTCAGTTTTTTTTTTCCTAAGGCAAAAATATACCCAATTAAATTAGCCTAATCACAGTAACAAAGGTTACCAGGCCTTTAAAAATTTACTCTGTAGGAATTCCATGATAGAAGACTGCACAGGGTTGATAAGAATTTATGACTAGATGGTTCCAAAAATCCTTGTCTTAGTTAACAACCTCATAACCCGACACTACAATTCTTAATTCAACAACATCTAGATTAGAAGAGAAATTGCTTTTCCAACAACACGGGTGATACAACTGTTAACCAAATTACACATTATAAGAAAATTTAGAAAATAACCATACCCCAAGCAATTATCATGTATTTTAAGCTTGAAACAGAACCAATTAATCACCAATCGGGTGACCTTAAATTTAGTTGGATAAGCAAATCAGATCTGGATTCATAATCACTAATGGTAACATTTTAATTTCTCAGGCCCAATATTCTTAGCATTTTAAAAGAGAAGACTATTAGCCATAAATGCACATTTTTTTTGAAGACACACGGTGACAATTCCCAGCTCCAAATAAACTTTTACTTCCTTGAGTTGGAGTTCCCAGGAGTCTCAGAGTATGGAAAGGAGGCTTACACACCTTCCAGCCTCAGCTGGAGAGAAGCTGTAGTTCCTTGTCTCTTTTACCTTTGAGACTTATCAGATAAGCCTTAAGCATCACAGCTCTCCATTCCCATCCTCCTGGGAATTTCAAGCTGAAAGTACTAGAAAATGAGACCTCAAAACCAGGGTTCATGGACCCCCAAAGAAAACCAGGAGGAAAGGCCCACCTACCTGCCCTCCCCAACGTCCCATGAGGGAGGAGAAGAAACAACCCAGGGTAAACCAGGGTGCAGGGGAATAAAAGTCCACTCAAGCAGAGCAAGGTGCCTTTTGTTTAAGTTTTGGAGACCAAATTTCTTACTAAGCTTCGTCTTGTTTAGAAATCCCCTTCACAAATTACTTTTCTAGATTACATTGAGGTCAGGCTGTGTTAGTTCACTGAGAAAAGTACATGAAAAAATTGTATTACCTGAGTAAAATAAATCAATGAATTTGTTCTTTTCAACTCAGGATTCAAGGTATCAGATCCAGTTGATCAGTGGATCAACAGAAAGATTGGGAAAAATTGAGGATCCCCAGGGATTTAGGGCTTTGAGCCCATTGGTGTCCAGAGACAGAGGCACCAGAAAGATGCCGGGCAATCTCTCAGTTTTTTGAGTCACACCTCAATTGATCTTAAGGTGTTCTAATCACTACTATGACCTTCGGCATAGATTAAATCCGAAAGACCACAAGTGAAAGGGAAAACATGGAAAATTCTTGGTCTCAGGATTTTTACAATATTTCTTCAAGGAACATTGAAATCGAGCTGATTCAAATGGTCTTTTTTTTTTTTTGCTGCTGATACCAAATTAATTGATTTTTTCTTGAAATTTTGCTCTACCTTGTTTTGAAATTTTTTTTCATATTATTCAAATTGGGCTCTGGTCCTGAAAAGTACCATTCTGAAACACGTTTTACCAAAAATTAGACATTTTCTTGTCCCTGTAACATGTGTTTTTAAAACTTTGGGTTACAAATTTTCTCCCTTCATCCCTCCCAACCCACCCTCATTGAAAAGGCAAGCATCTCAATACAGGTTAGGTTATAGATGTGTAGTCATGCAAAACACTTCCATAGTAATCATGCTGTGAAATTCTTGTCCCTCTAAAGGAATAGTTTCTTTTTTTAAGTGAAAAAAAAGAATGTGTTTTTCGATCTATTAAAATATATCGAGAAATTTAAACTCAGAACCGAAAGCATCAGCCCCATCCTAGGGCCTGAGGGATGAGGGTCATTGGGATGAGCCAAGGCTTGAGGTGTGAACCTGCCCATGAAGCCTCTGGCCAATCAGTGTTGAGTACGTTCCCAGCCCAGGGAGGGCAGGTTCATATTAAAAGGGCACTCCAGAGTGGTGGAGAGCACAGTCTGTGTTGTGCTATAACGAGGAGAAGCTGCCTTACTCCTTCCATTCCTCCGCTTGCCCTCTCATTCCCTGACTGGCCTCTCTTGCAGGTGGAAGCCAGAGCACTGCATTTCCTTGGAGCTCAGAGGCCCAGACAACTCTGCCCGATTCTAAATCACCCTTTCCCCCAGCCTCTCCAGCCTCTGGGCATCAAGAGGTCCAAGAAGCAGAAACGACCTTGTCCTGGGCTGGCCCAAGCCCTCAGCCAGTTGCCTCCATCAAGAGCCAGCTCCAGCAGACATGCTGCTCCAACGGCTGTTTGAAGAGCTCATGGAAGCCCTTATCTGCTTGCAGGGTGAGGGACACTTCCTCAGCCTGTGTGAGCATGTTATGGAACTCCAACAGGAGTTTCCCGACTTGGCTAAGCAGGTGCTCAACGATGTCCAGGTGTGGGAAATCCTGCAGGAAGTTGGGCAGGGCCCCTGGATCCTGCGGACTTTGGTCAATCTCTGGGCCCTCTTAACAGATCTGGACTTTGACCAGATTCTTGCCTCTCTGGCCAGTCTGTGCCACTGCCTTGATCGGCAGGAGCCTGAGGGTAGTGCCGTCTGGGCCCTCTGGGCACTGGCTCAAGCTCAGCACTGGTTGGCCCAGGCCAAGCCCGGGCTGCTTCTCGGCAGGCTCCAAGAGGTAGAAGACATCTTGCTTGAATGAGCAATGCCAGCTGCCCATCATTCACACCACACCCAGTATGCTGCCCAGCAATGCCACAGCAAGCCATAGCCCGGCACACCTCTCCATTCTCACCAAGGTCATGCTGGCCATGACCGAGCCACTCATCCGCTAGGCTTTGCACCACCTGCAAGGGCTTTTGGACCCTCTGGGAAACCCTCACTGCTGGGCCATTGTGGACAGCGAACTCTCCCAGCACTGCCAACGCCTTGCCCTTCTACGGGTCCTCGATCAACACGAGGGCTCCCTACCAATTCATCACCAGCTATCTGCCTTGCTGCCCTTCACTCCATCATTCATTGCCCAGGATGAAGACAGAAACAGCCATTCGTAAGTGCCGGTCTATCACTTGGCCATTTCACAGAAGCTACTCGGTCTCCGCACCTGGAAGAACTTTGAGGGAACCCTGCCACATCCACCAGCCCTGGCGAAGTGCAGTGTCATTGTGGATTGCTCTCCTGTAACCCACCAACTGGCAACCCCCACTGGCACAAATCCCACAACCTTATCTCCAGATATAGACGCACCAGAAGGATTCCAAACAATTTCTGTTGTTTTTTGTTTTGTTTTTGTTTTTAGGATCTTACTTACTTTTTAGGATCTTACACTGCCTTAGCCTTTCTTAGTTTCTACAGTGATCACTGAAACAGTTAAACCCAAAGGACCAGAGTTGGAAATTTCCTGGTCTCAGGAAGCTAGGCTTTCAACATTTCTTCAAAGAAAATAGAAGTCCAGGGCAGTTCAAATGGTCCCATTTTTTTTAATTCCTCAAGAAACTGAATCTTTTAAATTTTCCAATAAATAATATTGGGATTTTTGTAGATGGTTGTCATACTGCTGGGGGTCCTTGAAAACATCATTTTGAAAAAGTGGTCCAAAAAAAATCAGAACAATCTATTTAGTTACCCAAAGAAGAAAATAGAAAAGGATCCCAATGGTGCTAGGGTATTGAGCACCTTAATGTTCAGACACAGAAACATCAGAAGAATGCCAATCAATTTCTCAGATTTTTTAAAGCCACATCTCAAGTTCTCCTAAATGTTATAACCTCTACTGTGATCTTTGGCCCAGATTAAACCCAAAGAACCCCAGGCGAAAAGAAAAACATGGAAAATTCTTGGTCTCAGGATTTTTATGATATTTCTTCAAGGAAAATTGAAATCAAGGCTGATTCAAATGGTCCACATCTTTTTTTTTTTTTTTTGCTTGCTGAAGATACCAAATTAATTGGGTTTTCTGGAAGTTTTGCTGTGCCTTGTTTTGAAATTTTTTCTGCATTATTCAAATGAGGCTTTGGTCCTAAAAAACACCATTTTGAAAAACATTTTACCAAAAATTAGAGAAATCTATTTTCTTGTCCCACTAAAGGAATAGTTTTTCACTGAAAAAAAATGAACCAGTGTATTACTCTATTTACATACATCGAAATTACAGAGTTTTGAGATTAATTATTTTAAGATTGCAGGGGACAACTCTTGGAATTTTGGATAATTCCAGGAACTCACTTCCTTCAGAATTATCTTAGTAAGTTTTGAGGTACCAATCTGTAGAATTTGTTTTAACAATAAACAAGAATTAAGTTCTATAAAATTGTATAAAAGTAAATGGCACTTAGATATTTTTTTTCTCCTGAAGACTAATAGCCTCATTGTTTAAGGGCAAAGAAGGAAGGAAGTTAGTTTGGAAATAATCCTAGACTAAATAGGAAAAAAATAGCTATATGGTTTGCACTTTATAGCTCGCTCTTTTTAACCCTTCTTTGACCAGAGAAAGAGAAAAAATTATTTAAACCAAATGTCTCCTGTGCCTTCCCCAGTTCAGAGACCCTCTCCTTCTGATCCTGTTAACCCTTCTCATTTAAGATTAAGTTCCCAAATAAAGGCATAGAGGAAATGGTAGCAAGATACAGGAAAACTTGGGTTACATTCTGGTTCTGCCATTGTGAAAGTTGTCCCCCAAATTAGAGAAACCCATTTTCTTGTCCAAAAAAAAAAAAGTTTAGTTCGCTGAGAAAAGTACATGAAAAAATTTATCGATTGAGTGAAATAAAAAGATACATTTGTTCATATAAACTCAGAATTCAAGGCATCAGTCCAATGGATCAACAGAAAGAATGAGAAAAGCTAAGAATCTCCAAGGATCTGGGGCATTGAGCACCTTGACATCAAAAGATGGAGGCACCAGAAAGATATTGTGAGGGAAACTGAGGAAGATCTTCCCCAGCCCTTTGTGTAACTGCCTCATGACCTGGCATAAAGAATGTAAAGTGGAGCTAACATGCATGGCTGGGGGTACTATGGAAATGAAACATTAAGTAACCAACAAACTATGTTACCTGGGAAAGCAATTCTGATCTCAAGAAACATTTTTCTTGAGAGAGGTGTCCAAGGTCCTGATCACTCCTTGGAGACTTACACAACAAACAGGTATTTGGGGCTCTGATCAAGCTCCCACCTTTGTTAGAATGTGTGCGTATCCAGGACCTGAGCTCACCAGGGATATGTACACAAAACAAAATATTAAGATCGTTTTTCTCTGGTTTACGTAGACATAAAAGGGGCATCTGAAAGGGGATTTTTTGGAGTACTTTGATGTCAGAGACAGGGACGCCGATTTTCTCTTCTTATTGATCAAGGGCAGAAAGCGTGCATGGTCCTTGTTGTTTAAGAGCAGGACGCTGCTCTTTTGGCCTCCTGATCAGACCTCTTGATCGTCTCCAGTCTCCCTGGTCTCGTAGGTGTTTGAGCTCGCCTGGTCAGTGAGTGTGTATCCTTTCTTTTCTTGATTTTGATTATTACTTATTACATTGAATGTTATTCTTATCTTTATATGCTTGTGTTGCCTTAATCATTATTAATCATTGTAAAATAAATGTGATTGTTAAGTTTATACTGAATACGTTGTCATTATATCTTCAGATCCGAACCTAAAGTGAAAAACTGCACAGTTCGTAATCCTTTCGATTAAAGATACCAACCAAATTTCTCATATTTGTAAGTCACACCTCAATTTATCTTTGAGGTTTGAATACCTCACTGTGACCTTTGCCATAGATTAAACCTAAAGGACCAGAAGTAAAAGGGAAAACATGGAAAATTCTTGATCTCAGGGTTTTTCCAATATTTCTTCAAGGAGTATTCATAATCAATTGAATAACTAGGCTCAACAATAATCAATAAATTGATGGTCAGTGGTTTCTCTTGACAACCAAACACACCAAGGGAGAGTCCCATACCAGTATAAATCCAGGTCTGTCTTCTTGGCAGCAAATTACTGACAAGCTAAGGGCAACCCATTTGGGTTTGTAAACAATTAATGAGGAGGTGGGCTGAGCCCTCAGCCCCTCCTGATTACTTCATCCTCAAGGAGTGGGAGCAGTATGGGAGAGAGTCAACTGAGAAATGAGCTGGTCATGAGTTTTGAGCCCCCTAGCAATCTGGGTACCCCATCAGGTTCTCTCTGGTTTTATTTCTCTGTCATGAGCCAAGCTGCCTAAAACTCTAATGAAAGGAGCAAGGGCACAAGCTTACCCCTCACCCCTCATCCTCCAGGGGGAGGTATCTAACTCAACCTAGGTCCTGTTTAGAAAGTAAAGAGAACTCAGATTCCCAGTTGAATGGTACCCAGCCTAACCTAGTTAGGGAACAAATGCCTTGAGAAGACACTTCCTTAGCTAGAATGGTCAGGGGAAAGGCTTCACTTGAAGCTAATGTTAAGTAATAGCCTTCTTACAAAGAAGGGAATGTGACAAATTGATATTAATCATGAAGTGACACAATATGAAAATGAATTTTCCTCAACCACCAGCTATTACTCAGGTGCTTGACCCTCAGAGCCTGAGCCTGGCCACAGGGGATGTGAGCCTGATAAGATTTGTGATCTGTCTGTCTAGTTCTTTTACACAGTACTGCCAGGAGGCAGCTTTGACACAAACTTGACCTTTGGAAGAGTTAATGCATTCATTGGAGCCAGGAGACTACGTGTGGATCCACAATTTCGAGAAGACATCTAGCTTCCTGCCCTCCTGAAACAGACCTTTCCAGATCCTGCTGACTAATCATACTGCCATTAAGGTTGCCAAGGAGATGGCCTGGGTACATCACTGCTACATTGAAGCCTGCCGAGATCGACCTGAGCCCATCAAAGAGAGCAAGCCCTGATCAGCCCCTGGAGATTTTTCTCCATTGTCTTGCTAATTGTTACTTAAAAACATACTGTCAGCCCTCACTCAAGGTCTTTGGTCATTAAGAGAGACCATTGACTTATTTTCTTGGTTACTGCTAGCCTAACTAATAAATTGTTCGTGCTCTGAACTTTTTCTCTCAGAATTTGTCTCAAGATGCATCCGTCCTCAACCATTCCATAATTCTCCCTCCTCTAACCATCTCAGCTGAGAGCCTTGCCTTATGTTTTACTGAAAAAATAGGTAGCATTCATCCAGAGCTCTCTGGATTGAGCCAGAGTTGTGCAAATTGTCAGCCTCATTCTCTTCCAGAGTCATCAAAGTGCTGTGGCAAGACAAAAGTCAGGCCAACTGGTGGATGCAGCCTGGAATGCAGTGGATGACCTTGGCATCTTCTATGTCTTGCCAAGCTCTAAGCACTCCACAGCCTTTGCTTCAGCCGCCTTCATTACCGTTGGAACAAATTGTTCTCTTTTGCCCATTTCACCAGAAGTCTTCACATGCTTGGATTAGGCATCCCTCTCATTTACCAATGGCTTTAAAGCCTATCAGCTACCCTCAAACTGGTTTAGCCCTCTACCCATCTGTCACACCAAGGAGTGTGGCCTCTGTTCATTCCACAGCTTCTTGCAGCCACAGAAGAGAGTAAGCAAATAGAGGTGAGGTAACTTGCCAAGGGTCACACTGCTTGTAAGTGCCTGAGGCTGGATTTAAACTCATGTTTTCCTGACTTTTGACTCAGAACTCTCACCACTGCACCTGCCAGAGGTCATCCACTTCAAATGGTATGACAGAACACATCTTCACAAAACACCTATGCCCACTTTAGTTAAGTTTTTATTTATCTGAAGTATTTTACATGAATATGTAAATCATAGGGATCATGGAGGTTGAAAATTGATTTCAAAACAAACTCCTCCCCCCAAAAAAACCCCTGGATTTGAGAAATACTAAAAGACTAGGACTTCTGAGAATTCTCTAATGCATATAGGAAGCTCAGAGATAGTGATGCCATTCATTGCCAGGCCTGAAAGCAGTAAATATAGAAGGTTTAATGACTTGGTTAAAGAAGTATTGTGCTGTATTAGCAATTTGCAAAATAAAAATCTCTTCAGATATTTGATCTGTGATTTTGGTAAGTGTCAAATGACATCATAGTCATCAGACAATTTTGCACGTAGGGGCAGCAGAAAGCCTTATGGCTAGGATGAGTAAGATCAAAGACATACGGCAGATCAGTCAAATGTCTTTTTCAGGAGTCTGTTTACTCAGAGATTGTTCTTTGGGTAGGTTAAGTGAGAACCATTTCTGCTAAGAGAAGGCCACTCAAGGCCATTTTTATACAAACTGCCTTATTTCATTTAACAGCTAAAGGGAGGCAAGTACATGGGCCCAGCTTCAATGTCTCTTCAGACCTGGTCAAAACAAATGGAACTAGTGAGACCTGCTCATATGTACTGCAAAGTCTCCTATGAGACTAAGAAACAGGAAAAGTAGCAAGCCAGGGCTTTGAGAAAGCAATGGGGAAAGGAGATGGATTTCAGAAGGTAGCAGAAAAAGAAAGTATTTGGGATAAACCAAAAGGTACAGCAAGAATTCAAGAGATGCAAGATAGGCCCAATCAAATCATGACCAAACATGGTCCTCCTTCCAAGGATTGTCTTGCCTGAGGCTGCTAAGGGAGCTGCACAGCCATATAACCAGACCAAATTCTCTTGACATTCTCCAACTAAATTCCTTCAGGAATCTAGAGCTCAACCCATCCACAATCTCCTATTGTTCTCATAATATCTTTCTTCTTGACTTAGTCTAAATGAGAGATGATCTGTATTATTGTACATATAAGTCCTTTCCCTTTTTGTTTTTTATCTCTTTAGGTATACAAACCTGGTAGTGGTATTGCTAGCTCAAAGGGTATGCATGGTTTTATAGCCCTTTGGGCATAATTCCAAATTGCTCTACAGAATGGTTGCATTAGTTCACAGCTCCATCAACAGTGCATTAATGTCTCATTTTTCCCACATCCCCTCCAACGTTTGTCATTTAGCTTTTCTGTCCTATTATGAGGTATGAGGTAGTACCTTAGAATTGTTTTAATTTTCATTTCTGTAATCAATAGTGAATTAGAGTATTCTTTCCATATGGCTACATAGTTTTGATTACTTCATCTGAAAACTGATCCTATCTTTTGATCATTTATCAATTGGGGAATGGCTCTTATTTTTATAATTTGACTCAATTCTCTATATGTTTGAGAAATGAAATCTTTATCAGAGAAACTTGCTTCAATTTTTTTCACACTTACTCTTGCAAACTGCATTTCCCCCATTTATTCTATTTTCTCTCTCCTTTCACCCTATCCCTCCTCATCTTCCTCAAAAGTGTTTTGCTTCTTACTACCCACTCCCCAAACTGCCCTCCCTTCTATCACCCCCCCTTCTCTTATCCCCTTCCCCTCCTACTTTCTTGTAGGCTAAGATAGATTTCTACACCCAATTGCCTGTCTATGTTATTCCCTCTTTGAACCAGTTCTGATGAGAGTAAAGTTCACTCACTTTCCCTCACCTCCCCCCCTTCCCCTCCACTGTAAAAGCTTTTTCTTGCCTCTTTTATGTGAGATAATTTACCCCATTCTACCTCTCCTTTTCTCTTTCTCCCAGTACATTCCTCTCTCTCAACCCTTAATTTTATTTTTAGATATCATCACTTCATATTCAATTCACACCTGTGCCCTCTGTCTACATATACTCCTTCTAACTACCCTAATAATGAGAAGGGTCTTATGAATTACAAATATCACCTTCCCATGTAGGAATATAAACAGTTTAACCTTATTAAGGCTGTTATGATTTCCCTTTCCCATTTACCTTTTTAGGCTTCTCTTGAGTCTTGTATTTGAAAGTCAAATTTTCTATTCAGCTCTGATCTTTTCATCAAGAATGCTTGAAAGTCCTCTATGTCATTGAATGTCCATTTTTCCCCCGAAGGATTATACTCAGTTTTGCTGGGTAGGTAATTCTTGGTTGTAATGCTAGCTCCTTTGCCCTCTGGAATGTCATATTCCATGCCCTTCAATCCTTTATTGTGAAAGTTGCTAAATCTTGTGTTATCCTGACTGTGGCTCCATTATACTTGAATGGTTTCTTTCTGGCTGTTTGCAATATTCCCTCCTTGATCCGGAAACTCTGGAACCAAATTGCTATTTTTAAGAATTACTTTGTCACTCATCTCCTCAAGAAGCTTCACTGTCTCTCTGTTTCCTCTAAGATGAGATGCTTGGTTTTTAAAGTCCTTCAAACTTTGAGTTCACCTCCATCTTTCTTTATCTTTTGGTTTGGTTTGGTTTTTGCTTTTCATTACTCTTTTTCTTTTTTTTTTTAATTTACATTTTATTTATTTATTTATTTTAACTAGGACAATGCCATCATTTTAAAACTTTGGGTTACAAATTTTCTGCCTTCCTCCCTCCCCACCCACCTTCATTGAACAGGCAAGTATCTTGATAGAGGTTATAGATGTGTAGTCATGCAAAACATTTCCATAATAGTCATGTTGTGAAAAACTAAGTATATTTCCCTTCATCCTATCCTACCCGCCATTTATTCTATTCTCTCTTTAGACCCTGTCCCTCCTCAGAAGTGTTTGCTTCTGATTATCCCTTCCCCCAATTTGCCCTCCCCTCTATCAACCCCCTGCTCACTTGTCCCCTTCCCCCTTATTTTCCTGTAGGGTAAGATAGATTTCCATACCCAATTGTGTATGTTATTCCCTCCTTAAGCCAAATCCTGTGAGAATAAGATTCACTCATTCTCTCTCACCTTCCCCCATTTCCCCTCCACTGTAAAAGCCTTTTCTTGTCTATTTCATGTGAGATAACTTACTCCATTATACTTTTCCCTTTCGCCTTCTCCCAGTATAATCCTCTCTCACCCCTTAATTTTATTTTCCAGATATCACCCCTTCCTCTTCAACTCACTCTGTGCCCTCTATCTATCTATCTATCTATCTATCTATCTATCTATCTATCTATCTATCTATCTATCTAT
>NW_020953948.1:2519571-2525621 GCF_900497805.2 Vombatus ursinus | reverse complement strand
TATCTATCTATCTATCTATCTATCTATCTATCTATCTATCTATCTATATACATATGTGTACATACATACATATAATTTTTTCCTCCCACTACCCTAATATTGACAAAGGACTCATGAGTTACAAATATCATCTTTCCACACAGAAATGTAAACAGCTCTACCTTAATAAGTCTCTTATGATTTATCTTTCCCGTTTACCTTTTCCATGTTTCACTTGAGTCTTGTATTTGAAAGTTACATTTTCTATTTAGCTCTGTTCTTTTCCTCAAGAATGCTTGAAAGTCCCCTATTTCACTGAATGACCATTTTTTGCCCTGAAGGATTATACTCAGTTTTGCTGGGTAGGTGATTCTTGGTTGTAATCCTCTCTCCTTTGCCCTCTAGAATATCATACTCCATGCCCTGTGGTCCCTTAATGTAGAAGCTGCTAAATCTTGTGTTATCCTGATTGTGTTTCCATAATACCTGAATTGTTTCTTTCTGGCTGGCTGCAATATTTTCTCCTTGACCTGGGAATTACGGAATTTGGCTACAATATTCCTAGGAGTTTTCCTTTGGGGATCTCTTTCAGGAGGTGATTGGTGGACTCCTTCAATTTCTATTTTGCCCTCTGTTTCTAAAATATCAGGGCAGTTTTCCTTGACAATTTCTTGAAAGATGATGTCTAGACTCTTTTTTTGATCATGGCTTTCAGATAGTCCAATAATTTTTAAATTCCCTCTCCTGGATCTATTTTCCAGGTCAGTTGTTTTTCCAATGAGATATTTCACATTCTCTTCTATTTTTTCATTCTTTTGGATTAGTTTTACAGTGCCTTGATTTCTTGTAAAGTCACTAGCTTCCAATTGCTCCATTCTAATTTTTAAGGAAGTATTTTCTTCAGTAAGCTTTTGGACTTCCTTTTCCATTTGGCCAATTTTGCTTTTTAGAGCAATCTTCTCCTCATTGGCTTTTTGGTCCTCTTTGTCATTTGGGTTAGGCTATTTTTTAAGGTGTTATTTTCTTCAGTATTTTTTTGGGTCCCCTTTAGTATCACTCTCAGTTTTTCCTCTACTTCTCTTACTTGCTTCTCAAAATTCTTTTTGAGCTCTTCCATGGCCTGGGACCAATTTATATTTTTCTTGGAGGCTTTGAATGTAGGAGCTTTGACTTTGTTGTCTTCTTCTGGTTGCATGTTTTGATCTTCCTTGTCACCAAATTAAGATAATATAGCCTGACTCTTTTTGTGCTGCTTGCTCATGATCCCAGGCAATTACTTGAGTTATAAATTCTTTGTTAAGGTAGGAGTCTGTTTCCAGTGTGGAGAATGTACTGTCCCAAGCTTCAGGGATTTTGTGCCACTGTTTTCAGAGATACTTCTAGGGACCTGTAAATTTTCAGTTCTTCCAAGGTGGTATGATCAATGATGAGGTGTTTACTCCTTTCCTGGCCTGTGCTCTGATCTATGAGTGACCACAAGCACTCTTTTCTGTCTTGGAACTGTGAGGAGGATTTCCTCTCCACAGCCACTAAAAGCTCCACCTCGCCAGTGCTCCTCCTCACCCCAGGATAGCCCCTCAGAACTGTGACCCAGATCCAAGCATGTGCAAAGCAAGAGAATTCTGCACTAGCAGAGAAATCCCTGCAATCCCCCTCTGATGAAACACTCGATTCCCCCTCAGTCTGTGGGCTGGAAGCTTAGGAGGCAGCCACCACCCCAGGGATGAGTTCAGGGACTGGAGCTGAGACCACCATGCTTCTCTCTTTCACCACAGACACAGACTTTTCACACTGATCTTCTAAGTTGTCTTTGGCATTCATGGGATGAGAGTTCTGGAAATGGCCACAGCTGCCCATGATTCAGTCCTCTGAGGCCTGCTCCAGGTTCAGTGAGGCCTGCGTGCCTAAGCCAAACTGAATTCCTCTCCCAGTCCGGCTCAATATACCTTTCCAATCTACCATCCAGGATGTCTTGGCTGGAAATTTGTTTCACGTTGTCTTTTCGTGGATTCTGCTGCTTTAGAATTTGTTTAGAGCCATTTTTTATAGGTATTTGGAGGGGTTTGGGCAAGAGCTCAAGCAAGTCACTGCTTTTACTCTGCCATTCATTACTCTTTTTCCAGAGCACCATATTCTCTTCAAATTTATTGGCTGCTTCCCATTAATGGCAGTGCATCCTTCACACCTTTGCACTGACTGTCCCTTCTCCCACTAATGCATGGAATGCACTGTTTTCCTCACCTTAATATCCTTGACTTGCTTCAAGGCTCATCGCAGGTCTCTTCTTTTATAGGAATCTCATCTTGAGTCCTCCTTTATTATCTATTTAAGCTTCTTTGTATTCTTTTGAGGACAGGGACTGTTTCATTTTATAGACCTTTTATCTCCAAACCTTAGAACTATGCAGGGCACACAACAAATGTTTAACAAATGTTTGTTCACTTTATGAAGGTGAACAAGTTAGGAAAATGTCCAACAGGTTGAGGACATCAGGTTTATTAGGCATAGAACAAAAGGAGATCTTCAAAAAATAAAAAGATTATGGGAGGACTAGTAGGGAAATTGAAACAAAGAGAAGAGGTAGAAAGCAACATTAAGAGGAATAAATACCAACAGAGCTTGTAGGAATCTGTACAAGATCATTGAACTCTTAAATATGGCTTCCATGTGTACCTGAAAAGAAGATTCAATAGGAACCACAGAAGAGAAAAGAAAGGTAGAGGTTGTTAATAGGATTTTTACTGGGCCAGCATATAACTTGGGAATGCTTAGAGTTGCACAAAGCAGGTCTAGAGATGGGAGCATCATTAATCAAGTAGTTTAATTAATTTTAGAGTGAGGAATGTTCTCTTAGCTGAAGTAAAGCACAGGTTATACACTTAAATCACAACTGGGGAAGGAAGGGGGAAGGTGGATTATGAACAATCATTTAGTGGTTTCCCGTGAGAAAACTACAAGTCCCACAACACAACAATTCTGGAGTCAAAGTCTTTGGGGATTGTGACCACCTCCCCTAAAGTACAGAACCAGAGTTCTGTGATGGGAGTAGGTTCTACAGTTTTTGATTCACTTCACTTCAGGTACACAGGCAGAAGGATGCCAGTGATTGTGAGCCTTCTCAAGATTTGATTGATCAGTTCAAGCTACATTGTGAGTCTGACTCACAAGCTGGAAAAGGCAGCTCTTGATAAAACTAAATTATTAGTAAATTCATTACACATATCATATCAATTAATATGAGAATTATAAATTCCTTTCTCAAGAAGTATCTCATGAGGCCCTCAGGAAAGACCTGGAAAAATAGGAGAAGGGAATTTATTTATTCTATGGTTGGGAAACTGAGAAACATTCAGTTCCTCCAGAATTGGTCCTACTTCTCCATATAAGTGAAAGCTGTCCCTTTGGAACCATCAACCTTCATTCCAGGATGACATCCTTGCCCAAATCACTCTTATGAAATGGACTTCTAATCCTGAGGCTTCTATTATTAATCGGCCAAAGGAACTAACCAACTAATCAATAATCAGGAAGCATATTGGATACAGAGACTCCTTAGAACACATCTTTTAAGTGCATACAGTAAGGAAGGCAATGTCACCCTTTTATCCCATCCCAGCAATGATGCTACAAGCCTATTTAAAGGGGATTTTTGGACCTTTGGAAGAAATTAATATACTTTCTTCTAGTATAATGTCCTGAGTTTAATGGCTCCCAACCAGGATAATCCAATGGATATTCAAAATCTATTTCTAGAAATGTTCACATCTGCTGAGGTTTGGGACCCTTTGCATCGTCCAAAAGTGCAGTTTCAATGGGGACAAATCTTTCCTGTATATTTAACATGCATTACCAATGTCAGCATCTTCCAACTACTATTTTGATTAATAAGAAAAGTGAAATGAGTTTACAGACCTATTGGAGGATCCTTTCTTTGGATAACACATTAGCCAAATTATATGTCTGAGTCTTGGCCGGGAAACTAGGACATTAGAGTTTGAGGAAAGGACAAAGTAGTGAATTCCAGAGGGATCATAGGGTTATAGGTCAAGATTGTGCCTCAATTCCTTCATCTGTAAAATTAGAATCAGATGTAGACTTTCCCAAGGTTACATGGCAGAGTTCAGATTTGAGCTCCCTTCAGCACCCTTTCCACTGCACCGTACTACTTCCAAGAGATGGAGGACGTGTTTCAGTGATGGGTGACTGTAACAAAAGAAGTCATATTGCAACAATCATTGTAAATATCAGACCTCACTGGTGAATACTTTGAGTGGCTTTAATGGATTTGATCAGTGTTTCAAGCTCAGGACTACATCATATACAATATGGTTGGCCCTGAAGGAAGAGGAGAAGTGAAATTCCATCATGCCAATCTCCTGTCAATGAAATTAGGGGAGAGATACCATTTCATCAAGTTTCCAACCTGATCTCCTGCCTTGTGGGAAGGAGAGTATCACCACTCCTTCTGCTCCAATTTCTTGCTCCCTCAGCTGAACTAAGGTTCTGAAAGGATTCTACTCTAGTATGGACATTGAAAATCTTTTTTAAAAATTTCCCTTAATGGTTAACAAATTTTCCTCTGGTCATATCCTTCTCCTGCAGTGATTCTGAACCCCTGAAGATCATTATTCATACCCCATTCCCCATCCCCGACTAGTTTATTCCTTATTCCCATTCCCCTCAATCTATTCCCAGACCAAAACTATCCACCATATATTATGGGCTGCTAGAGCTTTCCTAATAGAATGTAATAAGTAGCAGCTTAAAGAAAGTAGAAAGTATCTAGGATTAAACATCAAGATCTTAGCAGCTTTGCAGAAGAAAAATAGTTCAGAGATACCAATGGGCCTGTTCTGACACTGAGGCGAAATATGTAGCAGTAGAGGCCAAGACAGCCTCCAATAGGGATGCTGATTTTAGGGCAATTGGTGTACCAGATGAGATAAACCCAGACAGATGTTTACATCTCCAATTACAGTCTTCAACTTCCTCCCCTAACAGACACTACCTAGCATAGCCTTGCCTTATCCTTCTACAGATGTCTCATTTGCAATCAAAGAAAGATGGCAGAAAAGGTGGGTTATAGGAGTCAAGAGATTCCACAAAAGAGAGGAGAGAAGTATAAGCAAGTATTAATGGCTCCATTCTTGTCTCTAAAAGCCAAAAGGAGAAGAGAAAATAAGAAAATTCAGCATCTGGGTGAGAAGGGGTAATGTGGATAACCTCGTTAAGCTGTGTCACTTGTAGGAAGAAACCTAGAACAAAGAAAACCCGCTGACCTGGACAAGGTTACATGAAAGGGAGCCTGTGGCAATTCACCCAAGGTGCCTCCAAGAGATGTATTGAACGCCATACACATTTTTTGTGTACAGTCTGGTTATGAATTTTTCACCAACAGTAAAACTAACTGATGGCTCCCACAAGATCTTTTCAGGCAAGACTGTTATCTCTATCACTTCTCATCAGCCTGTTTAGCTAGGTCTCATTTGCAGCTCACCAAGGCAGGCAGATGATTAGATATTTCCATATTTTCGTGAGATGGAATATAATCTTAGAATCTCAGAGCTGGACTTGGTGATGGAGAAAAACAGAACTTCAATGAAATTTATTTCTAAAGTACGACTGTCTTTGTAAGGAGCATTGTTTCAGCATTTTGTCTGTATGTTTCCGACAATATTCTAAAGAGGTATGGGCATTGCAGTCTGGACCAGTTCTACTTACTAAAATGTGAGACTGAGATTGGGAACCAAGGGAAGACTGTCCTGAAGCAGAGGTTGAAAGGTAGAAGGTTTTATTAACCCAATTCAGATATTTGAGTGCCCCTGGCTAGAAGAGGGGAAGCCAAAAACTCCACTGGGATTTTAGTGCTTCCCAAGAAGAAAGAGAATACTATTCAGGGTCTCAGATGCTTTAGAACTGGTGACCCAGAACTGCTATCTACCTGAGTCTCTGCATTTCTAAAAGAAGGGTAACAGTCACACCTAACTCGGAAGGGTTCTTTGAGCATCAAAGAGATATACTGAAGAGGGCTTAGCACAGAGACAGACACTGGCCCCTAGCCAGTAAGTGCT
>NW_020953948.1:2467608-2494571 GCF_900497805.2 Vombatus ursinus | reverse complement strand
GCACTAAACTCTCCTTCCCAATAAACAGGGATTTCTACTGACCTTTTGACCAAACCTTTGGGAAGAAAATGAATTAAAACAAACAAGCAGGAAAGAGGGGGAGTTTTTCTATCAAAAATTTCAAAGCTGTGAGCTCTTCCATTGTATTGTGAACTCCTTGAGGGCAGGGCTGACTTTTGGTTCTTTTTGTATCACCACTGCTTAGCACAATGCCTGGGACATGGTGGTCGTTGTTGAGTTATGTCTAACTCTTTGTGGCCCTATGGACCGTATGGTGTATGAGGTTTTCTTGGCAAGGATACTGGAGTAGTTTGCAATTTCCTTCTCAATGGATTAAGGCAAAAAGTGGTTATGTGACTTGCCCTGGGTCACATAGTAAGTGAGGCTGGATTTGAACTCAAGTCTTCCTGATTCTAGACCCAGCATTCTATCCACTGAGGCATTCAGATGCCCCAATATGTGTGGTAGCTGCTTAATAAATAGTTATTGACTATATTTTTTATTAGGGAACAGTGAGGTGGTGTATTAGATAGGGCAATAGGCCTCAAGTAAGGAAGACATGAGTTCAGATTAGGTCTCAGTCACTTAGGAGCAGTGTGAGCCTGGCCAAGTAACTTAGCCCTGTTTGCTTCAGTTTTCTCTCTGTAAAATGAGCTGAACAAGAAACGGCAAATCACTCCACTTTTCTGTGCAAAGGAAACCCCAGATGGGGACTCACAAAGAGCCTAACACTACTGAACAAGAATATCTTTTAATTCCCAATTCTGGCCAAGTTAGGAAGGCAAATAGACATATAAGAGGATTTTTTTTTTAACATAATGCAATATCCTAGAAGGTTTTAAGGGTTACAGTTACCTAGGACTGTGAAATTTTCACAGAAATAGCATACTCTCTTCCCTGGAGAGAGACAGAAAATACTTAGTTGTTAAATAAAAGTGAAACAAGTATAAAAATTCTATCTTCCAAACAGGAAGCTGAGTCTGAAGCCTTAAGCTTATTACCCACCTAGGTGTGTTTGTTGTGAATGATTTAGAACTTAATTGCCTAGGTGAATTAGAAGCAAAGTCAACCCAAGGAATTGGAATAGACTATGAATTTGTAAGCTCTTCAGAAATAGAATTGGTAAAGTTTTACTTTACAGATGACAAAATGTCTATATACCTTGGAAATTTCAGTCTTGATCAAAGAAAGAATATAGAACTAGCCATTTTAATTCAATTGGAAAAATAATGCTCTGATTGTTGTCATTTATACATATATATCTACATATATGCATACACATATATACATATACATATATATCTAGAATAGACCAAAATGAAAGCCTAAAATTTAGGAGAATATTATAGAAAGGTTTGAGGAAGCTTTCAATTTCATTCAGATGACAGGACAATAGGAAGACTTCCAAGTCTGAAAATTTGTGGTTACCTTGTAGAAATTCTCTTCCATCCTCAGAAAGTTAACGCTAAAAAAAGTAAAAGTAGAAAGAGTAAAAGTCTTCTTTTTCATTACTTTATACTGGTCTCTCAATGGAATGCAAAAATTGGTAGATAAAATGACTTTTCTACATAAGATAAATTAAGAAATGCATTCTACTGGATTTATATCATTGCATTAGTAAAATGTTTTGTTTTGGGTCTAAGTTTTAAATCTATGGTGCTGTTTTATGTTGGTGTTATACTTATTTCTCCCATTGGAAGTTTGAGAAACCATTCTATAAGAAATGCTACTATTTTATAGATGTGAAATTTTACTCTTTGGAGACCTTTGCAGAGTGTCCTTCTGGTCAAAGGTTGTCTTTCATATTCAAAAGGCTATGTTGTGGTTGCCTTCTGAAGTCTCTTTGCCTATGAGATTTTGCTAAACTTAGAGCTTTTTGATCATGGTAAGATTTACTCTGCAGGAAAAAGGGGAAACTTCTTGGAAAGGATGTGTAAATCAGATTCATTTGTGAATTCTACCTGAGACTAGAGACAATTTATCTTGCTGAGGACTTGGTTTTTACAGAATCTCTCAGAGTTAGGACACATGATCTAGTCAAAGTTAGACTAAGACAAGAATTCCTTCTATACTCTTCCTAATACTGCTCGTCCAGCATCTGCAGGGACAGCTCCAAAGAGCAAGAACCCACTACTACCTGAAGCAGACCACACCCATTTTGAATAATTATGATGGTTACTAAGGGTTCCCTCCCTTCCATCAAGTTTCCATTGGCTTCTGTCCACCTTCTATCCATTTGTCCTAGTACAACTGTTTGTTTTCAAGAAAACTAAACTGAATCAAATACTTGTATTGAGTGGCCATGTCCACCCAACTCCTCTCCAGGCTCAGCATGTCTATGTCGGGCAGTTGATTATCATGAGAAAACAACTCAGAGTCCTTGGGCATCACAGCTGTCATCTGGACAATTTAGCTTATCACTATCCTTCCTATATTGTGGCTCCTGGAAATCACAGAATCACATAATTTTAGAGTTAAAAGGTAACTCAGCACTCACTGGGTCCAACCCAATAATCATTCAATCTGCCAGGCACTGGGATAGCCACCGGGGATACAAGGGCAAAAAGGAAACAGTCTACAAGTACAAGCTTACTACGTGCCAATATAGTACTTACGCTGTGCCAGCCAAGCCCAAGGCATGTAAAGAAAAGCCCAACCACAATGCTTTCCTTTAAGGAGATCACATTCTAATAAAGGACACATGTGAACAACGAGGTCAATGTCAAGTCTATACAGAGTAGATAATTAGATTGAAGGGACTTTAAGAGAGGAAGACCCTACCAGTGGGAAAGTTGGGACTGGGGACTAGGAAAAACTGCCTAGAGTAGGTCAATCAATAAGCATTGATTAAGTGTCTATTAATGCCACACAGTGGCATAAGTGCTGGGGATAAAAAGACCCAAATGAAAGACTATTACCTCAATGATCTTCTATGCTATAAGAGAAAGGGACATTGATCCAAAGAATTATCAGCATGGCCAAAGCCAACCAAGCACCACTCAGGTCAGTATATGGCAAAGGCAGCAGGTTGGGAGAGCTTGGGCCTAGTGTGAGCAGCATATTCATGTACAGGCCTTGTAAAGGGGTTTTTACAGTTCCTGAGTTTGGAAAACAAGTGCTGCCCAACTCATAGAATGTTAGGGCCTGATGCAAGAGGCTGGCAGCCACTGACATCAGCTTACTCTCCCCTCTTCAGAGTGAATTGGGGCTGATCACCTCTGATCCAACTCATGCCCTTCTCTGAGTCCTGGGAGTTTTGCTATGTCAGCTGCACTCAAGTTTCTAAAGGTTAGCCAATGTCCTTGCGGCAACAGGCTGCCTGATTACCATGAGGATTTGCTGAGAAGTAGGAAGATGATGTCTAAACATATTTTTCTTTTGGGTTTCCCTTGGAGGCTGAGATGCAGGTGCAGAGCCCCAGGCAGTCAAGCTCCCTAGAGCTCCTTCTTGATACATGCACCTTCACCAACTAGGGACCATAGCCCTTCCCATCTTTACTAGGATTATAAATGGTACCTGGTTCCTGCAGCTCAGCTCCTGGACAGGAGCTGGACATCTGCTGTGTTTGCTCCTGTGCCAGAAACAGACCAGTGTCTGGGAATCTGTCCAGGGAAGGCATCCATCAGACAAAAAAAGACTTTCCCATTAAAATGTGACTCAGGTAGTGGCTGTAGACACCCTGTCTGCTCACAGGCTCAAAGTTGGATACACTGCTCAGGACACAGGCTCCAATGTCCCTTCTGATATCCCTCTTTTTCCTCCTCAACATACCTTCTTCTTTAGCCTGGGAAGAAAAGTACCCCTGCTTTGACCAAATCCGCCCACGAGTTCACAGAGATGGAGACCTGGTCATTACTGGATTTTTCCCCCTATTCTTGATGGCAGTGAAGAATTTTACAGGAGCTGAGCATCCACACAAGGCCTGTCATCCACACCAGTAAGTGAAGAGGTGCCTGGGCTTTCACCTTAGGAAATAGCTGAGCAAGCCTGGGTATTCAGTCCCCAGCTCCTAGGGACTTTCCCTGTCCTCTTGTCTGTGACTCTCCTTGCATCTCTCTCATCTTTTTATCTATCCTTAAAATCTGTAGACAATGTTGGCCTAGGCTTGAGAGCCTTTCTGTGGGTCAGGGAGCCTGCTCATTATAACACATATTTTACGGAAGAGGAAACTGAGCCTCCAAGGGAGTCTGGCCAGAGAGGCCTTTCTGATAGTGAGACCAGTGCCCTTTCCAGGATACCATGCTGCTCAAAAGATACTGAATAAATGCAGGCTGTAACAACAGGTGAGGGTGAGCAATAGTGGAGATATGTGACTTCTTTCCCTTAAGAAAATGAAATGAATGAGGCTTCCCTCCCAAGTCATTAGAGAATGCAGTTTGCAGAGTTCTGCACTAATCAGGGTGGATTGATTGTCCCGTCAGATTATTCTTTGTCATCAATGATACTTATAAGATGGGCTGGGTCCATGTGTGCTATATAGACACAACTAGGGTTATTGGGCATTGCAACTAGTTTTCTTGTCATTTATATTCCCCAAATAGTTTTCTACCCAAGATTCTTCCCTGGGTCACAGCAAATAGGAGCATCAGGGATGGATGGTCCAAGTCTATTCTAAGGAGACCACTTTGGGAAGCATGCTGACTCAAAAATCAGAGGACCCAGACTCAAAATGTGTCTCTGATCCTCATTACTTGGGTGATTTTGACCAAGTACTTCACCTTCCTAGACCTCAGTCCTCATCGGAGAGGAAGAGGCATAGTGAACGGATAGAATGCTAGACTTGGAGTCAGGAAGACCTGAGTTCAAATTCTGCTTTGGATACTTAGGGCTTGTGTTGTCCTAATCATAGCACTAACTCTTTGTCAGCCTCAGTTTCCTCATCTATAAAATGGGGATAATAACAGTGCCTAACTCCTAGATTGTTGTGAAGATGAAATGAGAAATTATGTACAAAATGCTGAAAAGGTCACATACATTCCAACTATTAAGACTAAATGAAGGAATTAGAGGAGATGATCTCTTAGGTACTTTCTAGCTTTGGCTTCATGAACTTGTTTGTGAAATCTGTCTTCTAACTTTTCAAAGATTTGATGAGCTTTGTGTTTTCTCCTTCTGTGAACCTGCAACTTGCCACAGAATTGCCTTGCTTACCTTCTGCTCTGCTAGTTGTCAGTGCCTGATTTTTTCATTGAATCTTGTCTTCCTTTGCACTGATGGTCTGGGCATGGTTTGAAGCTTTGTGTTGAAGGAGAACAGGGCTTTTCTGGTCTGTGCTTGATGGGAAAATGCAGAAGGACACAGCAGGTTTCAACCTTCTGTGCAGATACCTTTCCATGATCAATCACAATGCGCTCTCAGAAAGAGGAGTCTGAGTTAAGAAAGTCATGAATACCTCTTTGGGGCCACTTCCCCAGGCCAGTGTTACTGTGAGGTCACTGTAGACTAATGATACTGGGACATGGCTTTGGGTTCTGGTTGTGTGTGTGTGTGTGTGTGTGTGTGTGTGTGTGTGTGTGTGTGTTTAGAGAATCAGGCTTCATTGGAAAATGACAAATCATTGCTCTGGCATGTGATTTCAATGAAATAAGGAACTCATGGTGGAAAAATCTTCTACTGATGCCAAGCAGCCACTCATTTATATTTAGTGAGTTACCTGTGGCTCTGGAAAGTTATATTTCGGTCAACAAAATTCAGAAATGCATGTATTTTTTCTGAAATATTTATTTATTTATTTATTCATAGTTTTCAACATTCACCTTTACAAGATTTTAAGTTTTAAATTTTCTTCCTGCCCCCTCCCCAAGATGGCATGCAATCTGATATAGGCCATAATGTACAATTATATTAAACATATTTTCACATTATTTATGTCAAGAAATATTAGAACCAAAAGGAAAAACCACAAGAAAGAAAAAAAATGTTGGGAGGGGGTCACTTCCATTATGTTGTGAATTCCTTTAGGGCAGGGTTGACTTTTGGTTCTTTTTATATTGCTACTGCTTAGCACAGTGCCTGGTACATGGTAATTGTTCTTCTTCTGGTTGTTGTTGAGTTACGTCCACTTCTTTGTGGCCCTGTAGACCATATGGTATATGAGGTTTTCTTGACAAGGATCCTGGAGTAGTTTGCTATTTCCTTCTCAATGGATTAAGGTGAAAAGTGGTCACATGACTTGCCCTGGGTCACAAAGTAAGTGAGGCCGAATTTGTTCTCAGGTCTTCCTGACTCCAGACCCAGCCCTCTATCCACTGAGGCATCCAGATACCCCAATGTACATGGTAGTTGCTTAGTAAATAGTTATTGACCATGTTTTTATTAGGGAACAGCTAGTTGGTGTATTAGATAAAATGACAGTTTCCAAATCTTTAAACACCATCATAATATTAGCTGCTGTCATTTTAATGGACTTCAAGCTTAGTAAGTTAAGAACATGATGAGGCAGACAAAATGGTTTACTGAGTGTGACCCCAATCCACGTTAAGAGCAAGACACAATATAGGTAGAAGGCTACCAAGATTTGAATGAAATACTTCCATCCATAGATCAGTGCAGTGAAGATAACCAAACCTGTCACCAAATGAAATAATTAGCCTCAAAGAAGCTTTCAGGATCATTCAGCCAATTTAAGGAAACAAATCAATTCAATCAGTGATTTAATCTTCATTGATGCCTTCAATCTCAGGCCTTCTCACTGTGATTATTTCCATTTTATCCTGCATATGTCTGATACATTCATGATTGTTTGCATGTTGTCTCCACAATTTCATGTGATAGAGACTGTATACTAATTCTCTTCCTCCTCTTCAGTGAGAATGTACTAATCTTTTGTATCCTTTCTATAACAGTAATATTGTTCGATTGAAGAAGGGGAAAATGGATGAATTAAATCTGTGATTTCATTATTATAGGAAATCCTAGTGAAGAAATTCCCTCAGCCTATAGAGCTTGTCCTGCGATGAGCAGACTTGGAGTTGCCTGGAACAATGAGAAATTAAATGACTTGCCTGGAGTCTCAGAGCCAGTCTATGTCAGGGGCAGAAAGTGACTTCATCCTTTTCTGATACCTATGCCAGCTCTCTGTCCTCTCCCCCATGACTGCCTCAATTGTTGCTGTTATTTCGCCCTTTTTGCCAAATACTCATCTTAGTTACAAATATAATTGGTTCATTTTTATTTTGAAATGATAATGGTAATAATAATTTGTTCCTTTGTATTTCCAGCAAATGCTGGGAAGACAAAGAGATAAACAGATGGGGATGGATTGGCTTGGGTTGAATGAATGAATGATGACTTAAATGGGATTAAAGTGGCTGGAAACATAAAGTGGCATTTAGTTTTTATACAGATCTTCAAATCAATCCAGTTTTAATATATCTTCTCTTGACAAATGGTGAAATCTTGACCAAGCAAAGACTGGGGGGCAAATTGTCTCACTTTTGGTAGAAATGCATCGCAATTAGATAATGCCCCAAAGCTCATGATATATCTAGCCACAGGATTCTTTTTAAAAATTAATTAACTAATTTTTAGTTTTCAACATTCACTCACATAAGATTTTGACTTCTAAATTTTCGCTCCCTCCCTAACCTCCCCACTCCCCAAGATGATATGCAATTTGATATAGGCTCTACATGTACATTCATATTAAATATATTTTCACATTAGTCATGTTGCAAAGAAGAATTAAAGCCAATGAGAGAAACCACAAGAAAGAAGAAAAAAAGAGAGAGAGAGAGCACAAATAATATGCATGGATCTGCATTCAGACTCCATAGTTCTTTTTCTGGATGTGGACAGCATTTTTCATCATGAGTCTTTTAGAGATGTCTTAGATCCTTACATTTCTGAGAAGAGCTAAGTCTACCAAAGTTAGTCATCTAACAATGTGGCTGTTACTCTGTACAATGTTCTCCTGGTTCTGCTTACCGTACTCAGCATCAGTTCATGTAAGTCTTTCCAGGTTTTTCTGAAGTCTGCCTGTTCATCCTTTCTTACAACACAATAGTATTCCATTACGTTCATATACCACAACTTGCCCAGTCATTCCCCAATTGATGGGCATCCCCTCAATTTCTAATTCTTAGCCACCACACAAAGAACTGTTATAAATATTTTTGTATATGTGGGTCCTTTTCCCATTTGTATGATCTCTTTGGGATACAGCCCTAGAAGTGCTATTGCTGGGTCAAAGGATATGCACATTTTTATAGCCCTTTGGGCATAGTTCCAAATTGCCCTCCACAATGGTTGAATCAGTTCACAACTCCAACAGCAATGCATCAGTGTTTCAGTTTTCCCACATCTTCTCCCACATTTATCCTTTTCCTGTTTTGTCATGTTAGCTACCCTGATAGGTGAGATGTGATACTTCAGAGCTGTTTTAATTTGCATTTCTCTAATCAATAGTGATTTAGAGCATTTTTTCATATGACTATAGATAGCTTTAATTTCTTCATGTGAAAAATCCCTGTTCATTTTCTTTGACCATTTATCAATTGGGGAATGACATGCATTCTTATAAATTTAACTCACTTCTCCATATATTTTAGAAATGTAGCCTTTCTCAGAGACACTGGTTGTAATAATTGTTTCCCAGCTTTTTGCCTCTCTTCTAATCTTGATTACATTGGCTTTGTTTGTACAAAAGCTTTTCAATTTATTGTAATCAAAACTATCCCTTTTGCATGTTATAATGTTCTCTTTATCTTGTTCAATCATAAATTCTTCCATTCTCCATAAAAGCCCTAGATTCCTGATATAAATCCCACCTTGTCATAGTGTATTATCTTCTTTGTTATTTGCTGTAATCTCTTTGCTAATATTTTATTCAAATTTTTGGATCTATATTCATTAGGGTGTTGGTCTACTATTTTCTTTCTCTGTCTTGGCCCTTCCTGATTTATGTATCAGCACCATATATTTATCATGAAAAGAATTTGGTAGGACTTCTTTTTCACCTATTTTCCCATATAGTTTATATAGTATTGGAATTAATTGTTCTTTAAATGTTTGGTAGAATTCATTTGTAAATTCATCTGGCTGTGGTGATTTTTTTCTTAGGGAGTTCATTGATGGCTTGTTCATTTTCTTTTCCTGAAATGAAGTTATTTAAGTATTTTATTTCCTCTTCTGTTAATCTGGGCAATTTGTATTTTATAAGTATTCTTCCATTTCACTAAGATTGTCAGATTTATTGGCATGTAGTTTGGCAAAATAGCGCCTAATTATTGTTTTAATTTCCTGTTTATTGGCGGTGAATTCATACTTTTCATTTTTGACACAGGAAATCTGGTTTTCTTCTTTCTTTTTTTTTAATCAACCAAAGGTTTATTTATTTATTTTTTTCCATAAAACCAACTCTTACTTTTATTTATTAGCTCCATAGTTTTCTTAATTTCTCTTTTGGTTTTCAATATTTCTAATTTGGCATTTAATTGAGGGTTTTTAATTTGTTCTTTTTCTAGTTTTTTAGTTGTATGCCCAATTCATTGATCTCCTCTTTCTCAATTTTATTCATGTAAGTATTTAGTGATACAAAATTTCCCCTCAGAACTGCTTTTACTGCATCCCATAAGTTTTGCTATGTTGTCTCATTATTGTCATTCTCTGGGATGAAGTCGTTGATTGTTTCTATGATTTGTTGTTTGACCCACTCATTCTTTAGGATTAGATTATTTATTTTCCAATTAATTTTTACACTATCTTTCCATGGCTCTTTATTACAAGTAATTTTATTGCATCATTAAATGCATGTATGTATTTAATATTTCTGCCTTCCTGCATGGGATTGTTAGGTTTTTGTGCCTTAATACATTTTATGGTTAGATATGTTATAGTTATGAGAGAGGGAGGTTGAGGTCTCTCACTAGTATAGTTTTGCTGTCTATTTCTTCCTGTAACTCCCTGAACTTCTCCACTAGGAAATGTGGATGCAATACCACTTGGTACATATATTTTTAGTGTTAATATTACTTCATTGTCTATGGGACCTTTTAGCAAGATATAGTTTCCTTCCTTGTGAGATCCACTTTTGCTTTTTCTTTGTCTGAGATCAGGATTGCCACCCCTCCTTTTTTAACTTCAGATGAAGCATAATATATTCTGCTCCTGGACTCCAGAAGTGTTGAGGAAGTAGAATCCATTTGTCAACTCATTTAATGGGTGAGTAAGAGTGAAGATCAAGAGTAGTATATGACTCTTGGATCACAAACCTGAGTGACTAGAAGAATGGTGGTATCTTCAATAGAACCATTAACATTAGATATATAACAAAGGTTAAGGCTTGGTCAGTTCTTGTATGGCCTCAATGGGCAGGAGGTGGTTCACTCTAAGTATTTCATTGACTTGGTTGTTGTTCAGTCACTTTGAGTTATGTCTGACTCTTCATGGCCCCATTTAGAATTTTCTTGGTGAAGATACTGGGGTGATTTGCCATTTTCTTCTCCAGTTCATTTCACAGATGAGACAACTGAGGTAAACAAGGTTAAGTGAATAGCCCAGGGTCACACAGCTTGTAAACATCAAAGGCCAGATTTGGATTCAGGAAGATGAGTCTTCCTGGCTCCAGGCCTAGCACTCTATCCTCTGTATCACCTACTTGCATTCCTTAATTTGGGACCTTGATCATTCTAAGAATCCTGAGTTTTAAGGTAATTCAAAGGTGTGTCTGGATATTTCCTTACTAGTTACTAAAATTATAGCCTCTCTCCTTAATTAATAAGCTGTTATGAGTCCTTACTCCAATTTACTAAATATTATTTATTTAATTTATGTAATAAACAAGTGAAATAGTTTCTCCAAAGCAGTTCAACTCTATTCCTCCCTCCCTCATTTTATCACTTTCTCTTCATATGTGTATATATGTATATGTATACATGTATGTATATTACATTATGCATACGTATGTATAATTTCAAAATCTCCTGTCTCCTTTATCACGTCACTGCAGTCACTGTCTTCTCTGCTTTGGGAACACACAACCACCAGTCAATGTTGTGAAGATAGTAGCTAAAGTTTTTCAAAAATTCTCTATAAATGTTTCCTCACAGGATATAATCAGAAGTTTTTCAGGATAAAGGTTCTCTCCATCTCCTTCCCCTCTGTACCTCACCCAGTCTCTCTTCCACTATAGCAAGTAACATTCTCTCCAGCCATACACTTAAACTGACAGTCTCTCAATAGTCTATTGTTTTTTAAAGATACAGTAACAGCATCAATAGCCTCTGTGAGAGATCCTAGTTAAGCTGGTGTTGCACATGGTAATGTCTCAAAGGCAGGACTCAAATCCAGGTCTTCCTAACTCCAAACGCTGCCTTTCTGAATCTAGGTATTCCTGAAAAAGGCCAAGCAGAATCTCATTAGAAGGAAATAATCAGTACTTCCCAGTTTGTCTCCCTGTTCCTGCAAGATGGTTTGTGTTTTTCTGTCATTTTCTTTACCTTCTCCATATTTATCTCTTCATTCATTGAACTGATTCAAATTCTAAAATTGAGTGCATTTATTTCCGATTGCCTCTATGCAAAGTTTCCTTAACTAACAATGTTTTATGATAAATCTAATAGTAAATAGCAGTACAGCAATTAGAAGTATTTAATTAATGCTTATATTTAAATAACCACATTTCAGTGCTTCCCCAAAATGTCAAAAGAAATTTTCAGTCAGTTGCTATAAGTCCCCATCAAGATTCATTCCTTATTTATCCATTTCTTTTCTATTACATTATGATTGTACTTTGTGTATACTTTATTGCTCCCATTCAGCTTTTTATTTGTTTTATAATGTTTTCTTGGCTATTTTCATGCTTTTTTATAATTGTCCATCTTCATTTTCTTTTAATATTCTTATATATGAAATATATTTATATACACAAACATGAATACATAGATATATATCTAAACATAAGTGTGTATTTATGTATATATGTGTGAATGCATGTGGGAGTATATTACACAAATTTAATAGCATAGGAAGCTTCCAGTGACAAAATTCAGTCTACCAGTATAGCTAAACAACTATTCTGTTCCTCACAGTTTTGGAGAATTGCCCGGATACACTGACCATGTTAACTGGCATACTCAGAATCAATCAGACATTATGTATCACAAGTAGAACTGAACCCAGCCTATCTTGATTTGAAAGCCAGCTTTCTATGCACCATACTAGAGGGGTTAAACTCATAGCTCAAAAGCCCCATTTGGCCCAGACTCCTGATTGCCACACAAACCAGATGAAATGTATTTGGGAAATCTTTCAGGAGACAAATGAAACAATATGTGGATGAGATATGATTTTCCAAGTTAATATGCAACTTGCAGGGATCCTTATTTATGGTTTAGTGGCTTTTATTTCTATTCAAGTTTGATACCACTCTACAACACCATGGTAACTCTGTCCTATCAAAGTATCTCTAATTTATGTAAGTATTACATATTTCTGGGCATTTATATGGCTTCTAGGGATTTTTATTTTCTAGTATAAATTATTTTGCTATAAACAAAGCAATCCTTTTATTTCTTTTTTAAAATAAAACTCTCTGAGTATATTCCAAACAACGAGATTTTTGGTCAAAGAATATAGTCAATTTTGTTAATTTGGTATATACTAATAGCATTATTTTCTAATAAGATTCTACTAGTTTGAAAGTCACATTTTCTACTCAGCTCTGGTCTTTTCGTCAAGAATGCTTAAAAGTCCTCTATTTCATTCAATATCCATTCCTCCTCCCCCTGAAGCATTATACTCAGTTTTGCTGGGTAGGCGATTCTTGGTTTTAATCCTAGCTCCTTTGACCTCTGTAATATCATGTTCCAAGCCCTCTGAAACCTTAATGTAGAAGCTGCTAAATCTTGTGTTTTCCTGATTGTATTTCCACAATACTTGAATTATTTCTTTGTGGCTGCTTGCAATATTTTCTCCTTTACCAGAGAACTCTGGAATTTGGCTATAATAATCCTAGGAGTTTTCCTTTGGGAATCTCTTTCAGGAGGTGATCAGTGTATTCCTTCAATTCCTATTTTACCCTCTGGTTCTAGAATATCAGAGCAGTTTTCCTTGATAATTTCTTGAAAGATGACGTCTAGGCTCTTTTTTTGATCATGACTTTCAGGTAGTTCAATAATTGTTAAATTATCTCTCCTGTATCTAATCTCCAGGTCAGTTGTTTTTCCAATAAGATATTTCACATTATCTTCTATTTTTTTTTTTTGGTGAGGCAATTGGGGTTAAGTGGCTTGCCCAGAGTCACACAAGTGGTATGTGTTATGTGTCTGAGGTCGGGTTTGAACTCAGGTCCTCCTGACTCCAAGGCCAGTGCTCTATCCACTGTGCCACCTAGCTGCCCCACAATGTCTTCTTTTTTTCATTTTTTTGGTTTTGTTTTATAACTTCTTGATTTCTCACACAGTCATTAGCTTCTATTTGCTCCATTCTAACTTTAAAGGAATCATTTTTTTCAGTGAGCTTTTGGACCTCTTTTGCCATTTGGGTTAGTCTATTTTTAAGGTAATATTTTCTTCAACATGTTTTTGGGTCTCCTTTAGCAAGCTGTTGACTCATTTTTCATGATTTTCTTGCATCACTCTCATTTCTCTTCTCAATTTTCCTCTACTTCTCTTAATTGCTTTCCAAAATCCTTTTTGAGCTCTTGCATGGCTTAAGACCAATTCATATGGTTTTGGAGGCTTTGGATGTAGGAGCTTTGACTTTGTGGTCTTCTGGTTGCATGTTTTGATCTTCTTTGTCCCAAAGTAAGATTCTATAGTCTGAATTTTTTCCACTGTTTGCTCATATTCCCAGCCAATTGCTTGACTTTTTAACTCTTTGTTAAGGTAGGGCTCTGCTTCTACTGTGAAGGGTGTACTGTCCCAAGCTTCAGGAGTTTTGTGCAGCTATTTTCAGAGATACTTCTAGGTACCTGTAAATTTTCAGTTCTTCCAAGATCACATGATCAAAGGAGAGGTGTTTACTCTTTTCTTGTCCTGTGCTCTGGTCTATGCATGACCATAAGCACTCTTTTCTGCCTTGGAACTGTGAGGGAACTGTGATTCCCTCTCCACCACCACTACAAAGCCCACCACGCCAGTGCTCCTTCTCCCCCCATGATCGCCACGCAGAATTGTGACCCAGATCCAAGCACAGGCAAAGCAAGAGAATCCAGCTTCAGTGCCAGCAAAGAGATTCATGCAATCCTCCTCTGATCAGCTGCTCAATCCCCCCACTGTCTGTTGGCCAAGAGCTCTGGAAGCAGCCACTGCCCCAGGGCTGTACCAGGGCTGGGAGTGGACCACTCTCCTTTCTCACCAAGGTCCCACAGACCTTTCCTACTGAGCTTCTAAATTGTCTTTGGCATTTGTGGGTTGAGAAATCTGGAAACCACCATATCTGTGAGTGATTCAGTCCCCTGAGGCCTGCTCCAGTTTTGCTGAGGATCCGTCTTTGCCTGCACAGACCATGCTGAACTGTGCTCCTCTCCCAGCCTGGCATAATAGACCTTTCCAGTCAATCATCCAGGTTGTCTTGGGCTAGAAATTTGTTCCACTTGGTCTTTTGGTGTTCTGCTGCTCTAGAATTTGTTTAGTCATTTTTTACAGGTATTTGGAGGGATTTGGAGGAGTTCTCAAGCAAGTCACTGCTTTTACTCTGCCATCAGGCTCCACCCTCACATTTATTCTTACAAGTAATATTTTTTCTGTTTCTTCTGACATTTTACTTTCTGTTGTTATTGTTTTATGGCCTACCAAGAAATAAATTTCTCTCAATATTTCTTATGTAAACTTTTAAAATTGTGAATCAAAAAATTGTATTTCTTGTAAAAACCTTTAATTCTTTTATCTCCTGATATTTAACAGACTTTTTATTATTGAGAAGCTTTGTCTTTATTCTGGCCAACTTTCCACCATTTATTCCTGTTTTGTTATTCCTTCATATTCTCCATGAACATATATGTATTGCATTTACAAGAGTATGTACCTTAATATTTAGAGACAGTAGATGAGTGAGAGAAACAGCAAGTGGTGTCAATATTCAATAGGAGGCTGGACATGGAACACAAGAAGACATAGGTTAAAATAATGATACTTGGGGTCATGCTAAGCATCAGGGAATGTTTTAAGACTAGAAGTCCTAGGGAGTTTGTGAGTTGTGTGAGTGGAGGTGGTGCACACAATGATTAAACCTCAAGCCCTTGACACAGATATCTTCTGAACTTTGTCAGTTCCTGTTCTCTACCCTTTGATAGAAGACTGGCCAGGTACATGTTCTTTGATACAAGGGAAGACAATGATAATGGCAAGGAAAAATCTTTACTTGTGAAATCTACCAAGTAGGCCACTCTTCCTACCTCAGAGGCCAGTCTTATTTAATGCATTCTCCAGTTCCAGATGTGGGATGCATGCAGGAACTAAGATGAAGTCTTTGGACGTGGAAATTCCTGGGAAGCCTGGGAAGCCCGGGAAGCCCCTGGGACATCCAGTATGAACAAGACTAAGTGCTGGTGATGAAAGTGCATCAATGGACAGGGCCAGAAGGGCAGGATGAATTACCTGTCATTGGCTTTCTCCATGACACGATAAAGCCTGACATATGTTTGGGTCAGAGAATTGTGGATTGGCATGCCTTATACAGAAAACCTTGCTATCTCTTTAGTGCTTCATGAAACATAGAAATGAGGGGATGAGATCAATGCTTTCCAACATGGATGTCATCTTAGCCATTAAATGACTCGAATATGACCATTCCCAATATCCCTGAACCTTCCCTCAGTGACTCACTGGAACTCTAGGGCTCACCCCTGTACAAAAATACCCCTCTGTATTTCTCTTTCTCTAGTCACATTTAACAATGCATAGGACATTTCTTTAGCCCCTGTCTGGGTCTGAAAAGACAGGAAGAGGGGGTGAGAGAAAGAGAAAGCAAAATGGTCAAATACCATGAGTTTTCCTTTTTAAAAGCTATATAAAGTTGATAGGATAAGTGTCACCAGTAATGTCTCTGTTATGAATGGCCAGAAGCGAGAAGCATCCTGTTCAAACTAGAGTGCCACTCTCATAACATCGAGCAGAAATACAGAGTAAACACTGGCTAGAGGAAGGACTCATTGCAGGTATCAAAGAAAAAATTGGGCATTGCATCAGGAATAGGTTCTGGGAGAACAATACAAGAAAAGTTGCTCATGTGTTACTCACAAACCCAAGAAACTGAGGTTTCAGACAGATTGAAGAGCACAACAATAGGTCCTAGTCTTCCTGTGCTCAGTGAGCATACTGTCTCCAGTTGGGTCTTTGCCTCCTTCTAGACTGAGCCACTATTACTATTAGAGGTTTCCCTCAAAGGATAAATCTTCCAAAGACACTTTGTGGAAAGAACCAGGTTTTCTTGAGCTGGCAAGAGATACATCTGCAACGGTTCAGCTTCCTCCTGGGAACATTTTCCTTAAGGGGTAAAAGTGGGCTCTGTACTGAGCCAGAGCATACATTTCCCTTCCCTGAACTGCTAGTATGTGTAGCACTAAGAATGTGGCATCTATCATGTTCTGCCTTAGAAACGGGTTATTGATGTGCATATCTCCTAGATGAGATTGTGAGACTGAGACCAGAGAACAATTCTTATTTGTCTAGTGCATTTTACACAGTAACTGGTCAATAAACACTTGTTGAATGAAATGACTAAGTGAATCTGTTCAGGGAGTCAGTCAGCAATCATTTATTAACTGCTTCCTACATGCCCTACACTCTGCTAAGTGTTGCAGTTACAAAGAAAGGTAAAAATATGGTCCATGCCCTTAAGCAGCTGATACTCTAATGGGGCAGACAACATTCAAACACTTGTGTAAATCCAAATCATATACATTGTAATGGGAGAGAATCTCAAAGAAAAGCCACTAACCATGAGGGGACTTGCAAGGACTCTTACAGACAGAAAGATTTAATCTGAATCATGAAGGAAGGCAAAAAGGCCAGGAAGTAGACATGAGCAGGGATAGCATTCCAAATAGTCAGCATGGTTAGTAATTCTGGAAAACTTCCCCCTCTACCACCCACACTCCAAATTTCAAAGAGGTCAACAATATAGGAGTGCAGGTCATGTGGAAATGAGGTGTTGTAATCAACAGACCAAGCTGCCTGTGCCCTGGGCCTTGTGGTCAGAACTTAGCATGGATGGATTTGTCTCCTTCAAGTTGTATGGGGTCCATAGGATTTGTTACTAGCTTCTAATCTACTCCTCACTCCCTGCAGGTGGCTACACAAAAATTACCAGCAGGTTCTAGCCCTGATGTTTGCCGTGGACGAGATCAATAGAGACCCCTGGCTGCTCCCTAATACTACCCTGGGTTTTCATATCTACAGCACCTACCATAGTGATGCCAGGACCTTGGAGAGCTCCCTGAGGTGGCTTTCAGGACAGGACCCCACAACCCCAAATTATAGTTGTCAGAGGCAGGATAAGTCCATTGCTGTTATTGGAGGTGCCACATCTGCTATTTCTGTCCAAATGGGAACTCTTCTGGAGCTCTACGGAATACCACAGGTAGGGAGGTTTAAACATGACGTCTCTTGCTCTTTTCTTTGAGGTGAAGTGACTTGTCCAGCATTATACTAGATAGAAGGTAGAAAGGATAGAAGTTTTATTAAGTGCCTACTATGTACCACATACTATGGAACAAGTATATCATTTGACCCTTAGAACAACCCTGTGTGGTAGGCGCTATTATTAATCTCCTATTTACAGTTAAAGAAATTGAAGCAGAGAGGAGTTAAGTGACTTGCTCAGGATCACACAGCTAATAACTGACTAAGGCAAGGTTTGACCTCTGGTCTTCCTGCCTCCATGTGCAGCATTCTCTTGACTGTGCCACTTAGATGCTACATAACTATTATGTATTCAGGCAGTATTTGCACTAAGGACTTTTCTCCTCCAAATCCAACACTCTGAGAGGGCAGCCAAAGTGAATTTCATACCTCTTTAGAACTCATCAGTGGCATGACTGCCAGTACCCTACTCCCTCTCCTACTCTGGATCACAGTGTCACAATTTTCTGATGATATTTTTTCCAATTCAGTCCTCCTTCTTCCTAAACCTTTTCTTTCCACCTGAACTCTGCTGATACAACTTTGCCAACCTCAGGGTCTCCATATCTTATATATGGAGAAGTCAAATGACACGCCCACGGTCACACAGCTAGTAACTAATGGAGACTAGATTTAGACTCAGGGCTTCTTGACTCCAGGTCCCACACTCTATCCACTGTGCCACCTAGATGCCACATAGCTTTCTGACTCTTAATTCAGCACTCCCTCTGAGGCAATGTGGCTAGAATGTAATTCATACCCTGATAGGGAATAAGGAGGAATAGCATTAGAAAGACACACTCAACATCATAGAGTGAACTCTAGAAACCTAAGGTGACAAGTATCCAGTTGGCCTCTAGGAACCTGGCATGCCAGTGTGACTGGGGCTGGGAGAGTGAGCCCGGGACCCGAGCAATGGATTGACTCCATGACTTTGGAGAAATCACTTAGACACTCCATGCTGTAGGTTCTTCTAAACCTACAAGTTACAGAAAAGGTACTGACCTTCATTGGTAGAAGGACCCTCTTCACCCAAATGATTAAAGAGTTCTCCATTCCTAAAAAAAAAATTATTCCAAAATGAGCAATCAATATTGCAGACATGTTACTATTACTATGTTGCAAACAATTACTATTTAAATAATAATTAACAGTTAAATGAAGCTGTGAGTATTGCAAACAATTTTGAAATATCTTATTTGATTCATGCAATACCCCTGGGAATTAGGTACTAATATTATGCCTATTTTTTCAGTTGAGGCAAACAGTGCTCAAGTAACTTGTCCAGGGACATACAGATAATAAGTGTGTGACACTGGACTTGAACTTAGACTTTCCTGATTTTAGGATTAGTGATCTATCAACTGTGGGACCTAGCTGCCTCATATATGTGAGCATACATTTAATCATCAGGCAGTTTGGTCTTGGCAACACCATTCTTGAAGAATTCCACTTTGCTTGAAGAAAGAATCTCTTCTTAACCACCACCATCTCCAATACATAGTAATAATGTGTTAGTTTTACTCAGGAAATTTCTCTGGGGCCACAAACAAGGATAGTGAGTCAGGAGAAATGCTGAACTAATTCAGAAAGAAGTCACGGATGGTTCAGGGCAGTGAAGGATTTACAACCAGTAACATCAGAATATTCTGTCTTCCAGTCATGGTCTTTCAGCTGATCTAATCTTGGGATGGCTAGAATTTCATCTACTACCAACACCTAGAGGAGCCCACTCTATTGTCCCCCTAATGAAGTTAAGTAGATTTGGTAATATATTGAGATTTGTTGCTATGCCCCAGTATCACTTTCATATGGCCCAGTGAGACCCATCTTTCTTTCCCATCCAATTAAGCTACGTCCCATTTGATCCTGTCCTGAGTGACAAGGCCCAATTTCCTTCCCTATACCAGATGGCCCCTCAGGACTCCTCTCTGTACCTGGGTATCATTCTGCTGCTGCTACATTTTGGTTGGACCTGGGTGGGGCTGGTTGTCCCAGATGACATGAGAGGTGAGAAGTTCCTCTGGGACATGGGAGAAGAGATGAGAAGGAACAAAGCCTGTGCGGCCTTCACAGAGAAGATCCCTGTCAGTGAGAGATGCCTTGCTGAATCCCAGATGGACTTCATGCCCAGAATTATGGCATCATCAGCCAAGGTGATCATTATCCATGGTGATATAGACTCACCGATGATCCTGAGATATTCTCAGCCACCTTTATTTGGAATTTGGAAGGTTTGGATTATCACATCACACTGGGATGTCACCATGAGACCCTATGGTCATCATGGTTCTCCTTTTTATGGATCACTTATATTTTCATATCAGACAAATGAGATTCCTGGTTTCAAAGCCTTTCTCAGGGCAATCACCCCAACCAAATACCCAGGAGACATTTTCTCCAAAAGGTTCTGGGTGCTGGCATTTGAGTGCCCAGATGAGTCAACCAGACTGGAGCAGGAGGACTGTCCACTGAATGTTTCCTTGGAGATGCTGCCTTTGCACTCTTTTGACATGACCACATATAGCCTCAGCTACTTCCTCGATAGTGCTGTGTATGCTGTGGCCTGGGCTCTTCATGAAATGTTCCATGCCAGTTCAGAAATCAGATCTGTGAGAGACGAGGTGTACCTGGTGCCTCAACCTTGGCAGGTAACGTCCCTTATTCCTGAGGTGATGTCCGTTGTTATCCCCAGGCTCACAAGTGGGCATTCTTGGTTTGCTACTTTCCTTGGCATCAGCATTTCTCTTGCTTTTATGTGACATGCCTCAGGGTCAGAGTTGTAGAAGCCTTGTTTTACATGATTTTCTTAGTTTGCCTTCCTTGAGATCACTTAACAGTTTCTTCACTAATGGCATTATGAATACACCACCCTACTGAGAACTTATCCATAACTTCAAAGCATTGTTGTGGCCCCTCTCTTACTGAAGGGCTGAGTCTTCCCCTCAGAACTACAGGAAAGACTTTCTCAAGCCTGGTGCCTATGACACTTTGAATTCAATGTAGAATGCATGTCAAATTGGTTCTTAAGAAGCAGTGACCAAATTGTTCGATGCAGAAACATGATGAAACCTGACTGCCCTCTTTAAAAAGTACTACTTCCAATCTTTCCAAATACTTCTCCTTTTCTTATTGTATGTGCTCTACAATGGGCCCTTATGCAGAAACCTTTCCCAGTGCCAACCCCTGATGGACACAAAATGCAGGCTTCCAAGAAATCACTCATGTTTGTGAGAAATAATGGTAGCCTCAGCTTTAATTACGTGGAGAATTAGGGTCCTTATTTCAGAGTATGAGTTGTCAACCTGGGTTCTACTATTCTACACCATCCCCCAAGGGGTCCATCGATAATTTTCAGAAGGTCTGTGAATTTGAGTGGGAAAAATGTACATCTTTATTTTCACTAACTTCCAATTGAAATTTAGAATTTTTTATTAGAAATTAAAAATAAGAAAAATGGTTCTAAGAAGAGATTCATAGGCTTCACCATTCTGCAAGGATCATGAAAAAATGTTTAAAAAAAGTTTTAGAGGAATCCCATTCACTTCTTGAATCCAAACTTGAAGACTCATTAGAGTTTGTTGTGACTCAATTAAAAAAAATTCTTGTTGTCACTTTTTAAAGTTTTAATGATAACTAAAAATAATTATATTCAAATGATCCTTCCCTAATAGAATATTGCCTCAGAAAAAAATCATAGTTAATCAAAATAAAATGAACTATTTGTCACATCTGACAATGAATGTCTCATTTCATCCCATTAGTCCACCACCACACTGACAAGAGGAGTATGTTAATTTTAACAATCAATCTTCTGAAATCAAGATAGGTCATTGCATTGATAAACATTCTGACATCATGTAAGGTTGTTTTCCTTCATAATGTCATTTTATTCCTTTCTTCTCCCTATATTTCAGTCTGGGAACCATGAACCATGATCATATCTGTCCTGATATAATTCTTGTATATGGTGTCTCAATTTTTTTTCATGGCCCTGCTCACCGCTCATATAGCTCTCTAAATTTAAGTGCTCTAGGTATAGTAAGTTGTGCTAGTTTACAGAGTCCATTGAGCACTGGGCTTAGAATCAGGAAGACTTATTTCCATGAGTTCAAACCCAGCTTCAAACACTTACTAGCTGTGTGACCTTGAGCAAGTCACTTAACTCTGCCACAGTTCCTCATCTACAAAAATGTGATGAAGTAGGAAATGGCAAACCACTTCAGCACTTTGCCAAGAAAACCTCATGGAGGTCACAAGGAGTTGCACATGACTGAAATGACTGAAGAAGAGAAATGCAAGAAATGCTTCATGTGTGGGAGCAGCAACCAGCTGTGTACATGCCATCAAGTCTAGCTAAGCATGCAAAGTGTCATTGCAGGAGATCAATGAGCACCATGCTGGTTTTGGCCACAGTAGCTTCTGAAGATTATGTACTCAGGTGTGTGGTGCCTGATCATCACTGTCAGTGCAAAGAATGCCAATATTAATGGAATAAGTGGAACTCAGGAACCTCAGATCCTTGTACTAGAGAAAAAAAAGCTTCCTTGGATCACCAGATGGGCACTGCTTTTCATGCATATCAACATCTGCATAAACATCTATTGATGATTATTGAAATTTTGGTTCTCCATGCCTCATCATCATAAGTCAAATGAGCTTAGAGGCACACACTGCTCACAGAAGTGAAAACCAGGACTGCTTGATACTAAGTGATGTGAGAGTGAACCATGGAGAATAGGAGTGATCAGGGACTTAGAAGGGGAGAGTTCAACCAGCTTCCCCTTTGCCCATTTACCTGGACCCCTTCAGGACATCCATCCAATGGAGAGATGATTGAATGATTCCTGCTCGGGTGTGATCTAATTTAATTTTTAAAATAGTAGAAGTGATGGTAGTAGTAGCTAACATTTAAATATCACTGTAAGATTTGCAAAGTAGTGTACATAGGTTATCTCATCAAACTCCCAAGCAAGCATTTAATGCATTCAAGGCAGCATGAGAGGCATGTTAGTAGTTCCATTCATCATCAGTCTTTCAGTTTCCTCCTTATCTAAATCCTAGCAAAAAGCAGGGCTTTTAATTAATTAGAATTAATTAATTCTATCACATAAGACAACCCTCAGACCTTGAGATTTCTACACCTACAATGATTTTTTTGTGTAAACAATGTGCTTAGAAAATGTGTGCTGTATGAGTAAATGAATGAGTGAATGGATAAATGAACATGCTTGTAGGCTTCCTGACGGGACCATCAACCTTGGTCCTGTTTTGCCTGCCTGTGGATATGAGGGAATGACTCAATTCCTTCCCCACCTAGATTCACTCATCTTTATGGAATATTTCCTTTAACATCACTGCTGGGGACCAGGTGGTTTTGGGTGTGGAAAAGAATCCTGTGGCTAAATATGATATCATGAACTTTGGGGCACTGATGATGTTGAAGTTCTCATGAAAGTGGGAGAGTTTGTCCCCCAATCCTCTCTCTTGGTCAAGATTTCATCTTTTGTGAGAAGGAACTATATAAAAAGAGGGTTAATTTCAAGGTTTGTACAAAAACAAAGTGTCATTAGATGTTTCCCATTACTTTTATCTCATTTAGGTCTTCATTCTTTCATTGAACCCACCCTACTCCAACCTCTGCTGTTTATCTCATTTCATCTTTTTTTAATATAGCAAGTTCTGTGAAGACAAAGGAATAAATTATCAGTATTATTATCATCAATATTTTAAATAAAAATGAACCAAGTACATTTGTAAATAAGATGAGCGTTTGGCAACTAGCATTAGTCCAAAGAAGACAATAGCAACAACAATTGAGACAGCCTCGGGCAGAGGACACAAAGCAGGCATAGGTATCAGAAAAACATGGGTTTGATTTCAGCCTTCGACAATTAATGGCTCTGAGACTCCTGGCAAGTCACTTAATTTCTCAGTGCTCCAGACAACTCATATCTGCTAATCTGGGGCCAGTGTCTATAGGCTGAGGGAATTTCTTCACTAGGATTTCCTATAATAATGAAATCATAGATCTGGTCCACTCATTTCCCCCTTCCTCAATCTGTACAATATTACTGCTATGCAAAAAATTAGTACATTCTTATTAAAGAGGGGAAAGATTAATACAGTCTGAACGACATGAAATTATGGAGAAAACATGCAAGCAATCCTGCATATACAAGACATAAACAGAATAAAGTGGTGATAATGAAAGTGAGAAGGCCTGTGCATGAAGGCATCAAAATAGAATTAAATCATTGATTGAATTGATTTGTTTCCTTAAATTGACTGAATTTCCCTGGAAGCTTCCATGTGGATAATTATTCATTAGTTTGCAGGTCTGGTTATTTTCACTCCTTTGAACTATGCATTCAGGTATTCCTTTCACCCCTTAAAAGCCTTCTAGCCACACTGTGCCTTGCTCTTAATGTAGACTAAGATCACACTCAATAAACCATTTTGTCGGCCTCATCGTGCTTCTAACTAACTAATCTTGAAGTCCATTAAAATGATAGCAGCTTAAATTTCTATAATGTTTTAAGATTTGGAAACTGCCCCCTCCCACACATACAATAACCCTTTGAGGTAGATAGTACATTTTATAGATAAGGAAGCTAAGACTCTGATTATTGACCAAAGTGATTTATTCATCATCACATGGCTAATAAATATGAAGCAGGATTTGAACTCAGAAATCCTAAATAAATCCAGTGCTTGCACTCTCTCTATAACATGTTGCATCTCAAATTTTTTTCAGGCAAATGTTTGTTATGGATGCCACGCCTCGCCCAGCTTGTACTTAGAGTGTTGATTTTTGAAAATCAGAATGTAATACTTTCAATTGTCCCTTAACCAATTTTGTCTTGTTACATTTGGGTCAACATTCTTCCCTATTGAGATATTTTGGAATTCTGATTCTCTCATACAACATGGTAACTATCCTTCTCAGGTTAAAAATTAGCTGCTCCAACTAAACCTTCATCCAAATTGTGAATATATTAAGAAGCACAGGGTTAAGTACAGATCATTATTCCTCCAATTTGATGTCAACTGATTGATGATGACTCCCCAGCCATTCAACCAGTTTAGAATCTACCTAGTTGTGCTATCATGTAGGCTACAAATTTCCATCTTGATTTGTTCCTGATAAAATCAAGACGCATTTTAGTGATCAACACAATTCATTAATAAACTATTTTGGAATTTTGCAATGAAGTAAAATCAAGTTCCCTAGCCTATAATTAACAGACTATACCTGCTTTCCTTTTTAAAAATGGAAATGTTTTCCTTCAGACTTGAAGCACCAGCCTCATTCTCAATGATCTTTCAGTGAATGACAACAGTGACTCAGCAGTCACATCTCACTTCTTCCAACATCATAGGATGTTCATGTAGGTCTGGTGGTGTGATCTCACTGAAGGAGACAGGGAATTCTTTCAACATCTCCTTATTTATCTTGGGTTTCAAATTTCCACTCATCATTACTGTTCTGGTCTTCAGAGCCCCAAAATCATTTCCCTTGGCAGGTAGATTCCCAAACATTCTATGCTGTCTACAGTTATTTAAAATGGAATTTCTTTTTCTATCTCTTGGGGCTGGGGTTTATGTGTGTTTATTTTATATCCTGCAACTTTGCTGAAGTTGTTAATCATTTAAAGTACCTTTTTAGTTTATTTTCTAGGATTTTGTAAAGATATCATTATACCATCTGCAAAAAGTGACAATTTTTGTTTCCTCGTTGTCTGATTCTTTCAGTTTTTTTCTTCCTTTATTGCTATACCTAATTTAATTTTTTTAACTTTCTAATTTAAAGTTTTGAGTCTTAAATTCGATCCCTTCCTTTTTCCTCTCACCTTTCCCTGAGAGTGTAAGTAATCAGATATGTTATACGTGTGCTGTTATATAAAACATTTCCATATTAGTCATTTTGTGCAAGAAGACTCAAGTATAACATAAAGTAAAAAAAGAAAGTGAAAGATAGCATGCTTCAGTATATATTCAATCAATATCAGTTCTTTCTCTGGAGGTGGATATTATGCTTCATCATTAGACTTTTGAGCTTGTCTTGGATCATTGTATTGCTGAGAATAGCTTAATCATTCACAGATCTTCATCAAAAACTATTGCTGTTACTGTGTGCAACATTCTATTGGTTCTGTTCACTTCAATCAGTTCACGTAAGCCTTTACACTTTTTTTTCTGAAATCACCTTGCTTGTCATTTCCTAGAAAACAATAATCTTCCATTGCAATCATTATAGCTAACATTTCTAGTGTAATACTGAATTATAGAAAGGGTCATATCTGGAGAATAAAATTAAGGGGTGAGAGAGGATTATACTAGGAGAAGGAGAAAGGGAAAGGTAGAACGGGTAAATTATCTCACAAAAAAAAAAACAGAAAAGAAAAGGCTCTTACAGTGGAGGGGGAATGGGGGAAGGTGAGAGGGAATGAGTGAATCTTATTCTCATAGTATTTGACTTAAGGAGGGAATAACATACACACTCAATTGGGCATGGAAATCTGTCTTACCCTACAGGAAAATAGGAGGGGAAGGGGGCGAGAGAGTAGGGGGATGATAGAGAGGAGGGCAGATTGGGAAAGGGGATAATCTGAAGCAAATACTTCTGAGGAGGGACAGGGTCAAAAAAAAGAATAAAATAAATGGGGGGTGGGATAGGAATTAAGGGAAATAGAGTTAGTTTTTCACTGCATGTCTACTATGGAAGTGTTTTGCATAACTGCACATGTATAGCTTGTCTTTTCAATGAGGATGAGTGGGGAGGGAGGAAGGGAGAAAATTTGGAACCCAAAGTTTTAAAAACACATGTTTAAAAAAATGTTTTTACATGCAAGTGGGAAATAAGAAATACAGGAAATGGGGTACAGAAATCTATCTTGCCCTATAGGAAAATAGAAGGGGAAGGGGGGGAGAGATAGCAGGGAAAGCAGACTAGGGGAAAGGGTATTCAGAAAGCATGCCATCTTGGGGTGGGGGGAGGGGCGAGATGAGGTGAAAATTTGGAACTCAAAATCTTGTGGAAGTAAATGTTGAAAACTAAAACTAAAACTAAATAAATAAATAGACATATAAAAAAAGAAAAAAATAATAAACAAAATACTGAATTATAGTGGTGATAATCAGCACCCTTGCTTCACTCTTGATCTTATTGGGAAGGTTTCTAACCTATCCCCAGTCCTGGTGAGGCTCACTGAAGGTTTTAAATAGATACTCCTTATAATTTTAAGGAAAGTTCCATTTATTTCTACTCTCTGTTTAATTAAATATTAAAATTTGCCCCAAAACATTATATTCATTTTTGCTGGTAGTTAATTCTTGGCTTTAATCCTAACTCTTTTAACTTCTGAAATATCATATTCCAAGCCTTCCACTCCTTCA
>NW_020953948.1:2462665-2464608 GCF_900497805.2 Vombatus ursinus | reverse complement strand
CTCCTGGGGACTTTCCTCTTATCTGTAATGCTTCTTGCATATTTCTCATCCTTAAAATCTGTAAACATTGTTGGCTTAGGCTTGAAATCCTCCTTACTCTTATTCTCTGAATTCTGTCTATGGGCTTAACCTCAGGGATTCCTCTCCTCCTCCTTTAAGCCACAGTTAGGGCAAATGTCATGCTATACCAAAACATTTTCTTGCTTCTTGTGATACCACACTGACTGGGTTTGTGTTCACTCCTCCTTGCCCAAAGCCATAGCTTAAGATCAATTCTGATCAGCTCCAATAGGCCTGTATTCTGGTAATAGTGGATGGGAGTAGGGGGGTGGAGGAGAGGCCCTTCACTTCTCCCATTCAGTAGTCTGCTGTTCTTTAAATGAAAGTTTGTGGGGTAATAACAGTTCCCGAGGTAATAGTTCCTGGGGTTATGAGGTGAAAGTTTCTAAAGTAAAATTTCCTGAGGCCTGTCTGCTTCCCTCAGACCTGCCATTTACTGATTGAGAGGAATTGGCCTGGTGTTTACACTTCCCTCAGGCCAGATCTCAGCCTCTTCAAGACCTGTCTTTTCTGAAGTCCTCTCAAGTTGTCTTAAGAGGACAACTACTTTACCCCTATATTTTTGCTGCTCTATATTCATTTCATGGCAATTTTCTGTGTTTGTGAAGGCAATCTGGAGAGCCTGGAAATTTCTGACCTACTCCATCATCTTCCCATAATGCATTTAAAAAAAATCCTTTCCCTCACTTAGGAACTAGGACAGGCTTCCTTATCGCCATTGGAGTCATTGCTGTGGCCACTCAAGTCCAAGAAGCAGGCAGTCCCTGTCTTTTCTCTCATTTTCCGGCACAAGGTCTATCTGTCTTCCCCGCTCTGACCACCACGCTATCAGTGCTGAAGAGTATAGAGGAGGCTTAGATTCTTACAATCTAGCCAATAGCTCACTAACATTCAGACTCCTTAAGAATCTACCCAATATGGCAGATCTCGAATAAACCTTGTCTTTGGCTGAAAGAAGGCTTGGGTTGAATTCTGTCAGGCAGAAACTGCGTGTTGTGATTTTGATGTCCCAGCACCTTTAAACCCCTAAACCTCAACATTTTGGTGGCCTGTGTGGGGAAACTGCCTAACCCCAAGTTCTTCCCCAGCCAAGACTGGAAGGAAGTTATGCAAGCCTCTCCCCCCTCTTTCTTGCTCTGCAGTTGGGGTTGCTCTCCAAGCAACAAGGCTTGGAAGGGCTTTTTGGGCATACAATTATGAGACTGTCTTGCACTCAGCCTGACGCTCTCAGACTCTCAGTCCACTGGGTCAGTTCGAGGCCATGGACCTGGGTACACCTTCCACAGCATAGAGGACAAGGACAGACATCCCATCTGGAAGTGTATGCCCAATTCTGTCAATTCTCTCAGTGCTAGGGAATTGGGGAAAGCTGCACTTGCTTTTTGGTTCCCTGAGGCTTACTTACTCCCTTCCCTCTACATCCCTGAATCCTCCTTCATGGAGGTTACAGGGAAAAGTTAGAATAGCTAAAAATGTCTTGGCAGATTCTAGAGGTTTTGTGATTGATCATTAAGGAGTTTTGAAATACCTCCTTACAACCCTGGTCACTCCCTTCCCTTGAGTCAAGAGGGGATCATTAACCCCTCTCATAGAAGAGAGTTTCACCCTTTTCCCCTCTTCTTTGATTTCACTCTCCACCACCTGGGGAAAAGGAGGGAGGAGAGGCAGCGGCTACAGCATGGGCCCCATTAGCAATGGGTCCTGGGGCAACCTTTGCCTGGAAGCAGGTTCAGCACATCCTGCTCAAGGTAATGAAGCTAGCCTCGGAACTTGGGTAAGTACACTCTTTTAAAAGTGGTAGTTATAGCTGTTAAGGATGAGATGTTGAGTCTCTACGTAAAGTAATTTGGAAATGCTTTTAACAAAACTGAAGTCACCTAATT
>NW_020953948.1:2320902-2459665 GCF_900497805.2 Vombatus ursinus | reverse complement strand
CTTTTCCTACCAGATCCTTCCCAATTACTAACAGACATGCTGTAAGGTCCAGAATTCCCCTTCCTGGATAACTCTGTACCTCCCCCATAACCATGGGGTGTTCTTTATATTGGCAAAGGAAGAGGCCAAGGATCTCCAGATTGGTTATAAGTAGGAGTTTAATCAATCAATATGAATACTTAAAAAGCAGGAGCAATCTTAAGTCTGGTAGGGCATCCAAACAGTTCAGTGGATCCTTGCCCCCCCCCCAAAAAAACAAATCCCCATGGTAACTATAAAAAACAGCCAAGGGGAGGAGGAGCTAGAGAGTGCATCACTACTGATTGGTGGAGAGTTTTGTTTTCTTCTTAGTAATGAGTTTGGGGGTTAATTCAATGTTATGCTCAAACGTAAGCTTGTGCATTAATCGTGTCCCGGTCACATATGAGTCATGATATTCTTGTTATGGCTTTTGTAGGTCATAGTATCTAAGTTTTGACTCAGTAGTAAACTATGATTCAGTAACTAAGTTATGATTTGTTAAGAGGTCACCATGTTTGGGCTTCCACCTTTCACAAAGTTCAAATGTTTATGTCTTTTCACCTATTACTGTATTTTATGGCTTTTCCCTAATCGGTACCTCAAAGTCCACCTCTGCAATGCCACCCATACATTGTTTCTGAATATTTTCCACAAGATCCCTGGGGTGGCTCTATACCAGGGTGTTCAAAGCCTTTTTGGGTACAGCCAGGATGATTTCATTTGTAAGCATAAATCACATAAGCAATACAAGCACAGATAGGAAAACAACATGACCAATAAGAAAGTTACCACAATTATTATACTTTTCTTCCATCTGACCCCTGGGGAGGTGAAGGAAGAACCAATGGCATTTGGATATTAATGGATGAGGTGAATTTCTGAACTTAACTTAGAACAGGCCATCTGCATTTCTGAAATAGGTTCAGAGACAAATAAACATTGCTTGGGTAGTTTTACAACATATTGGAGGGGACAGAGAGTAGAATCAATTACAGAATTGGATAAGAACAATTTGTTTTTTTTTCAATTCTCCCCCTTTTTGTCAAGGGGAGATTTGTATAATGATGCTCATCAACCCTCCCCCAATGTCCATTTAATTAACAAATTCCATCTTGGAATCCAGATGTCCTATGTGGTTGTCTGGTCTCTGGAACATCTTTTCTTGGGGGAAATCTGCAAAATGTCTTGTCCTTAGGAGTGACTCTTCAGTAGAATTCCTTTTTTTTCTGGTTCTGTGTTGTTTGTAGATGTGCCTTGGATGTTCCTGCTATTTTTTTTTTTTTTTTTGCAAAATAGACCTCAATACAAATTTAGTACAACCTCTTAAATTTTCCTTCTCCAATAACTAGTTTGTATTGTGAAAACCAACTCAACCCTTAGTGTTCTGGTCTTAACAATAGAGTTATAGGGGAGAACAGAAAAATAGGATCCCAGAGTTTGCTTGAAGCTTCAGAAAATTTAGTTTTCTTTTACATGCCCCCATTACAATCCTTTACATTTACCATACAGTCTGTTTCATCTTGTTACTTTTTCAAACTTTCCCCCTCTGATTCCAATTCCATTAGGAGGATCAGATGCTATTGGGGATCTAATCATGCATATGAGAACATAAGGAGCAACACTTACAGGTAGACGTTTCCACTCTGAGTTTGATAGTCACACAAATGAATTTACTTATAAGAGACTCCAGATATAATAAAAAATTAACTCCAGATATAATAAAAAATTAACTTGAGAGGATGGTTAAGTAATTAATTCCAAAACAGTGCCTATCAAAAAGTTGTCTATAAAGAAACATATTTGTACGACAGGATTCACATTACACATAAGTGTTATTTCCACATTAGTAATAAATTTGAATGAAACTGATTTTTCCATTAATGTAACATGAAATATTCCACAATTTACCTCCTCTAAGAAAACTGATTGCTCTGAAAGTATCTTCCCCTAACCAAACTGAAGATGTTTCCGATTTAATTTCAGTAATTAATAGAATAACAGCCAGGTTCCTCAATCAGTTGTACCAATACCCAATTGTTCTTACATCACTTTGAAACATTTAAGGACCTTATGTTATCTTTGCCTAATTGTTTCCCTATTTTTCTGAAAGAATGAGCTATTTCAGGGTATGTATTAGCATGTTGATAACAAGCCCATGTACTAACTTACCTAGTTGTTTGGGATATGGAATTACAGTAACTTCAGGTTTAAAACAGCAAGGTCTCACATACTTGCATTGTGCTCATATCTTTTACTGACCACTTACTCTGATTATAGAAATTTGTTATAAAAGGAAAAAGGGAACTAATTATAACAACACCCAACTGGTCCTTCAGGTTTAAGCCTAAGGACATATATGGGACAGGATAAAGCATCCTTAGCTCTGTTTGATTTCAGGTGAGAGTTAAAATTTAATAACCAACCATGCAGTAATAATTCCACCTCATAGCCAGACTCAGGAATAGCCAGGTGGGAAACATTCCTATTCAAAGGAAGACAAATGGGAAACAAACCCAGGAGAGTCTCATATTAGGCTAATTCCAAGGCTGTACTCTTGGCTTTTTCCCAGATGCAAACCTCCACCTGTAATAGTTCAGGATCACATTCTGAGTAGCTTGTGGCATCTCTCTTGAATGGTGGATCACTGACTTGATTCATCAAGACATCTATACCTAAATTCAAACCCCAAAATAAAATTAGTTACATTCCCAAGAGATTTTATCTCAAATGGCTAATTTCACTTATCACAACTTAGGGCTTGATGAAATAATTTTTATTCTCATGGAGTTGCAATAAGCAAAAATTTACCAGAACTCAAATACATATTTCACTTAATATATTTCACTTTTTATCTTTTTGTCTCAAATTTATATTGTTCTAGCGTAAAAAGCAATCATTAGCAACCATTTCTATATTATATTTCAACTTGTAAATCCTCAGCGGCCAAGTTCATTGTTTAGGAACTCCATAACCCAAACAAGCTCATTTCCCACACAGATGGTTTCTAGCAATCTGGCAAGTTTTAAAATAATGGAAATCAACAAGAACTCCAGAGAGGGGGTTGCCCCTGCCTGCCCACCTCATGATATATTCTTCCTCCAGACTGATTCTCTGGGCAGCAAGTCCCCTATTTTTAGTCTCAATTTAGTTTATTTTGCCCTGGCTGAATTTCCCCTGTATCCTTCTATGGCTACCCACTTGCCAGAACGTCTTTCAGGGTTCCCATACAGCATCGTGCATTCTGCCTGATGTATCTACCAGAGCAGACATGACTTGTTCATTTTTAGGATCCCAGTATAGGGTGACTGACACATGGGACCTCCGATCACCCCCCACATTGGAGGTGACATTGGTTCTCTTCCTAAGGGAGGGGAGTTGGGGTATCCACCCCATATACCCTTAGAGCTGCTGTGGGCTATACTCTTTGACACCACCCCCCAGGTGTTATAGATTGAATGGAAAGGACGAATTTTGATCAAACTTTTGTCTCATTCTGTTCTTTTCAATTACCAATTTTAGGTTTTAACATTAGAACAATAACCCCAAATAAGTTAGTTAACAATCTTTTAATTTCATAGTTGATAGCCAAATTGTGTTAGTTGTAACTTCCTCTCAACTACAGGCTAAGGTGGAAAAACTCAGTTCTCTATATGGTAGTTAAAAATACTATAAGACAGGGTTAGCAGGACTGATAAAATAACTGGTTTCAAACATTTTTCCACGGTCTTTTAGTTTCTCTCAGTTCATACTTTAATAACATCTAAGTTATAAAATGCTGCCTTATATAACTGATATAAAAGTTTATCAATTTGAAACAATATTATGTATTTGAAACTTGAAACAAACCCATTACCAATCAGGTGACTTCAATCCTGGTGAATACATTTCCAAATTACCTTATACAGAAAATCAGGCATCTCATCACCAATGGCATTGTATACTGATCACTTCTAATTAAAGAACTGATAATAATAGTTAATATTTATAGTGTCTGTCCTTTGCCAGGCATTGTGCTGGACATTTTACTCATGTGAAGTAAACTGAAGTACCTTGCTTTAGGTTACCCAGTTAACAAATTTCAGAACTATGTATTTTCCCAATTTGTCTAAGTGTCAAATATTATAATAATTTCTGACTTATCTTAAACATAAAATTAAGAGAGGCAATATTTCACTTAAAATGTGACCAGAATGAATTCAATTACCTGGATCCATGGTATTACACAGAATCTGGGTTGATGATTTTCATACTGACTGTAGTATTATATTTTACACAAATACTAGTTATTACAATCATTTCATGTTATCAGGTCCACTACTTCCAGCCAATCCACTGCCAAAGACTGTAAAAAGTAGCAATATATTACAATTTAATCTACCCTAATTATCATACTTAAGATTATGCTTTAATTTACTTCAATTTTGGGTTCCACAGTCTTAAAGGAACTCATAGCTTAACAATTTACCCATAGCTCTCTACAATTTCTTCTTACTAATGGGAGTCACATATAATTTAATCAAGTTTCCAATTTTTAACACACAGCCCAATTTAAAAAGTTATTTTAAAATTAACTAGTATTTAATTTTAGTTTGTAAAACTCCCTAAATTCTAGCTAGATATTCCAATCAAATTTCAATTACCTTTTGGTTGTTTCCCGACTCACATAAATCTTTCCCCATCTTGTGAGTCAGGAAAGGATTAAGTGCCAGCTCTGTTCCAAAGGGCAGCCTTTTCTCTGTCTTCACCCTAAAACTTTCACTGACAAAACCCCCAAACCCATCTCTCTATAATCAGTGAGGTGACCTTCTTCTCTTAGATCTGAAGGGAAAAGTTTCCCGCCTTGCCCCCTTTTTTTCTTGTCTGTCCTTTTACACCCCAGAACCTGACCACAGTTTGTGAATGTAGAGATAGAGAGAAAATATTTTTTGAACTTTTAGGGGTTTAATTAACAAAATACAGAAATATTTGCTAGAACATATATTGTTTCTTTCAAACTTTGATCCTACTGAAATAATCTTCACTTCACTGAGTATATTCTCTCTCTCTCTCTCTCTCTCTCTCTCTCTCTCTCTCTCTCTCTCTCTCTCCCTTCCTCCCTCTTTCTCTGTTCACCCCAGGCTGCTGAAGACAGCAAAGGATGGAGATAGAGAAAGAGATGCTCACAATTACATGCTTTATTGCTTTCCTATGTGCTTAACTCCCTGCAACCTGGCTAACCTGCAAACTAGTGTTTCTACTTGTTTCTTCTAACTGGAATTCCTCCAGCAACTTTCTATTCTCAGCTTCTGAAACTAGGAACTTGGTAGTGGCTTTTTTTTATTGCTAGAAGGAGGGGCTAGCATACTGGGACAACTTTCTTCCCTTCTTTTCCCAACCTGATGGAACATAATCCCATCAGAAGGAACTCTAGGTCTTTCGGTCTGTTCAGGCCATCCTCACACTTATGTGATGGTTCAAATGTGGCCAATACAGGACCACCCTCCACATGTGGAACATCCAGGGATTCTCACCCCTCAATCTATCCCCTACTCCATTGGCATTCTTTTGGTATCCTGCCAAAAACATCAATTGTGAGGTCTGGAATTCTCTTGGCTAAGAAATCTTACACCTCCCCCATAACCATGGAGTGTTCTTTTTGATACCAAAGGAAGAGACCAAGGACCTCCAGATTGATTATACATAGTACGTTAATCAATTGTTATAAATATATAGAAAACAGGGGCAATCTTCAGTCTGAGGAGGCAGCCAGATAGTTCTGTGGGTCAACGCCAAAAACCACAAAAATCCCCATGATCATTATAGAAAATGAAGGGAGATGAAGCTAGAGAGTGCATCACTAGTGATTGGTGGATATTTTTGGTTTTCTGATTAGTAATGAGCTTGAACATTAAGCCAATGTTATGCCCAAACATAAGTTTGTGTATTGATCTTGTACTGGTAACATATGGGTCATAATATTTTTATTATGTCTTTCTGGTCATAGTATCTTAGTTTTGACTCAATGCCAAACTATGATTCAGAATCCAAGATGGTCTGTTAAGAGGTCACCATATTGGGGCTTCTATCTTTTATAGAGTTTAATATTTTACTGCTTTTCACTTATTACTGTATTTTTTGGCTTATCCCCAATCGGGACGCCACACATGCCCTGGTCTAAAACTTCCTTACAAAAACACAACTTCACATGACTCTGCCATTTCTTCAAGCTATCATTCTACAGCTCTCTTTTCATTCATAAGCTACTGCCTCTTAATTTCTCTAATTGTATCAGGTTTCTGATCCCACTACACTATTTTTCTCAAAATCAATAATGGCTCCACTTGCTACTTCCAACTGCCTTTTCTCAATCTGGATTCTTCTTGACCTTTCTACAGTTTTAGACAGTGGACCCTCAACCCCAAACCTGATAGAAAATTATCACCTCCATTGTCTGCTATGACTGTGGCATTATTTTTTCTAGTTCACCTCTTATCTGGAAGCTACTGTATTTAAAACTTTTGCTGAGTTCAAATCAATTCAATCAGCATTTATTAAGTACTTAAGATATGCTAGGTACTGTGTTAGACAATGGGGAAAATCAGCACTGATTTCAAGTGCCCAATAGTTTACAGTCCATCTCCAACCCCATCAGTGTAGGGATCCCTAAAAATTCTCTTCTGGATCTCATCCTTTTCCCATACACTCTCCCTTGGGACTCATCAGTTCCCATGAACTCAAGGACAATTTCTATTCGAATGATTTTCAGATCTCTTTATTCATTCCTAATTACTCCTCTAAACTCGAGTCCTGCATTGCCACCTGTCTGTAGGACACCTCTTCCAGAATGGACCTTTGACATCTCAAAGGCAGCAAGTTCAAAGTGGACCTTATTATCTTTCCCCTATTCTGCCACTTGTCCAAACTTCTTTTTTCCTCTTGAGGGCACCACCATTCTCTCAGTCACTGAATTTCACAATCTCACAGTTAGCTTTTACCTCATTCTAACATTTTGTTAATGTTTTATTAATTTCTTTTTTATTATCCAGGCCCTGAAACACTCTCTAATGTCCCCTACTATCCCCACCAAAAGAGTCATTTCACATAGCAAAAAGTATTTTTAAAGATTATATGAAGAAAAAGAAAAGGAAAAATTAGCATAACTTATCAATACATTGACAAAGGTTGAAAATATATGCAATATACACCACTTGTGGACCTTCCATTTTGCAAACAGGTGGGGTGGTTGTGTTTTATCTCTTTTGTTATGCTATCTATATTTTTATAGTTTTACAACACTAACTTTTGTTTTTTTTGGTTGTTCTTTTCAATTATCTTGTTATAATTAGAGTGTACATTGTTTTCTTTACATCAGTTCTTGTAGCTCTTTCCATGCTTCTATTTATAAATTTTTCATTCTTTTTAAAAATGTTTTATGTCTTTTTATGTCACCAGTGTTTCTCCCAGTATCCCTCAAATTCCCCCTCTAAGAGAGCCATCTCATATAATAGCATTTTAAGACAAAGAAAAAGAATAAAATGCAAAAATGATCAGAACAACTAAACAATACATCTAAAAGATTCGAAATATGTAGAAAGTACAACACTTGTGGACTTCCATTATCTATAATAAAAAAGTTGGAGTAACAATATCTTTTTCTATCTCAATTCTTCTCTTATGATCATCAAAATATAACACAACCATTCCCAAGTGTTGCCTCATTAGAATACTTCTATGACCTCTGATGATAATATAGTGCAGAGGGGACATATGCATCTTCTCCTCACATTAGAATATAGTCTATCATTGTTTAGGTTCTTGTATAATTTTTGTATCTTTTTATTTTTTTTCTTAATTGTTATGTTAGAACTTCAAAGGCTCTACAGTCTTTTCATCAAGAATGCTTGAAAGTTTTCTATTTCATCAAAGGTCCATTTTGCCCCGTGTAGGAAGATATCCAGTTTTACAGAGTAAGTTCTTCTTTGTCTTCTGGAATATTGTATTCCAAGTTCTCCACTCATTCATGGTGGTGTCTACTAAATTATGTGTGCCCCTGATTGGACCTGTAGTGATTGATTCCTTTCTTTTTAGCTCCTTGTAGTATTTTTTCTTTGACTCAGATGCCCTAGATTTTGCTTTGATGTTTGGGGAACTTACCATTTTGGCATTTCTTTCAGAAGATGACCAGTGGATTCTTTCTGTTTTCACTTTGCCCAGTTGTTATAAGAGATGTGGGCAGTTTTTTATTTAATATTTCTTGGAATATGAAGTCTAGGGTATCTTTTTATGTCATAGAATTCAGATACTCTAATGATTCTTAAATGTTTTCTCTTTCATCTGCTTTTGAATTTGGCTGTTTTTGCTATGAGAAACTTAACCTTTTCACCAATTGTTTTGTAGTCTTTTCCCTTAGTTTTAAGATGTTTTCTTGCCCCATGGAGTCATTTATTTCAATTTGATCTATTCTTATTTTCAGAGCAGTTGTTGCTAGGACTCCATTTTGTACCTCTTGTGCCAAGCTATTAATCTCCTTTCTAATTATTACTTGAATAGCTCTCATTTATTTTCCAATCTCCCCCAGAACTTCAATTTCATTGATTTAAAAAAAATCTCTTTTTAAAAATCTTTCTTGATCTCTTCCAGGAATTCCAGTTGAAATTATTCCCAACCTCTCCAACATTGACTGTTTCATCCTTTATCACACTTGCAAATATACAAGGGGTGAGGTAAACCTCAGGGTTTTTTCTTTAAGGCTTTGCTTGTAGATATTTTGGAGTCAGTTTCTTCTTTTGGGGTTGTGTGTTGACTATTCCTGTTACCAGTTTTGGTGGGATTCCTTTTTTCGATTGCTCATTCTTCTAGCTTACCACCTGACTTAGGACTTGTTTTAAGGATTAGCCTTTCCTTAGGAGAGGATGCCTGGGCTTGTCCTGTTGCTTCTTTCTTGGGGTATGTTATTCCAGATTCACAGGGAGAGCTCACCCTAAGGACCTGTAAGCTTTCAATGCTCCCAAAGTGATTGTTTGCAAAGCTAATTGCTGTCCACATGGTCTGAACTCCAAAAGCACTTGATTTAAATCTGAGTCTAAGCAAGAGAAGATTGCAGTTCGACGTAGCTAAAATCAGCCAGTTGGGAAGCTCTGCTGGTTCTGAGTAACACAATTACAAGTTCTTCTTTGGTCTGAGGTCATCACCCTGGTTATTTCTTTGAGGGCTTCAGACTATTTAGAAGGTGCGACCTTGCTTTGCTTCTGGACTCAGAGTTACATTGCTACCAAACTTATTCCTATGAGATTGTGACTACTGGTGTATCCTTACCTTGGAATGCCACCCCCTGGATGTAGGTTCCCTTTTGTCCTCTACCCTAGAGCTGTGCCTCAGAACTAAGTAATTGGTGACAAGACTGCCAGTTGGCACCTATTGCTGTACATCGCTCCAATGGGAGTTTAGGGGTATCCTAATATGGGCCTGTGAGTTCCTCTTGCCTTGGCACCCAGACTCTCCTTACATACTGGAGTGTTCCACGTGGTGCACTGCTGACCAGATACCATCCACATTATCTACTGACATTATCTACTGATCCTATCCCAGTGTCTGCTAAAATAAATGATTCTTTGTGACGTTTTCTTGGACTTCTCCTTCAGTATTCAGTCTTGCATTTTTGTATTTTCTAAATCTATTTGGAGAGATTTGGGACAGAAAAGAGTAGAGCTTCTCTGTACAGCTTTTTGTTACTTCTCTGTCTTCCACATTCATCATTTCTTATAGCACAATAGTATCACATCAATGTGCCAAAATTTCTTTAGCTATTTCCTAGTCAATGGGCATCTATCTACTTTGTTTCTAATTCTTTACTACCACAGGAAGTGCTGCTAGAAAACTTTTGGTGTATGTGAGGACTTTTTTCATTGGCCTCCCTGGAGTATAAGGCTGGTAATGAGATCCGTGGGTCAGATGGTATGGTCTTATTAGTCACTTTATTCGCCTAATGCTAAATTGTTTTCCAAAATGTTTGTACTTACTCACAGCTCTACCAACAATACACTAGTGTGCCTGCCTTCCAACAAATCTCCAAGTGTAAGAAAAGGAGGAATCTGTCCTAGATGGTAGTCATGAGCAGGCTGATATCAATGGTTTCCTGTGTTTATTTTTATGGTTCTCTCTAAGGACATTTACAAGCTACATCTACGTTCTGATTGGTGATTGATTATCTAATCTTATGATTTAAGCAATCTATCAGAGTTTACGTCATTAGCAATTGTTTATCAGTTGTTAACAAGATTTGGCATACTCATGTCATTAACAAATCCTTTTTTGGTTTTGGGACACATACATAAAATCCAAGAAACATTTATTAAATAACTTATGTGCCAGGCATTGCACTATTAATAAAAAGTACATTCATTAGTGGTTGTTTACCAGATTTGTGGACACACGTATCATTGCAAAAGTATGCCTTTCAGGTGCTTATCTTGTTACAGAAAAGCAGTCCATGTAACAATTCATTGGTCAAGAAACAGGGACTTAAAACAAGTTAGAGATGCTTACATTAAGTTAACTTGCTTATTTCCACTACACCCTTTCAACCCTACCTCATTCTATTGTTTACCTTGTTATTGCAGATCTTGAATTTTTTGTATTTTATTGAGTTCTGTATAACATTTATTTGATAATTTGATTGCCATAATATTGCAACTGTAATTTAACTTTGGTTGGCATTTTCATTGGCATGGCTCATCCATGAGTGCTGAATATTCCTCTTAATGTTTAAAGTTATTGTCAATTTCTTTCTAGTATGCTTGATGATTCCTTAGGATTTTCAAAGTAAAACATTATGTCATTAACAAATAGGGATAGTTTTATTTTTTCTTTGCCTCTTTTCACACTTTTAATTTTAATTTCTCATTATATTGCTATTGCTTGTGTTGCTAGAAGTATAACAAAAAATAACAAGGAGAGTGGACATTCTTCCTTTGAATTCTCTATTTTTTGGTAAAGATGCTAGCATAACCCCATTACGTATGATGCTTGCTTTTGGTTTTAGATATACATATTTATAATAATAAAAGATCATTTTATGCCCATACTTCTTGTGGTTTTTAGCAAAATGATCTTACAATAATTCTATGCATGAGATGCAAAATATGCAAAATTGAGTAAACCAAATATAATTGAATGAGGGCAAGAGAACCAACATTTATTGATTTCTTCATTCACCCTTGCCTGCTTGTGTACTTTTAGAAAGAAATTTCTTCATAACTTCTTTGTTCTCCTATCCATTCCCTTCTTTCCATGGACATGGCCATCATTCTAGATCAGGCTTTCCTCACCTCTTACCTTATCTTGGTAAATTGTGTTAACTGGTCTTTCTGTTCTTCCTCTGAATTTCACCCTCTCCAAAGCAGCTAAAGTAGTAATCATTAGTTGCTTAGTATTCAAAGTTCTCATACAATGCAGAGTGAATTGTATCAAGCCTTTTCTCATATTAGTCTCCTTCTTGAGATCTCCTTTCCATCCAAACTGGACTATTGGCTCTAGCCCAAATTTCACTCTCTATCCCTTGTCTCTGTGAGTTTGCACAGACTATACTGCATGGATATAACATAATGCTTCCCACTTCTGTCTACTGACATCCTCATCTTCTTTCACAGTTCATGTAACTTCTTTTTACTAAATCTCACCCAGTTAGTTCTCTTGCCCTCATCTATTCACTTTCAATTTACATATATATCTATATGTTGAATCTCACCAGGAAAATAAGCACAAGATCCTTGAGGGTAGGGCCTATTGTGCTTTTATACTTTGTTTGCCCACTGCCTAGTACAAGACTGGACAGAGTGGATTCATAATATACGCTTTTTTTGACTGCTAAACTGCAGATATGGACAATTGCGTGACATGCCCAGAAGATCAATATCCAAACAGGGAGAAGGACCAGTGTCTCCCCAAAGTAACAGCCTTCCTCAGTATCCAAGAACCTTTGGGATGGATTCTGACCTGCATGGCTCTCTCCTTCTCTTTTCTCACAGTTCTGATCCTTATGATCTTTGTGAAGCATCGAGACACTCCCATCGTCAAGGCCAACAACCGGATTCTGAGCTACGTGCTTCTCATCTCTCTCATCTTTTGCTTCCTCTGTTCTTTGCTTTTCATTGGCCGTCCTAACACAGCAACCTGCCTTCTTCAGCAAACAATATTTGGAATTGTATTCACAATGGCAGTTTCTTCTATTTTGGCCAAAACCATCATGGTGGTTCTGGCTTTTAAGGTCACAAGACCAGGGAGCAGGTTGAAGATGTGGGTACAGCCTAAGGTGTCCAATTCTCTAGTCTTTCTCTGCTCTGTGATCCAAGTATTTCTCTGTGGGATCTGGCTGGGGACTTCACCTCCATTCTTAAGTACAGACCCTCACTCTGAACCTGGCCACATCATCATTGAGTGTAAGGAGGGCTCTGTCATTGCCTTCTACTGTGTCCTGGGCTACATGGGCATCCTGGCCCTGGGCAGCTTCATGGTGGCTTTCCTGGTCAGGAACCTTCCTGACACCTACAATGAAGCCAAGTTCATCACCTTTAGCATGCTGGTCTTCTGCAGTGTGTGGGTCTCTTTCCTTCCCACATATCAGAGTTCCAAGGGGAAGGACATGGTGACTGTGGAGGTTTTTGCCATCTTGGCCTCCAGTGCTGGGTTACTGGGCTTCATCTTTTTTCCCAAGTGCTATGTGATCCTGCTAAGGCCAGAGAGGAACACTCTGGAATGGTTAAGGAACAAATCAGATTCCAGAGCCAGGAACTTGGTCCTAGAGACTCTTCCAAGGTCATGAGAAATACTGGATAAAACACCAATATTAGCTTCAAATAACTGTAATTTAATATCTTGGTGATGACTAACCCTTGTTCTCTTTTACTAATTAAGTTCTCTTTCCAACCTTGTTGATTGCATTTAATGGAACGGTAATCTTGAGAGATAGCACTTATATTTAAAAATGTAATCACCAGGGGTCTTGTTCCCTTATCACCTGTGTTCTGGACATCTTTGCGATCTTCTAGGGCTCACTGCTTGCTACCGTTCAATTTCTTCATCACCTCTTGCCTGAGTTAGTGACCTATAGAGACTCCCTCCCTCCTGTCTCTGCCTTCATTTTAAGGACTAAATTCCATCCAAAAGTAGTTGTTCTATTCTGTTCCCCTGTTCTAAATGCCAGTGCAGTTCCCCACCATCCTTACCCCCAGTAGCCTGGCCATCTCCACCTAAAAGAGACGGCAAATGTCACTCCTTACAGAACCTGTATTACAGAAGGAATCTGCCCTGAAATAAAAAGCTTATGATATATTCCTTTGTATCATACTTAATTTGCACTTGTCTTATGTTCCATATTATGGTTTTAGCTCCTTGAGGACAAGGCCTGTTTTTTTTCTTTGCCTTTGTATCTCCAAGATCAAGCAGAGTGTCACTCACACCATAGGCATGTACTAAATATTTTAAGAATTGATATGGATTTGATTGGTTTCTTTTATAGGATAATAGATCTGGAATGGAACATAGAGGTCATGTAATCCAACATCTTCATTTTAACAATGAAGAAACTGAGTCCCTGAGAAGTAAAATGTTTTTACCTAAGATCATATACCAAGTAAAATTCAAGGCTAGAATTTGAATCCAGAGTCTTCCACAAAAAACAAAGCCATGACTCATCTTAGTGTTCTATGTCACCATGCTTTAGTTTATTTCTTGATGTTAATCCCATGAATGCACAGTCCCAAGATTATAATGAAAGTGGAAATGGCTTACATTTTGTGTCTTCTTGACACTGAGCTGCTGTATTTATTCATTATCTCATTTCCCAAAATGAGCTTTATGTTAGAATTCAGACACTCTCACTGCTAAACCTCACACACCTCACAAACCCAATACCTGGTATTCTTTTTTATCTGTTGTCTCATTCCTAGCGGGGAACACATGAGAATTAGCTGCCATAACTAGAAATGAGGCATGAATCCAGATCTTACTGGAGATCATTCTCCTCACATGCCATTTATTCTACATTCAGTAGTAGTCAAGATCAACTGGAAAGGCTAGAGGCTTTATTCTTGAGGCCAAAACCAGGATTTAAGTCAAATCTGGTGCCCAAGTCATTACCAGAAACTTTTCAACATGAGTGAAAAATAGGTATATAATGGCCACTGTCTTGCAGGACAGCCTGGACACAAGTAGAGCTCTATTAGGAGAAGGATTAAATGCATAGCTGAGGATGGGTTTTCTAGGATAGGATCCTGGGGTATGCTAGGGGCAGTTATGCCACTCAGTGGCTGACAGAGGTCCACAAATTGAGGTTTGAAATTGACTGTATGCCAGAGCAAAAACATCCTTTCCACCCTATTTCCCCAGAGGGAACATATTCTCCATCCCATGTTATTTTGATGTAGCAAAACCTCATCATTTCATTCTAGTTATGGGCTTTGTTCAATGTAGTCTTAGCTTTCTGAATTCTGATTTTAACAATTCCAAGCCAGAGCCATGGTCACATAACTACTAGATAAGGTGTGCAGCCTTTTGACTTATTCTTGTCTCCATATCCCCATTGTGGTCATATCTTAACAATCTCCACTCAAGCAGCCTCCACTGTAGTTCTCCATTTTAACCTTTGGCCTTATTCAACAGAATGACCTCATTGGTCACTGCTTGTAGAATCAGTATGAAAAGGGTCCAGATATCTGCAAACTTCTGGCCTGCAGATCTGTGGAAGCATGAATCCTAACAAGAGTCATCACTTCTAAGAACCATATTCCTCCTTCACAATAGTGAAGAGACACAGAATGAAAGGATTTAAGAGGGAGGAGACAAGAAGGTCAAGTGAAATGAGCATTTAGCTCTCCAAAGGGAAATGTCTAAACAACTTTTTTTAGAGTGTACCAAATCAAATTCTGGGTGGGATAACCAACAAAAAGTCACAGTCAGACATCCTTCCAGACCAGGAGAGTTTGGTAGGGCAGAAAGAGAGGTCTAGAGATACTAGGGTGGGGGCTGGCAAGAAGCCCATGTGGTGTTAGTATTATCCACTGTAGGAATTGGAAGGAACAACAGTGACAGTACCACTGGGATCACTTAGCATCCAGGGATGCTAATCTTTACAGATTATGATGAATTTAGGTAACTACCTGGTCATAAATAGACTGTAGTTGTACATTTTCTTAGCATTGTACACAGGACTAGGCACACTTTGGCATGTCCTTTACCTATTATCTAGTCTTGGGTCTTAATTCCAGTATGAAGAGGAACACTTTCAGCTTGTGGTGACATGGGATCAGAGGCCCTACCAAGGTAAGGACCAGACTGTGGACAACAGGACAGCAGACAGAAGTCTACCAAAATCACAAAACCTTAGAAGCAGTGAAAGTACGGGTCCCCAGACCAAACTATAAAACCTCAGGTTACCTCCCTACCCCCAAAATGAGTAGAATCTAACCCTGACACAAAGTACAAAGTGAAGAAATCCCCTGGAGAATGAACAAACACCAAAAAAGAGAGACCTGAACATAAAAATTTAGTTGATAACAGGGAAACTCAAGACATAAACTTAGAAAAAGACAATGACTTGAAAACACTTACAAGTAAAACCTTAAATAAAAATGCAACACAAAAATTCCTAAAAAAGCTAAACCAAGAGATTTTTCTCAAAGAGCAAGGAAAAAATGATGTTAGTAATCAAATAAAAATGTTAGAGGAAAAGTTGGGGAAATGAAAATGCAAGAACATTATGAAATGTGTCTATGGTCATTGAGAGAAGCCATTGTGGAAGGACAGAGCCATGATGGTGAAGGAAGGCAGAAACCCACTTGAGCTCTCCTAAACTCACTTCCAAACAACTATAAAATAGCAGCACAAGACACATTCTGGAGCAGCAGCAGCAGCAAAAAGAACAGTGTGAAACAATTTTGCAGCCCAAGATAACTTAGAACGTCTGCAAAGTCTATCTCACTATGATGAAATGGGAACAGAATACAATGCAGGTAGCATCTGGGCAAATCTGTAGCCACACTCAAAGCCCCAATATAGGTCAGTGACAATACCCAATATCCCAGGGCAGGTCAACAGCAAGGTTTCATGCACTTGGTGCACCAGGCAAGCAATGAGGCTACATATGTCCAGTGCAAGAAGCTTGAGACATTCTTCCCTCTGCCTCAAGGCTACAGCCCACCTTTAATAACATAAAATTTCAAGTTATGAAAGAGGCTGGAAAATAAGCAAGCAAACAAACAAAAAAGAAACTGACTATAGAAAGTTACTACGGCAACAGGGAAGGTCACTTTTGTCTACATGCCAAGGCAAACTCAGGAACTATGTGAACAAAATTACAAAACACTTTTTCACACAAATCAGGTCAGGTCTAAAAAAATTGTAAAAATATCAATTGCTCATGGGTAGGATGAGCTAATATAATAAAAATGACAATGCTACCTAAATTTGTTTACTTATTCAGTGCCATACCAAACAAACTACCAAAAATTATTTTTTAGAGCTAAAAAAAAAATAGAAACAAAACTCCTTTGGAAGAACAAAAGGTCAAGAATGCCAAGGAAATTAACAAAAAAAAATGCAAAGGAAAATGGCCTCACCATACCAGTAAACTACATTATAAAGTGGCGGTCATCAAAACTATTTGGTATTGGCAAAGAAATAGAGTGGTGGATCAGTAGAATAAGTTAGATACACAAGAAAATGTAATCAATGACTACTGTAATTTACTGTTTGATAAACCCAAGAACTCATTAGTGATGAAGACTGTTGAGAAAACTCAAAAATACTTTGGGAGAAACTAGGCATAGACCAACATCTTACACTATATACCAAGATAAAATCAAAATGGGTGTATGATTTAAACATAAAGGGTTATAATTTAAGCAAATTAAGAGAGCAAGGAATAATTTACTTATCAGATCTACAAAAAAGGTAAGAATTTATGAAAAAAGCAAGAGATAAAGAACATTATGAAATGCAAAATGGATAGTTTTGATTATATCATTTTTTTAATTGCACAAAGCCAATACAACCAACATTAGAAGGGAAATAGAAAGTTGTGAAATAATATTTACAGGCAGTGTTTCTGATAAAGGTCTCACTTCTAAAATATGTAGAAAACTGAATCAAATTAATAAGAATATAAGTCATTCCCCAATTAACAAATGATCAAAAAATATGAACAGGCCATTATCAGATGAAGAGATTAAAGCTATCTATATTCAGATTAAAACAGGGTCTTAAATCACTATTGATTAAAGAGATGCAAATTAAAACAACTGTGAGGTGGTGCCTCACACATATGAGATTGGCTAATATAACAAAAAAAAAAGAAAATGATAAATGTTGGAGAAGATGTGGGAAAATTGGAACACTAATGCATTGTTGGTGAAGTGGTGAACTGATCCGGTGATTCTGGAGAGCAATCTGAAACTATGTCCAAAGGGCTATAAAACTGTGCATATCCTTTCATCCAGCAATATCACTAGTAGGTCTGTATCCTAAAGATATCTTTAAAAAAGTTCAAAGGACCCACTTGTACAAAAATATTTATAGCAGCTCTCTTTGTGGTGGCAAAGAATTGGAAATTGGGGGGATGCCCATCAATTGGGGAATGGCTGAGCAAGTTGTGGTATATGAATGTAATGGAATACTATTGTTTCATAAGAAATGATGAGCAGGGAGTGGAGACAAGATGGCAGAGTACAAGCAGTGACTTGCTTGAGCTGTCCCCCAACCCTTCCAAATGCCTGTAAAAATGGCTCTAAACAAATTCTAGAACAACAGAAACCACAAAAAGACAGAGTGAAGCAAATTTCCACTCCAAAACAACCTGGAAGGTCAGCAGGAAAGATCCATTGCACCAGGCTGGGAGAGGAGCACAGCTCAGCATGGACCACACAGGCAAAAATAGGGCCTCAGTGAACCTGGAGCTGGCCTCAGGGGACTGAATCTAGGGGAGTTGTGGTGGTTTCTAGATTTCTTAAACCACAAACAACAAAGACAACTTAGAAAGTCAGTAGGAAAGGTCTGTTGGACCTCGGTGAGAGAGGAATTGGGTCCAGCCCCAGTCCTGGCACAGGACTGGGGTGGCGGCTGCTTCCAGAGCTCTCGGCACATAGACAGAGGGGGGATCAAGCAGCTTATCAGAGGGGGATTTCAGGGATATGTTTGCTTTCACTGAGGCAGGGTTTTCTTGCTTTGCCCGTGCTTGATTCTGAGTCACAGTTCTGGGTGGTGGTCCTTGGGTGAGGAGGAGCACTGGCGTGGTGGACCTTGTAGTGGTGGGGGAGAGGGAATCCTCCTCACAGTTCCAAGGCAGAAAAGAGTGCTTGTGGTTGCTCATACACCAGAGCACAGGCCAGGAAAGGCCTGTAACTCCAGGAAGGAGTAAAGACCTCACCCTTGATCATACCACCTTGGGAGACCTGAAAATTTACAGGTCCCTAGATGTATCTCTGAAAACACCTGCACAAAACCCCCAAAGCTTGGGCCAGTACATTCTCCACACTGGAAGTAGAACCCTATCTTAACAAAGAGTTTAATAGTCAAGTAATTGGCTAGGAACATGAGCAAACAGCATAAAAAAAACCCCCTCAAACTATAAAATCTTATTTGGGTGACAAAGAAGATCACAACATGCAACCAGAAGAAAACAACAAAATCAAAGCTCCTACATCCAAAGCCTCCAAGAAAAATATGAATCGGCCCCAGGCCATGGAAGTGTTCAAAAAGGATTTTGGGAAGGAAGTAAGAGAAGTAGAGGAAAAACTAGAAGAGAAATGAGAGTGACACAAGAAAATCAACAGCTTGCTAAAGGAGATCCAAAAAAAAAAAACTGAAGAAAATAATACCTTAAAAAATTGACTAACACAAATGGCAATAGAGGTCCAAAAAGGCAATGAGGAGAAGAATGCCCTCAAAAGCAGAATTGACCAACTGGAAAAGGAAGTCCAAAAGCTCACTGAAGAAAATAAGTCCTTAAAAATTAGAATGGAGTAAATGGAAGCTAATGACTTTGTGAGAAATCAAGACATTGTAAAACAAAACCAAAAGAATGAAAAAATAGAAGACAATGTGAAATATCTCATTGGAAAAACAACTGACCTAGAAAATAGATCCTAGAGAGATAATTCAAAAATTATTGGACTACATGAAAGCCATGATCAAAAAAAAGAGTCTAGCCATCATCTTTCAAGAAATTGTCAAGGAAACTGCCCTGGTATGACCTTACTAGTCAGTAAGAGTCTATAGGAGAACTCATTGCTAGCACTAGGCTCAGGACTAGTCACCTTTGACAGCACCTTTGCCCATTATCTAATTCTGGGTCTCAGTTTAACACTAGAGAGGAGCACTTGCTGTTTGTGTTCATACAGGAGCAGAGCCCCTAACTAGGTGAGAGAAAAAATTATTAGTAGTCAGTTATGGGGAAGATTCAGGCTTTTTCCCTGTCCTATTTCCTTGTTCAAAGCCCAGTCTTTTAATGAACATTACTGACCTCTGCCAAACATTTACCCCACCTAGACCATCTTACCTAGGTGAATTCCAGCTCATTGTGTTCCACTGAAGCAAGTTTGGGTGGAGGTAGATCCTTTGTCTAGATTGCTTGGGGTGGTCTGGTTGTGGAAATAGTCTCTTTGTTCAAGAGTGACATGATGTCACTGTCTTAACTGCTCATTGGAGTGAGTCCACTTCTTATTGTAATATTCATCCTGTCACTAATTGTTAACCATTCACAGTTGATTGCTGCCCTCTGGAACACCCACTTTTCCTAGGGCATATATGCCATTTGCCTGCCACTATGAGGGCCTTTGGCATTTCAGAGTGCCAGTGAGCTCTTAATAAAATTCTAACAGTATTAATATAATGACTAATTACCCAGAAACCATGTCTCTCCAACTTTTTAAACATCATAATATGGTGACCAAAAAGGGATCAGAGCCTTGCACCCTAGATTCTTAACAAAAAATTCCTTTACAATTTGGGCCCATGTAGACATATTCTCCTCAAGGGAAAGTTTTTGTTAGGACTCTGGCTTTAATCAGACTCTCCCTTTTACGAGTGATTAATTTTTATCTGGGTAAGTTTATATGTCCTATGTCTATATGTCTGTTTTTAATGCTGCAGCTCTCTTATTTTCACTCTCACCAACAAAAGGTTCTCTCCAACAAGCTATGGGGCCAGATTTTGCATGTAGGTAAAACTGCCAAAGAAGGCTTTGAAAATAAGTCCTATTTTTAAATTGTTTAAATTTGAGTTTTTAGTGTTTCAAGGTAATCTGGCAGATGTGGGCTGTCTCTTGAGAAATTTGGCAGATAGCAGATGGCTGCCATTTGACACAAATGTGTCCTTATGCAAATATACACATATACATAGATATTTATATCTATCCCTACGTATGTATGTATACGAATACATACATCCTCACGTATATGGATATGTACATATATGGGTGTAAACTCATTCTCTATATACTTCCATGCATCAGCTCTTTTTCTGGATGCAGATAGTCATTCCTTCATACACGTTTTGTAGAGAAAGCGGGTCTTTACCCTAGGTGAAAATGACTTAGTTGCTAGAAGTTGCTCTTAAAACGATGGCACTGCTACCCTATACCACATTTTCTTGGTTCCTCTCCTTTGGCTCTCCAGCACCATGGGCAGCTCCATCCATGTTTTTCAAAACTCAATGAGCTCATCATTTCTCTAAGCACAGTAGCATTCCATCAGCCTTACAGAGCACAACTGGTCAGCCAGTCCCCAGTGGGCGGGCATGCCAGCTTGCTCCAGGTGTTGGTGTCATGAATGATTTAGGGAAGAGTGCAGGTGGACAAAGAAAAGACAATGACACCTGAGCAGCAACCGGTGCCAGTGAGAAAGGCTGGCAGGGTATGGCAGACAGAATTCCTTGCCCTCTTCCTTCGTGGAGGCTTGTCTTTCTTTAAGCTCCTCAACCCTCCCGGGATGGGTTTGGATTGCAGCACTCTATGCCCTGAAATGACTACTGCCACAAGGCTGAAAAGGAAATTCAGCTGGATGATTATGCACTGTCATCTCCAGAGCAGAGAGAATTTAGGAAGGTGTGAAGGAAAGGGAGCAAATCAAGAGGAAGGAAGAAAGAGGCAAAGAAAGATGCAGAAAATGTAAGAGGAAGAAAGAAAGGAAAGAGGGCAGGACTGAAGGGAGAAAGTTAGATAGGAAGTACTAAGCACTTACTGGCTAGGGGCCAGTGTCTGTCTCTATGCTAAACTCTCTTAAGTATTATCTCATTAGATCCTCAAAGCCCTCTTCTGAGTTAAGTGCTGCGATGATCTCCCATTTTAGAAATGAGGAGATTGAGGTAAACAGTAGTTAAGAGACCAATCCTGAATTACTAACTCTGAAGCATCTGAGACCTTGAATTGTATTCTCTTTGTTCTTGAACTGAAGTCACGGGGGAGTTTGGGCCTTCCCCTCTGCCAGCCAGGAGCCCTGGCATATCTGAATTGGGTCAATAATACCTTCTAAATTTCAACCTCTGCTTCTGGACAGTCTTGCCTTGGTTGCCAATCTCACTCTCATATTCTAGTAAATAGAACTAGTCCAGACTGCAATGCCCATACCTCTTTAGAATATTGTTGGAAACATACAGACAAAATGCTGAAACAATGCTCCTTACAAAGATAGGAATGTTCTGGGGCAGCTAGGTGGTGCAGTGGATAAAGCTCCAGCCTTGGAGTCAGGAAGACCTCATTTCAAATCCAGCCTCAGACCAAACACTTGACACTTACTAGCTGTGTGACCCTGGGCAAGTCACTTAACCCCAATTGCCTCACCAAATTAAGAAAAAAAAAACAAAGATAGTCATATTCTTAGAAATAAATTTTATTGAAGTGTTGCTTTTGTCCATCACCAGAATTTCAACCACTATTCCCCCACCGCTCCCCACTTCTCTCTCAGACAGCCAGCTCAGGTAACAAATGATTTTGATCAAAAGCATGAAAGGGGAAGAGAAAAGTCCGTAAACCTGATGGACATATCAACTAGATCTGCAAAATAGCATGACCAAGAACCTTTCCACTCTGCAAAGTAAAAGGATCGGGTGTCTTCTCTTATCTCTTCCTTGGGGGATGGACTTTTCTGTCTTAATTTGCCACATGGGTATTTATTGGTTTTGCTGTTTGGGAGGAAGGAAATTGGCATTTCCTTGACTTTTTCAAGGCCTTAAACACTGCCTGAAGATGAGACCAGGCAGCCAGGTGCAATGATGCTGGCTCCCCTAGTGTGATGGACTTCTCTTCCATTCAGCCCCCAACTAGGGAAAAAGAAAAGGTGGAGAGAAAGAGGGGGTGAATCTGAGGAAAGCCCTATGTGCATTGTCCAAAGTGACCTCACTGTTGTCTCTACTGGTCACTGGCAGCCTCTAGAATCTGAGTGCACATTGGCTGCCTGGGGCTTCCTCCAGACATTACAAAGAAGCAGCATAAAGGCAAAAGTCAGGCAAGGAACTGCAGCTGGGACGCAGCCTGAGCTCCACCCATCCAGCCAAGTGAATCCCTCTTCTTCCATATCCATATCCATATCCATATCCATGTCAGGTTGGAGCTTGGGACACAGAAGGGCATCTTCCAAATCTTCCAATTGTCCTGGCACAAACTGGGGGGACATGAGGCCTCCTTCATCAGGACTTGCTTCCTCTCCACTGCTCTCTGGGAGACCTGCTACTGACATGGTGACCCCTTCATCGAAAAGGGAGTCTGAAAGTAACGCTTCACGATCTTTCCATTGACATCTTGCTACCCACTCGGGGTGCACTTCTAGCTCCTTCCCTTTCACTTCTACAGCGTTTCCTCTTCTCTCTGCAGCTTTTCTGTGGCTGAGTTCCAACTTAGTTTGCACATTGCAAAGGTGACAGCAAGCTGTGCACATTCCTTGTTCTTGCAGTTTGACTGTGAAAGAGAAAAAATGGAGGATGGATCAGGTGAGGGGAGGGTACACTCAAGGGATCTCAATGAGGGAACAAAACCACAGGGTGAAAATCTATCAACCCTTTTGACTAATATCCAAAATTGTAAAATTTATCGAGTTTTGACCCTTCCTAAAAGATTCACTCTCCCAGTCAAGAAATTTCCCCAACATTTTGAGCCTTCCTCAAGCCTCTCCCAGCAGCCCCTCCTCAATACTCACCATAGCCGTTGCTGTAGACATCATTGGCATGATCATCCTGGCTGTGATTGTCACTGTGATCATGCCTGCTGTCATGCTTGTCATTGCTGTCATCAGAATGGCCACCATCACTGTCCTCACTGCTGTGGTCTTCACTGTCATCAGTCTGGTAGGCAGGTGCCAGGTCAGGACACAGGAGGGCATCTTCCAAGTCTTCCAGATGTCCGGCGATGAACTGAGGTGGCAAGGTCGGCAAAGGAAGCCCAAGGAATTTGTCATCAGAATTCAGTTGGCTTCCACCATCCTCTGGATGACTGGAAACCCACATGATGGCACCTGTGAACCAAAGGACATGGAAAATATCAGCGTGAAAAGGAAAAGCAGTATTATTAATATGAATTGCTTTCTCTCTGGTAAGCATTTACCGGTCCCTGTACAACTCTGTATTTGATTCCTCGTCTCACTCCCCATAGCAACTAGCCTAACCATTTGCATCCCTCCCCCCTAGCCTTTCTGAGCTTGTACTGTGTTTCCTCAGCTCAAGGCCAGCACCTCCTTGTGAAACTGGATGACACTGAAGCCATTGGATCAAGGTCCCTCTGCCCTTCTTCTTCCTCTCAAGTCAATTAGATGTCTTCCCCATCTCTCTTTCCTGAAGACCAACCCTTCTCCCTGCCAAGACAAAGCCCTCTGCAGGCATCCTTGATCCTAATTCTTCCCTCCTTTCCCAGCAGATTGTGCATTCCATCACCCCCACTGTCTCTAATCTTTATCCTCTCCCAATCTACTGCCTCCTAACCTTCTTTCTACAATCAGGCCAGTCACACTTCCCCCATCCTTAAAAATTTCTCATGGAAGCCAGCTCTGGAGCTCCCCCTTGGATTCAGTGTGAAGATCCTTTCTAACTAGACCACATACTCCACACCTCATTAGCAGGGAATCCACTTAGAGATGCTGCTCCCCTTGAATAGCCCTGGTCTCCTGTCATCATCCCTCTCACCTCTTGGCCTACTCACTGCCAAGGTCTAGGTTGCTGATGCTAAACAGCTGTGGAAGAGTGAGGCTATTGCAGACAGGAAATGCCCTATTTGACGGAGGATGGAACTGAAGTTGAGGCAGGCAAGGAATTTGACTTTGGTCAGGGACCTAGGAGCACTGAGTGAAACCCAGTCAATCCATTGATTCCAAGTCCCCTAAGGCAGCTATCTCAGTCTCTAGAGCAGACGACCTCTCCATTTGCATGGAAGTCAAAGAAAAAGGCATCTCCCAGGAGCAAACTTACCTGTGTTGTCCTTCCTGGAGGCTTCTCAGAGAGGAACAGAGCTCCAATTTTGATCTCTGCTCTGAGCAGAAATGCTGAAAATGAACTGGTGCTGGCCTTTTATATGCTTCCCCCAGGGATCTCCTGCCCTGTCCAAATTACCTTTCGAAGGTGTGAACCCCCATCCCCAGAATGAGTGCCACTGGGGAGAAAAATCCTCTTGTTCCATCCACCACTTCTCCAAGATTCACACCTCAGTGCTCTCCTCCCTTCTGCCCCGCCCCCACCTACTTATCTGGTGAGTACCAAGGAATTTCCTTTAGCCAGGAGGCACTTCCTAAGGGTATCCTCAGAAACAATTAATCTTCATCCATTAATATTACAAGTGTCTCACACACTTACCAAGTGTGTAGGGCTTAGTCAATGGAAGGCTCCTGTCTTCTTGTGGTGAAGGGAGCTTTCACACCAAGTGTTCACTCGGATTCCTGCAGGTCTGACAGCAGCATCCCCATACATCTGGGGAATGCAGCCAAAGCTCAAGCTTCACCTTTTCTGATCTGTGGACTAGACAATTGCCAGTTGCTCCATGGAGAGAGTCAAGTCATTCTCTGCCACCCTGGAGCCCATGTGTCTTATGGTCCACGCAGTACAGCCATGGCACCAAGAAACATTTTAGTCGGGAGACACATAGAAAGAGGCTTCCTTAGGTTCAGAGACAATCCTTGAAAGTTTTGTAAATTGAGCTAGCTGAGATTCTAGGGGAAAGCACTTCTGATAGGCTCTTTGACTATCTTTGTGGTCCAGACTGGGGAGAAGGTCAGAAAATGCAACATTAAATGAAAGCCATTAACTTCAATTCTGTGAAAGGTGGAAGCCTGGACATGATGATCTGTTAAAAATCATAATTCTGACACTGAGTGATAACAGTTACTGTGACTGATGAAAGCCATAATGTGGACATAATGACCAGTTCATAACCCATATATGACCAATAAATAAGCTCTTGTTTGGCTAAATACCCATCAACGTTTGCTTAATGCCCTAGCTTGCAAATGAGCTCATTACTAAATAGAAACCCTAAATATACTCCAATCAACAATGACATACTCTATAACCCCTCCTCCTTTTGTCTGATTTCTGTAATTATCCCTGGGCTTTCCTGGGTTCTCTAAGTAGGGATAGATCAGCTATTGAGACTGTTTGTCTGGGAGTCACTCCAGACTGCCCCCTTTTGTGTAAGTAATTCTATTGATTAAACTGGTATTTCTTGTAATAAATCTGGACTTCTCAGCTTCTTTCTCCAGTTTCAAAATAGCTTCTCTGATTGGGGAAGCCAAGAATATCCCAGTGCACAGGGATTTTTTTTTTACCTTTAATAAGGTACAAGAGAGAATTCTGTACCCTACAATTAATGTAGTCGAGTAGATACCAAAGGAATGCCCAAGAGAGTAGGGGATAGACCAGGTTGGCCCTTTCTCACAGCATTGAGGGAAGCCACTGTAAATGTCTTAGACTCAGAAGCTGAGATTAGGAGACTGCAGGAGGAAGTGTAGTTAGAAATTGACATGTTAAAAGCAACTGGTCTCATTGCTGAGGAGTTAGGTGATACGGTAGAGAAAAAGGAGAAGTATGCAGAAACATCGGCTTGCTGGACGGCCAGGCTGAAGGTAATTAAGAATGTAGACAAGAAGGTGATAAGATGTGTGACTGTGAGAGAGGAGGGAGACCCCAAGACATGGACTCCCAAAGAAGAGCAGGAATGGAAAATGGTAAAGAGCAAAGAGAGAGTTTCTTTCTCCTTTTATCCCTCCTTCCCTGGCTGATGGCAGCAGCCTGGGTAGGTGGAATGGAGAGAAAGAGAAAAAAAGAAAATATACTCAGAGAAGTGAAGATTATTTGAGAGACAATTGGACAGATTCTTTCCCTTCCTCTACATTCTTGAACTGTGGCCAGGTTCTGGGGTGTAGAACAGATGAGGAGGAAAAAAGAGGGGATGGGAATCTTCTCCCCTCAGACCTCAGATCAGAGTAGGAAAGAAATAAGAGATGTGCAGTTTAACCAAAGTCCACTAGAAAGATATGTATATAAAAGGAAGAGTGAGAAAGTTTAAGCATGTAGGAATGAGAGGAACACGGACAGAAAGTCATGATCTGTTTTCACTGACAATGCGAACAGAATATTGGAGAGCTTGGAAACTTTTGGGAAAAGGGAAAGAGAATTACTGACACTTTAAAGCTCCAGCAGTAAACAGCCTGCCTTTGGCATGATTATCTAGAGGCAGGTTTGGGGGCTATGTCAGTGAAATTGTCAAGGTGAAGAACACTTTGGAATAGGACTCACACTTAACCCTTTCCTGGCTCACAAAAAGAGAAAATATTTGCTTGAATCTGGAAAATAAGAATTAGGAGAACTAGGAGTAAGCCTTTTCCCTTCATTTTCAAAGGAAGTATCAAGAAGGCAGTAATTATCAACAATTTGAAATACTGAACAGTGCTTAACAAAGTTGAGGAATTAGAAGAGGCCCTTGGATTTAACAGTGATGATATCATTGGATTTATCCTTGGAGAGAAACTTTCAAGAGAATATTGGGGATGGAAGGATGTTAGGAGAGTATGGGTGACAAGAAAATGGGAAAAGTGAAGCTAGATGTATATATGTATATGTGTGTATGGATGTATGTGTGTGTATGTATATATACACACATATTATATATTGTAATGTATATATTCTCCCAACAACTGCAGAAAGACAGGGTTCAAGTACATCAGGACCAATGATTCTTGAAAGGAAAGGCTGGAGATGGGTTTGCTGCTCAGTAATAATGTTTATTGAGCTTAGAAAGTATTTAGTTGGCTTCAGCCCTCAAATTCCTCTCCCTTTTTCCTGACTATTCTGAGACAAAATCTTCTCATGCTGAATCCTCACATTGAAATTTTGTTCTGTGAAGGACAGAAACCCTTTCAGCAAAACAATCTGTTGGCTTCATTTGCATCACTAAGTTTTGCTATCACAATCACTTGATGCTTATGAATAACACAAATATCTGCTGGTACCTAACGTTAAGGAGGGGGTGATGAGTCTGTCATTGAATTCTATTTGAACTCAGGCAAATTTGTAACTTGAACTAAGTCATAACATCTAATACTTTGGGAAACTCATTTTTCAACTGTCTCCATGTCACACACTTTATATTTTCCTTGCTATAATAGCACAATCATGTCTTGATTAGTTTAGACAGACTGGATTTACATAGCCAAAAGGAATTTAATACAACATGAGAAAATATCAGGCAGAGGTAAGGCACTGAATTTTTCTGAATTTTCTTGGTCATTTCCTATGAGGTCACTTTGTTACTTCAAATCTAAGGTTAAAATAAGTGAAAGAGGCAGAAGGACTAATTCTTCAATCAGACAGGATTTCTACTATCCATATGCTTGAATTGAGTTTAATTCAAGTCAATTGAACAAATATTTCTCAGTCACCTGTACCTCAGTGGAACCTTCTTTTGTTGAAGACCACAGATACAAAGATAAACAAGCAACAGTTTCTTCCCCCAAGAAGCTTTTAGTCCATTAATTGGGGGTATGGTGTGGTATTGGTTTGTATAGCAGTAACTATTGTAGAAGACAGAATGACATACATGCAAAGCTCCAGGGAAAAAACAAATAATGTTATGAGAAATGATAGATACTCGGCAGTGAGGTGGATCAGGAAAGGGTTCCCAGTGAAAGTAAAACTAGGGTTGAACCATTACTTCTTACAGGTGGAGGTGGATGCAAAGAGTCTATGCCAGAAAAGTGCGAGAGCATGGCCCAAACTATACAGATGGTGGAAGAGAAGAGAAGAATGAAGATAGGTTACTAATTCAATTACGAGAAAGTATCTTATATAAAGTGGGCCTAGAAAGATAGATGGGATCCCGTTTGTGAATGACCTTGAATGATAGGTTACGAATTTACGCTTTAATTGCTAAGGAACAGGGAGCCAAAGATGATTTTTCTCATAGTGTTTATTACATTATTAATATGCTGTTATATATTATTATAATATTATTAACTCTACAGAACTTCATCTCTAATTTCTTTCAGTAAGGATTCAGGGAAGGAGATTAGTCTTTAGGTTGAGGGAAAAGAATTTGTTTGGCTCTTGCCTTTACTTAGCCAGCTCCTTTCAATTTTGGAAATAAATCTTGTCCACCCCTGGTTTCTTTGAGAATGGCTGCAGCTTGGTCAGCAGTTTTGGACTCATGTGCCTGCATGTAAACCCTGGAGTGTTTGGAGACAGAAGTTGTGACCCTTCCACATCCAAGGACCAAGTTTGTGGAGGAATTATTCTATAGGTCATCTGAGGAAGGCCTGCCCTGACCATGGGGCCATAAATTATGGAGAGCCAGGAGCCACAGGCCTGGCAGACTGCAGGCATTATCGCTATCACTTCACTTTCTGACCTCGTCACCTCTCATGGACTTCCTGCTTCATCTTCGGACATTCCAGGGAGCAGCTCCCTCAGATTGCCAGATGCAACTCCTGACACCCTCATTCAGATTGACTGCAGGGGCATAAGGCGTACATAGGTTTCTCCAGTTAAAGAGTAGTCCCTGAGGGCTCTAGACCTCTTTTTCCCATGGGCTTGAGAAAAAGGAAGGAGCTTCCCAAACAACCTCTTCTATTTTTTTTACTTGGACTCAGGAACACAGGTGCAGAGACTTCAGGCAAGGATGGTCCCCAGAGCCCCTCCATGCAAAAGCTCTGTCTGTGTGGACTGAAGGCTAAAGCGGGTGGGATCCCAGTCATCCCCAATGCCAAGAGCACTGAGAGTCACCTTCAAAACCTCCATAAATTGCCTTCTGGTCTTCCAGGCTTGTCGTTGTCCTTGACATGGACCCGATTCACGTTCTCCTGTGTTTTCTCAGGTGTCAGGGACAGATACGATTTGGGGAAGGGGTTACATATATTTTTCTTAAGCCAGGGACCATTTCTATTGGAACATGAATAAAACAGCCATTATCTCCTGAGCCCTGCCTGTTCCCCAGATCCTCACAGACTCAGGACTTAACAATTTGCTGATTATTCAGGATCCATAATCATGATGCTTTCCCTTCTCTTCAGATCTCTGCTCCTGGGTCTGCTTCTCTCTGTGTCCAGGACAGAAATGCTGTCTTGCTTCCAACAAATAAGTCATGACTTCTGCAGAGATGGGGACCTGATAATTGGGGGATTTTTCTCCTTGTATACAGTTGAAGTGAACAGTTTCACAGGCTCAGAACATCCTCAAAAGGCTTGTAGTAATTTTCAGTAAGTGGCTGTGTTACCATACTTTAAAGAGTTGCTTTTCTTCCTGGTGATTCTGAAAGGTACTGATGGAGCCCATGGGACTCACTACAATCTGTCGTCACATCTTTGTCTTTGACTTTTGTTCATTTTATTTTCCATTATCTCTTTCTTGTGTGTGTGTGTGTGTGCGTGTGTGTGTATATGTGTGTGTGTGTGTGTAAAAAAGAGACAGAGACAGAGATAGAAACAGAGGCAGAGAGAGAAAGAAAAGACACAGACAAACAGAGACAAAGACAGAAAGAAGGAAAAGGGAGAAGAGTGACTGAGAGAGAGAGACAGAAATAGATTAGGAGAAGGCTACCTTCTCCTTTGGCATTCATCATCTCTGTAGCCATTTATTCCTCAGAGGACTCCAGGATGAGGTAGATTAGAAGGCTCTGCCCATATTTCCCAGAAGAAAGTACTTTGTAGCTTCTCAGGTATGAATCATCCTGTCAGCGTTGAAATCAACAGATATAGGATTTGATCCCTGTGACCACAGATGAAAGGTGAACACAATGAAATGATATTAACCTTCTCTGCTCCTAAGTAATATCCCCTCTTTTTACCTATCTCTATTTGGAGTGATTATTGCTATAGGCACTGGTGTTTAAGGTGTGAATCCAACTGAAATGAAAACAACTCTATATCATATTCCATATCTCCTTTTTACTTTTTCTCATTTATGGTTGAAAGAGTTTAGCACAATATGTGGTTCATATTAGATGCTTGTTAAATGTTCATTGAGTAAATTCAACTCAATTTCGAAAATATTTCTTAAGAATCTTGTATGTGCAAAGCACTAGGTAAGCTCTGGGGAGTCAAAGCCACAACCCAAATAGTTCCTTCCCCTAAGGAACTTAATGATATTAGTGAATGAATTAAGGATATAAATATCAGGTGAACAGACCCAATAATGGAGTCATATGCTTGTCTTCAAATACAAATTGGGTATTAGTGACCTGCATCCCCCTAGCCTGTATTATCAGACTGTACCCTTTGCTGACTTTCCATTTAGTGGGAAAGGATTTAATTTCTCATTAGATTCCCACACAATGACATTTATATGGTCTACTAGTACAACTCATGCTAGAAGAACGGAGCAAACATAACTAGCCCATGTTGGAAGCTTGAAGTGACCCACTCTAATTTACCCACATCACTCTAGGAATTTATAACCCTAATTTCTGAATACTTGGCATTTCCTAGAAACTTTAGGAGTTTTCTCTTTTCTCCCTCTAGGAAATTTGGAGATTTTTACATGCTTGTCTGAATTCTTCAGTAATGTCAGAATCACTGGGCCCTTGGCCATTTTTCCATAATTTTTATGTATTCTTTGTTGATTTAGAAAATGCTTATTAAAAAGCCCTATATTTCACAAAAATTTAATTGTTCAGTCATTTCAATCACATCCAGCTCTTTGTGACCCTGGAGTTTTCTTGGCAAATATACTAGAGTGATTTGCCATCTCCTTCTCCAGCTCATTTTACCAATGAAGAAACTGAGGCAAACAGGGTTAAGTGACTTGCCTAGGGTCATACAATTAGTATGTGTCTGGTGCCAGATTTGAACTCAGGTCTTCCTGACTGAAGGCTTGGTGTTCTAGTCACTGTTTCACCTAGCTGCCTCTAAAGGCCAGGGATATGTATTATTTTTATTACCATCTAAGCTATTGTAGTGAGAAGGAGGTTGACTCACAGAGAAAATCTGTCATTTAATTGTGATCTGATTGCAGCTATAATATAGAGTATATAATGAAGAAGTAAAAAAAAGCAAAGGTACTTATGTGGGATCACAAAATGTTATTAAGTCTGAATTATTTTTTACAAGGAGAGAGAAGGATTGAGTACTCAGTTCTCATGTATGTATTAGTACCACTAAATAAGTTTGTTTCTTTCTGCAAGAAGGATACTCATAATGACAAAAGAGTTCTTGAAAATCATCGAAAGGTACTGGGATTGAGGTGAGACCCAAACACTGGGAAGCAGATATCTCTGCTCATTTTATATTGAAATGAAGGTGAGTTTAAAGGTAGAATTATTCAAGGCAAGAAGAGGATGATTTAGGATCCCACTCTCTTTTTCTCCCCAGTTTTAAGATGGAAGTTTTGCATAGGAGAGCATTAATACCCATTCTCCTTCTGTTAGGGATGTGCTGGCTGACACAGTAAGGATTGCTTTATTGTAATGAGAAATTTAGAGATCAGCCAATGTGTGCTCATTCTCCAAATGCACCTGCTTCAAGAAAGGTGGAGACTCATCCCCTAGAACTCCTTTCCCTGGTAGATGAAAGAGGAGAAGTTATACTGACAGGTATCCTGGACAATGTTTGTGCACAGTACAGTATTTTGGACAGTGTAAAGTGTGGGATCATTTGAAGGCAGAAGTTTTGACTTCTTCTATCTCCCTGTGAGAGAATGAATGATTTGTGTGGGCTTTTCTGTCCCACTCTCAATTCCTTTGTGATTTTTCCTGTGCTTCCCTTTCTTCTTTTCCTTGCTTATCTCTTCATTCACTGAACAAATCAAGAACAATAGCATTTTGTCACTTGATCTGTTTATTTAGCATCTTTAAATGTTCCTTACTCCTAAACTCTTTAGCTTTGCTATAGAAGTGTAAGGTTATATATATTTAGTTGCTTGCCTTATCAATGAGGGTGGGTGGGGAGGGAGGAAGGGAGAAAATTTGGAACCCAAAGTTTTCAAATCACATGTTTAAAAAAAAGTTTTCACATGCAACTGGGAAATAAGAAATACAGGAAATGGGGTACAGAAATCCATCCTGCCCTACAGGAAAACTGAAGGAGAAGGGGTTAAGAGAAGGGGGGGAGAGATAGAAGGGAAGGCAGAGTAGGGGAAGGTGTATTCAGAATGCATGCCATCTTGGGCTGGGGGGAGGGGCGAGATGGGGTGAAAATTTGGAACTCAAAATCTTGTGGAAGTAAATGTTGAAAACAAAAAAATAAATAAAAATTACCATAAAAAAATAGAAGTGTAAGGTTATAAGCTAAGTCAAGGGTAACATGGCCAGCCCTTAGGTCACTCATCTGTCCCCATGATTCCCTATTCATGCCTCTGCTTTTATTTTCTTTGAAACGCCTTGTAGTTCCATATTAACATCTGAACTTTTTTTTTTGAGAAATGGTGGCCCATAGTCACTATATTTTTATACTATATTTATGCAAAATTGTGGCAACTACAAACATTTATATAATTGTGATTTTCTGTTGTGGAAGGAAAGGAGGAAGACCTGGGGACTGAAGTGTCCTTCTTGTGAAGGCTTTGAGGCAAGAACAGGTCTCAAATATTGTGAGTAGGAGAGATGTTTATGTGTCTGTGTATGTGAGAGAATGTGTGTTTTTTTTTAAATTCACTGGATAAGCATGCCGTTGCTATCTGCTATACATGTGCATGTATTTTATGGGTCTGTGAATTACTGTGTTTCTGTGCTATGTTCTCATGAATCAAAGAGTGTCTTCTGCCTGCCCCCTGTACATACCCCTCTCTCTCCATGTTTATCCCATTTCCCCTTTTTTTCAACTTTTTCTGTTCATTAACTCTTCTCCATCATCACTCCTAATCAGTAAGTATTGAAATTATCCACAGATAATTGGATATTGCAATTGAATAAATGTGTAACATTCACTGAATTTCCTCTAACACATTATATGACTGAAGAAATCATGGACTTTTTTATAATGCTGAGAATTTTCTAATATGCATTTTAAATAAGGAAGTGTTTTTTTTTTTTTTTTTCCCTGAGAGATATTATAAGGTGATACATAAAGCTAGGTAAGTCAGAGTGGCTATGGGTCTTTGAGCAGAAAATATTTGAAAATAAGGGATAGATAAAGCCATACTGTTTTCATAGTATTACTTAATATAACATCTAAGTTTCTTCAGCTTCTTACTAGGCATTGGATCTCACAAAGGCCGTTCCCTTGAGATAGCAAACTGACTTTTCCTCAGGGAGATTGCTTCCATTCATTCCCCTCAAGAATTTTCTTGTTCAGTGATATAAAGGTCTGGAAACTTTAGAGAGTAAAGACTCAATTTCTCTGAGTTGGTAGGGTCCCCAATATGTGAATCAGATAGACTGGTGTGGTCAGAAGGCTGGATTTCTTGTCAGGAAAAGCTGGGCTTGAATCCCACCTCAGGTACTTATGAGATTTATGACCCTGGACATATCATTGAAACTCCCTACATCAGTTTTCTCCACTTTAGAATTATGCGGTTAGACTCAATGACTTCTAAGTTCCTTTTAAGTTCTAAATCTTTGATCAATCCTATAATTTTTGGCTCATGAGATCTCTCCCAAATCTTTGCTTATTTTAAACACTCCCTGACTTGTCTGCCTAAAATTAATTGGCACTGGCTCCAAATACTTCATCCTTCCCTTACTTTCCCTCCCTCTAAAATATCCTGAGTCTCAAATACTGCTTGTGAAATAGTGATTTATAAAGAAAAACATCCTCAGTAAATTGTCTTTTTTTTTAGGTAATTGAGGTTAAATGACTTGCCCAGGGTCACACAGCTAGAGTAAATTGTCTTTTTAAGGGTCACCAATATTTCCTTTTTATCAAATGAAGTAATTTTCAGTTTCCATCTCCCTTTGCTTGCTCAAGCAAAATCTTATCTTAATAGAGATCGGCTATCAAATCTGAGATTACAAAAGCATTGAACAACAGCAATAAAAATAACAATGACAACAATTGCTATCACAGAAATGATAATTAAATCTATGGGAGATAATGAGATCATCAAGGGAAGTTGCATAAAAGGAGAAGAGGGCCAAGGACAGAATCCTATGGGACAACTATGGCTAAACTGTGTGATATGGATGAAGATCCAGCCCATGAGACTGAGCGGGAATGGTCAGATAGCTAAGAGGAAAACTAGGAGAGAGAGGGGTCCCAAAAATCCAGAGAGAAGAGAGTATCAAAGAGGAGAGGTGATCAACAGTGCCAAACCCCGCAGAGAGGTGGAGAATGAGGCTGGATGGCTTTACGTTGCCTAACGAGTAAATCCAATACATCTCTCTCCCCCTTAATTTTTTAAACCACTCTTTCCAAACTTATCTCTCATTACCTTCCTACTCAAGCATTATGCTTAATCAAACTGATCACTTTCATTAATAGTCAGGTAGTATCAATGTAATGATCCTACAACAACTGTGTGATCTATATCAAGTTATTTCTCCTCTGGGCTTCAGTTTCCACATCTGAAAAGGATGGGAGTCAGAGTAAAGCACTTATAAGTTCTCTTCCAGTAGTAAATCTATAATCTCATGATAGTAGAATAATTTCTGCAAAGTGCCTTGGTATTTCTTTTTTGTTATTATTATTGTTAATTTATTTTTAGTTTTCAATAATCACTTCCATATGCTTTTGAGTTTTAATTTTTTCTCCCCCTCCCTCACCACCTCTCTCCCCAAGACAGCATGCAATCTGATATAGGCTCTGCATATACATTCCTATTAAACATATTTTTACATTAGTCATGTTGTTAGAAAGAATTAGAACCAATAGAAGGAACCACAAGAAAGAGGGAACAAACCAAAAGAGAAGAAAAAATAGCAAATAGTATGCTTCGATCTGCATTCAAACTCCATAGTTCTTTTTCTGGATGTGGACAGCATTTTCCATCATGAGACCTTTGGAGATGTCTCACATCCTTGCATTGCTGAGAAGGGCTAAGTCTATCAAAGTTAGTCATTGCACAATGTAGCTGTTATTGTGTACAACATTCTCCTGGTTCTGCTCACTTCACTCAGCATCAGTTCATGTACATTTTTCCAGGTTTTTCTGAAGTCCACCTGCTCATCATTTCTTATGGAACAATAGTATTCCATTACATTCATATACCACCACTTGTTCAGCCATTCCCCAATTAATGGGCATCCCCTCAATTTCCAATTCTTTGCCACCACACAAAAAGTTGCTGTAAATATTTTTGTACATATGGGTCCTTTTCCCATTTTTATGATCTCTTTGGGATACAGCTCTAGCAGTGGTATTGCTGGGTCAAAGGGCCTTGTACTTCTTACCTCTATACTTTTGCTTATTCCATTCCTTCCACCTTTATTTCCTTCTTTGCCCTTTCTTCTTACTGAAATCTTACCCATTCTTCTCAGTCCAGCTTAATGTCCATATTCTCCATGAAACCATATTTATTCTTTCTGGCACCACATGCTATTGCTTCCTCCTCTGAGGTTATATTTTTATCCCACTGATCTGGCACTCGATGAATAATGCCATGCCTTGTGGTTGTGTGATTTATCTGACTTAGAAATTTGACTCCAGGGTCAGCTTTGCCTTGGTCATATTTGATTTTTTACAATAGCAGAGAATTGAATGTGGTAACTGTTCAAGAATTGTTGTTCTTCAGTTGTTCGGTCATGTCTTACTCTTCATGACCCTTTCTTGGCAAAGATACTGGAGTGGTTTGCCATTTCCTTCTCCAGTGGATTATGGCAAACAGAGGTTAAGTGACTTGCCCAGTGTTATATTGCTAGCAAGTGTTTGAGGCTAGATTTGAACTCAGGTCTTTCTGATTCCAGGACCAGCAGTCTATATACTGAGTCACCTAGTTGCCTCAAGGCTGTTCAATATATTGTACATTTTTTTTGATCTATAAATGAATAGAATACTCAGGCAGACAATACAATGATAAAACCCCTGAGAAATGATTCTTCATTCTCGAATTTGCAACAGGCTAGGAATGTAAGGGAAATGAATATGTAGAAGACAGGTATTGCTCTGTGATGGCCAAATTGACTGAATCATGCTCCCTGGAAGACTAGTCCTTTGTAATGCAACTGCAGTTCCTCCATCTGAAACCCATTGCCTTGAGATAGTTCCTTCCCCACCACCTCCACCCTACTGTCCGACATTCTTCTCATTCCTTCACCACAGGTTGATGCACAAAAATCATCAGCAGGTCCTGGCCCTGGTGTTTGCTGTGGAGGAAATCAACCAAAATCTCAACCTGTTACCTAACATTACCTTGGGATACCATCTCTATAATACCTACCACAGTGATGAGAGGACCTTGGAGAGCTCCCTGAAGTGGCTATCAGGCCAAAGTCCAACTATGCCTAACTACAGCTGCAGGGCCCAAGATAAGTCAGTGGCCATCATTGGAGGAGCACCATCTTCATTATCTGTTCAGATGGGGTCCCTACTAGAACTCTACAAGTTCCCACAGGTGTGGCCCGTTGTATCTGGCATCTTGTCCCTCCTTTGACAAATTAGGAAACTGATACAGAGAAGTGAACTGACTTGTCCAAAGTAATCCAAATAGTAAACGGCAGGGCATGGATTCAAATCCAGGTTCTCTATCTGACACCACATTCGGTACTTGTTCCATGTGGCCATACTACCTGGTTTTCTAAGATCCCAGAGATCATTTGTAGCAGAGCTGAGTTTAAGACTCCAGTCTCATCAATTTCATCCTTTTGCTCCCTCCATTAGAAAGCATTACTTTTTAAAAAATCAATTTTTTTTAAGTTTGAAATTCTCTCCCTACCTTGACCCATTCCCCTTGTCAAGAAGGTAAGTAGTACAAAACCTATTACAAACAGGAAGTCATGCAAGATAAATTTCTGCATTAGCCATGTTCCAAAAAAAAAAGTACAAAATAGAGAAGATAAAAAATATTGTGCAATTTGCATTCTCATTCCATCAGTTGATGCCTTGCCATAGCTGTAAAAAGATTTCTGATCTCATTGTACTTTATGTTTTTTTATGATATGACCTCTAATACAGGTCATATGTTCATTTTTTACTTATTCTGATATATAATACTAGTTAGCATTTATATAGCACTCTAAGGTTTGCCAAAAACATCCCCTTTAGAGTCATTATTTCATTTTAGCCTCACAATAATCTTGGAAGGGAGGTGATATTATTATCCCCATTATACAGATGAGAAAACTGTGGCAGATGGAGGTTAAGTGAATTGTTCAGAGTCACAGAACTAGTAGTCTGAGGCCAAATGTGAACTTGGTTCCCCCTGACTCTAGGGTCAATTCTCTATCCACTGTGCTGCCTAGCTACCTCATAGGGAGGAAGATATTGGTCAAAACTTGATTTCTACTGAACTACTTTCTTTCCTTTCTATTTTTATCAAATAGGGAGTTTTTCCCCAAGTAATTTCTGTTACCAATTCTGTTGTGCATTGGAATACTGAATTTGTTTCTGATTTTTCCTTGTACATTCCAAGGACCTTCTTTTCTCCTTGTCAAACTATACCAAATGGTTTTAATGAGCATTGCTTTATAACAATATTACTTGAGTTCTGGATGTGCTATTTCCCTTTTAATGCATCTCTCCCCACATTATTGTCCTTAATAGTCTAGATTTAAACCTTTCATTGCTCCAAATGGATATTATTATTATATTATTCTGCTCTTTATAGTACACCCTTGGCAACTGAATTGATGTAGCACTAAATATATAAATTAAGTACTATCATCATTTGTATATAGATAGATAGATAGATAGATAGATAGATATAGATAGATATATATAGATAGATATATAGATAGATATAGATATAGATATAGATATAGATAGGTCAAAAGTATTTTGCTAGTATTTTTGCTAGTATTTTTTAGCATAAAAGATTATTGTACTTCACCAAAGATACTTTTCTCTATAATCATGAAGTCTGGGATATTTTTGTTTCTAATTTTATCAGTTATGGTTTTCTTAATGTTGAACTATCCTTTTAGCATTTGTACAAATTCTCCTTGTTCATGACTAATCTTTTTTCCAGTACATTTAGATTTTAAAATAAATGTACTGAATGTGGAAACAAGGGAACCCAGGATTAATACAAAAGCATGGTTGGGAGAACTGAAAGTTTTGTAAGTGGTAAAATTCAGAATACTTTTTAATTTGATTCATTAAGCATTTCTTAAGTTCCTCCTATGTTTCAGGCACCTCAGGTACTGGTGACACTTAATATTTAAAAATCTCTATAAATGCCTTCATCTCTTAGGGTGCTTATATTCTGTTGGGGGAAAATAACAGATCCAAAAATAATCAGATACGTACAAAATAATTAAAGTGTTTATCTTGGAGGCAGAGAAAGTTCAGACAATTGAGGTAATAAATAAAGATGCAAACTAGGAGTTGATAGAAGATGAGTCTTGAATGGAACCCAAAATTTCAAGAGGCAGAAGTTAAAAAAGAAGCAATTTCCAGCCATGGGGAACAACCGATAGAAAGGCACAGGGGTGAGGGTTAGAATTCCAAGAGTCAGTTAGAAAATTGAGTATTTTTTTTCTCCATGCCCATTAGTTTTTCACTTTTTAACAGCGTGAGGCATAAGCAGCATTTAAAAATTCACCTTTTATGAGATTAAAATTTTTGTATAGTGCTTGCTTATGTAATAAACCACATTAGCAATTGAAATTTCCATAACATTTTCTATTCTGAGTAACACCCTTGTCCACAGGTTGAATTAACAATGTAATGGAAGGAGGCATGATGATGGCAAAAATATTATCCTCCATTTGGATAATTTCTAAAATCATCTGATAGAATAACTCTGTTACTTTCAGGCAAATTCAGGTGTCCAAAATGTTCCTGATGCTTTACAATAAGTATGAAATTATGAAACAGGTAAAGAAAACCCCATAAAATAGCATTCTTAAAGAGAGAATATGTGAATTAAACCTGGAAAGATATGGAGCCAAATTATAAAGGGTTCTAAATGCCCCTCAGAAAAACTTTTATTTATAATTTGAAAGAATTACGCAGCCACTGAAGCTTGTTGTATGACAGTGACACAGCTTGCTGCTTTAGGAATGTCAACTTTTTCACTTTAATATTTTATTTTTCCCAATTACATGTAAAAACAATTTTGACATTCTTTTTTTCAAATCTTGAGCCCCAAATTCTCTTCCTCCCTCATTGAGAAGGCAAGGAATTCGACATGAGTTGTGCATGTGTAGTCATGCAAAATACATTTAGAAATATCAATTTGTTATCAGTGAGGAGGATGGATTAGAGATGAGAGAGACAGGATACAGAAAGAATAATTAAGCTACTTTAAAAGTCCCTGGGAAATGTCATTGGGGACTGATCTAGGACCGTCATTCATTCATTAATTCAGTCAACAAATATTTATAAAATGCCTATTATTTGTCAGGCACCATGCTAAGTGTTAGGGATACAAAAAGAGGCAAAAGATAATTCCTGTCCTCAAGAAACTCACCGTCTAGTAGGGGAGGCAATAAACAAATACGTACATACATATGAGCTTTATAAAGGACGAATTTGTTGTTCAGTTGTTTCAGTCATCTTTGACTCTTTGTAACCCCATCTGAGGTTTTCTTGGCAAGGTTACAGGAGTGATTTGTCATTTCCTTCTCCAGTTCATTTTACAGATGAGGAACTAAAGCAAACAGGGTTAATGACTTACCCAGGGTTACACAGCTAGTAAGTGTCTGAAGCCAGATTTGAACTCACCAAGATGAGTCTTCCTGACCCCTGGCCCAGCACTCTGTCCACTGCACCACCTATCTGCCTATTCAGGCTAAATAGGAAATGATTAAAAGATGAACTAGAAGCAAAAGGAATTGGGAAAGGCTTTTTGTAGAAGAAGAAACTTTGGTTGGGACTTGAAGGAAGCCGGGGAAGTCAGTAGGCAAAGATGGATAGAGAAAGACTTAGGGGACAATCAGAAAAAAGATCAGAGTCGAGAGATAAAATATCTTGTTCATGGACCAGCAAAAGGCTAGTGTCATTGGATCAAAGAGCGCATGTTATGGAGTAAGTTTATAAGAAGACTGAAAAGGTAGGTGGACACTAGGATATAAAGGACTTTGAATGCCAGAGGATTTTGTATTTGATCCTGGAGATGATAGGGAGGCACTGGAATTTACTATGAGTAGGGGTCAGATATGCACTTTAGGAAAATCGCTTTGGTGGCTGAATGGAGAAAGGATTGGAGCGGGGAGAGACTTGAGGAAGGCAGACCCAGCAGCAGCTATTGCAGTCATCTAAGCATGAGATGAAAAGTGCCTGTACCAGGGTAGTGGCAGCATTGGAGGAAAGAAGGAGATGTATTCAAGAGATATTGCAGAGATGAAATCAACAGGCTTTGGCAACAGCTTGGATATGAAGGGTATAAGGGTTCAGAAATAGTGAGGGATGGAGGGTGACAGAGGTTTTGAGCTGGAGGGACTGGGAGTATGTTATTGGCCTCTACGGTAACAGGAAAGGAAGGAGGGGGATAAGTAGGGGGTGAAGATAATTCCTTCTGTTTTGGACATGTTGAATTTAAGATGTCCACTGGAATCCAGTTTGAGATGTCTGAAAGGCAATTAGAGAGGAGAGATTGGAGGTCAGCAGAGAGATTAGGGTAGGACAGGTAGATGTCAGCATGGGTTGGCACCGAGATGGTAATTAAATCCATGGAAGCTGATGAGATCAGTAAGAGCAGCAGCACAGAGGGAGATGAGAAGAACGTTAGAGACAGAACCTTATGGTTAGAAGGCATGATCTGAATGAAGATATAGCAAAGGAAACTGAGAAGGAGTGATTATCTAGGCAGGATCTCCTAGAAGAGAGGTATCCTGAAAACCTAGAGAGAAGAAAGCATCAAGGAGGAGAGGGTGATCAACAGAGCAGTTGGTTGAAGAGAGTGAGAGTTGAGAAAAGATCACTGGACTTGGAAACTAAGAGATCAGTGGTAACTTTAGAGACGGCAGTTTCAGTGGAATGATAATGTCAGAATCCAGACTGCAAGGGGTTAAGAAAAGAGTGAGAAGAAAGTGGAGGAACCTATTGCGGACAGCCTTTTCACATTTACCCTGGCAGAAGAGATAGAGGATATTTAGTGAGGGTGGAAAGATCAAATGAGGCTAGGGTTTTATGGGGTTTTTGAGAATGGGGGAGACATGGCCATGTTTATAGGCAGCAGGGAATGAGCCACTGGAGAGGGAAAGACTGAAAATAAGTGAGAATGGGAATGACAGAGGAGGCAGTTTGTGGAAGGAGATGGGATGGAACAGGATTGCTTGGATAGGTAGAGCCTATTGTAAGGCTACTGTAAGGTAAAGCCTATTGAATAGGTAGAGCCTTGGTAAGGAATGAGGCAACTTCATTGCATGTAACAGTTGTGAAGGAGGAAGTAGTGGCAGAAAACAGATGAGTTATAGGAGATAAGGAAGAGAGAAGAAGATGAAGCTCATGGTGAAGGGCCTCAATTTTTTTCTGTAAAATATCAGGCAATATTCTCAGAGGAGAGGGGGGAGGGAGGGGGAGCCATAGGAGTTTTGCAGAGTAACGAAAAGATTTGAGGACTTGCTGTGGAGAGTGGGATAGTGAATTAATAAGGCAGGTGTAACATAAATTTGTCGTGGATCCAGTCAGAATGACTGTGTGATTTTCTCCACCTTCATCCCATAGTATGTGTGTTGGAGTGAATGTAGTGAAAAGTGGGAGAGATCCAAGGCTGAGGTTTGGTAGAGTGCAATTGGTGAAAAGACAAGAAGGCTAGGGATTGAAGAGAGGAGGACAGAGCAGAGTTGAATTGATTCACTAAGGGGCTGAGGCAAGAAAAAGAGAGCATGACTAGTGTAGGGGAAATGACCTGGGAAGGAGTTGAGGGGTCAAGAGATTGGAGGTCACAGTGCAGACTCACATCCTGACTGGGCAAGAAGGGGACAGATGTGGAGATAGAACTGAAAAGACATGACAATCTGATGAATACGGGATTTGAGGAAATAAGGAAGGGTAAAAAAACAAAAACAACTGAGAATTTCTCTGAGAGTGGAACCTAGGTATGATCTTTTTAGCATCACTTTATTTTTAACATGTATTTTTTAATCTCAGAGTATATACTGCCATAATTTTTATGTAGTTTATTTTCCTACCTTCATTCTTTCCATTTTTAGACACCTGATTCTGGTTGTGGGTGGGAGCTTTTCATGAGCAGTTTAACCATCACTCTTCTCTTTGGTATTTCTAGCTGTTGTTTTATGTTGCAGGAGTGAGGAACCTGGCTTTATTTTTTTTCTCTCTCTCTCTAACATCTTGGATCAGTCATAAGCCCCCTACAATGTAAAAATAGCTAATTTTCATTTAAAAATCCAGTGATTAAACCACAAAAATTAGTGTTCTTGTAGAATGATTTTCTGCCCTTAATTTCAACTGCTAAAATTATTTATATATTCTTGTTTGAATCTCATTTTTAGCCTTCTGGTCACCATTCATCATTTCCTTTTCTTTTGTTGAGGAAATCAGGGTTAAGTGACTTGCCCAGGGTCACACAGCTAGTGAGTATCATGTGTCTGAGGCCACATTTGAACTCAGGTCCTTCTGACTTCAGGGCTGGTGTTCTATCTGCTGCACCTGGCTGCCCCCATTCATCATTTTCTTAAACAAAGCCCAGTAAAAATGATACTTTCACTGAGTAAGTCAATTCAGGTTCCAAATAAAGTAGAATATAAATTACAAAGCAGAGGTGAGAACTAGGACAGATACTAACTGATGTCTGTAGTACCATAAAAGTATATCTATAATGCTTGTTTTCTAGTGGACCCCAGAAGGGATAAATACTGGGGTGGTTAGACTTTCCCACTTGATCAGTGCCTCATGAGCCCATAGAATTTTCTCCTAATGAGGATATATGGGCTTTGTGAAACACTCTACTACTAGACTTACACCAGCACCACTTTCATGGAACTCAAAATGACACACACTCCTTTTCCTTCCAGACCACCTATGGTCCATTTGAACCTCTCCTAAATGACAAGGTCCAGTTTACTTCCCTTTATCAGATGGCTTTGAGGGACTCCTTTCTCTCTGTGGGCATAGTTCAGCTACTGTTCCATTTTGGATGGACCTGGGTGGGGCTGGTTTCCACAGATGACATGAGAGGAGAAGAATTCCTTTGGAACACTGCAGAAGAGATGTCCAGGAGTAACATCTGTGTGGCCTTTACAGAAAAGATTCCTGTCAGTGAGAGACGTCAAGATGAGTCTCATGTAGCTTTCATGCCCAGGATCATAGCATCATCAACCAAAGTGATTATCATTCATGGGGATGCAGATTCACTCATGATCCTCAGACATTCTCAACCTCTTATTTTTACATCATTGAAATTGTGGATCATCACGTCTGACTTGGATATTACTCTAAAAGCCCATCATTATGATTACTCTTTTCATGGTGCTCTAGTATTTAAACACCAGACTAGTGAAGCTCCTGGTTTTTCTAATTTTCTCAAGAGTGTTAACCTTGTTAAATATCCAGAGGACACTTTTCTGAAGAGCTTTTGGCATTTAACTTTCAATTGCCCAGATGACCCTACAAAACTGGAGGGAGGGGAATGTTCACCAAATGCTTCTCTGGAAGATCTGCCTCTAGAATATTTTGAGATGACTGTGTCTAGCTTGAGTTATTCCATCTATAACAGTGTGTGTGCTGTGGCATGGGCCCTCCATGATATGTTCCTGGTGAGAGCAGAAATGGGATTTGAGAGACATGGAGAAAATTTCACCCTTCAACCCTGGCAGGTAACATTCCCTCTAAATCATCAAGCCAGTCAGTCAGTCTGCCTATCAGCATATACTAAGCATTCACTATGTATTTGGCATTGCAGGATGCCTTGGAAATGCAAAAAAAAAAAGGTAAAAACAGTCCCTGCCCTAAGTGGACATTCTAATGAGGGAATAACATGGTATACAGAATATATTTACAAATACATGCAAATATCTGTGTATATATACATATGTGCATCTATATATATAATACACATATTTACATGTGTATATATACATGGTGAGGAGGAAAGATAAATGGAGAGGGTGAGAGAGACAGAGACAGAGAGAGAGAGAAGAAAGAGGGAGAAGGGAGAGGAGAGAGAGAGAGAGAATAAATGAAGGTAATCTGAAAGGGAGACAGCATTATTAAGGTGGGGGGACAGGAAGAGCCTCCTGCATCAGATGGCATTTGAGCCTTGAAGGAAGCTGGGGAAGATAAGAGGAGTGAGGTGGCAGAGCATTCCTGATGTGGAAGGCAGCCAGTGCAAATGCACGGAGATGTGAAATGTGGTGCTGTGCTTGAGGAACTGCAAGTAAACCAGTGTAGCTAGGTCATAGTGTGGAGTAAATTAAGGTGAAAGAAAACTCCACAGGTAGGTAGGGATTGGATTATGAGGAGCTTTAAATACCAAATAGAGAACTTTACACTTGGTCATGGAGGTGATAGGGACCCAGTGTACCCACCAGCTGCTTCTGGTGAATGGAAGCTCCTTGCAGTTAAAAACTATTTCATTTTTGTCTTTGTACTAATATCATCTAGAACACAGTAGGTGTTTAGTAAATTCTTGCTGAATGAGTGAATCCTGCTAGACTCCATGGAGATAGAACCTGAGATAAGCTGTGAATGAAGGAAAGTATTTTAAGAGGCAGAGACGAGAAGACAACATATTGCAGCCATGAGGGGTAGCGTGTGAAAAATGTGGAGGTGGAAAATGGTATATTGAATTCAGAGAAAAACAAACAGTTTTATTTGTCTGGAATGAAGGGTGTGTGGAGAAAACCACACAATGGTATGAGCATGACAGGCCGTTTATGACATCTTCATACATCAGGCAATGGAAATTGGATGGACATTTTTTTCATTCTATTCTGGATGGTCCTCACTTTCCACATTTCTGCATTAACTAAGAACTAAGAATACTTGGTCTTACCTCTGAAATGTGGACATCCCACTTAAATAGACAGTTCCTTTCAACAAAGATGGAATAAGTCTTCAAAGTTGGGTTCTGGGGATTCAAAGACCTAAGCGAAGCCCTTGCCTTCACGGAGCTCATTCTACTTCTTACATATACAGTGCTTGTTGGGTAAGTATGAAGTGTGTGTTTATGGCCATGATAGTAATGTGGTCAGTAATAAATGCAAGATACTTTATCATCTTTTGTTGCTCAAGAGCTGATTTTTCTCCTTTAATTTTATAAATCCTAGTGCATTTTGGAGGGTGCTCTGGATAAATGTCAACATATTTATTAAGAATTCACAACCAAATTGTTCGGTTTCACCATATATCCAACCCAAGCCTTTCCTCTTTACTCAAGATCCCTTCCAAAAAGGGCTAGCTCCATTTTCTGAGTCTGACACTTCATTTCTTGGGCCATAGACTTCAAAAAGTATCTTCACCTAGCAGATCAGAAAATTTCACTGCTGCCTGGGTTAGAACATGCAATGAAGTTTTGCAATTAAATATTAACCATCTTTCTCAAAAAAATATGACAAGCACAATTACATACAGAACCTGTTTTATTTTCAATGGATATCCCACCATATATTGTAAACTTCATGCCACTGTTTTAGTGGTAACTAATAATTGCATTAAGAGATAGTGGATAGAGTGCAGGGCCTGGAGTCAGGAAGACTCATCTTCATGAGTTCAAATACCACCTCAGACACTTATTAGCTGTCACAAAAAGTTAGACACGACTGAAATGACTGAACAGCACCAGGTGGTGCAGTTGATAGAGCACCCAGCATGGAATCGGGAAAACCTGAGTTCAAATCCAGCCTCAGACACTTGCTGTTGACCATGAGCAACTCACTTAATCCTGATTGTTTCATTTTCCTCATCTGTAAAATGAACTGCAGAAAGACATGACAACTTGCTCCTGTATCTTTGCCAAGAAAACCCCAAAAAGGGTTTTGAAGAGTCAGACACAACTGAAGCAACTGAACAAAAAAATATTCAGTGGTGTATATTGTTCCCGATATTCATTTCTGTAAAGTTGAGAAGTGAATATAAAAACTTTGCTTCTAAGGCACTTTTTTGCCCCTTGACAATGAGGAACCAGACAATTGTGATCAAAGAGCAATATGGTTCAATGATTTCTCCTCGTCCAGGCTTAACGTACTCTCTGCAAAGCAGTGTTTGAAATGCTAACAAGATGACCCCTTCAAAAACTCTGTGGATCTCTGAATTTTCCTACTAGAGACAGCCCCTCAGAGAGCAGCTTATAAAAACCAAACCCTGCTCTTAAAGAATATGACATATCTCATAGCCTAAGGTTCCAGCAACTTGACATATCTAGCACAGAACATTATACAAAATGTCTAACATTTTTCATGAAAAAGAAACAATATGTCTGATGAAAAAGAAAGATTATATTAATTAATTTCCTTCATTACTCTCAGATCTTGATACTGGGCCCACACTACTCTCAGAGAATGGGGAGTAACTGAGATTTCTCTTCCCCACTTAGCTCCACTCCTTCCTGAAGAACATCCAGTTTAATAATAGTGCTGGGGACCAGGTGATCTTGGATGAGCAAAAAAATCCTGTGGCTAAATATGATATCATGAATTACTTGATCTTCTTCAAGCAAAATGAAATTTTGGTGAAAGTTGGGCAGTTTATTCCCAAGAGTCTGCTGGATCAAAATTTCACCATTTCTGAGAATTCAATAGTATGGGGTATTTCACAGGTGTGTAAAAATTTGAGTGTCAGTTTTTCATTTCCAGTCACAAGAATTATTCTTACCCATTTGAGTTCCTCCACAAGCCACATTAATGAAAAGACTTTCTGTAATTTACCTACTTTTCATTCACAGCAAGTATATGAATAACAAAGAAAAAGAGCCGATCACAGAGGTATTTTAAAATATTTTAAATCATTTGTTATGTGCCAAAGGATCCAATAATGCAGGACATATATGATAAATAAACTATATATTACATGTAATATTATGCTTTATTATATGTGATATATAATGTTGCTGCAATGTATTATTTATGATAATATAGTATCTTATGTTATATATCAGTATAGCATTAATTGAATGCTTTAGATATAAAAGGGTGTGTGTGTGTGTGTGTGTGTGTGTGTGTGTGTGTGTGCGTGCGCGCGCATGCACATACATGCACTCCTGGAAAGTACACTCCCAATATAAGTGAACTTACCAATAGATACTCCATTACCACCAACTGCTTTATATAGCACTGATTTTTCTGAACATATAAACAATATATAATTGCTGAAACTCTTATACAAAATATTTTCATAGCCAGTACCAAAGCAACATCATTTACTTTGATAGAACCATGAATCTTCCCCTTGTACTTACAAATCACATCCCTCACAACATTTACTTTGCTTACTGCTTAGACTGCTCCAGAGTCTGTGTGCAATGAGAGCTGTGGTCCTGGATTCAGGAAGCAATCTTGTGAAGGGAAGCCTGCCTGCTGTTTTGACTGTGTGCAGTGCCCAGAGGAGGAAATTTCTAATCAGAGAGGTAAGTGTCTAAAAATAATTCTCCTCCCCAAATCCCAGATAACTTTCCTTCACAAGAATAGGGAAACAGCCTTTGGCAAAGAACCTTTGTCAAGTTCTTGCAGTCACATGCAGCTCATGGGAACATTACTCCATGAGGCCCATGTATTATACCTAACTTATGGCTAGCCAATGGGGAAAACCAATAAAAAAAAAAAAACAACCCAGAGTAATGACCAACTGTGAAGAATGAGCCTACAGAGTTTGTGAGGCCTCAGAGCAGGGGAGCAGCTCTGTTTCATGAGGGGTGCTAGTATAGGGAAAATTTGGTTGCCTTTTGATGGGACTCACTGGAAAGATTCTCCACCTGGGACTCTTACTCAAGGATCCTCTGGCTTTGTAGGGATCAACTGGAGAACAGTTATTGGTTTTTTGTTTTATTTTTGTGTTAATCTGAAATTGATCAATTTCCTGTTTATTTCTTTTTCAAGTCAGACCAGATTTTTTTCCTAGCTTTCATTTGTTTCATTAAGTATTTATATATATATATATATATATATATATATATATATATATCAAACTCACTGCAAGTATTCACAATATGGATATTGCATCCCTAGAGCACTGGTGCCTAGAAATGCAATCAGATCCACACAGAGAACTCCTAGTTAAAGGAGTGCCACATGACTGAAGAACCAAGGATATTGAGAGGATATTGAAATATATTAAAACTTTTGGGAGATGTGAAGTATTAAATGATATCAGGAGAAAAAAATGTTTCCTATAAGTTGCTTAAGAATATAGACTCTTAAATTCCTGGTAAGGTAGAAATTTTCTAAAGCACTTAGAAATGGATTTCCAGGCCTTTCTTTCTTAAAATGTTTTTTGTTGCTTTCTCCTGTATTTTTACATCACCATACCATCCCCAGTGTCCCCAGTATCCCTTCCCCTCCCAGAGAATCATCCCATATAACAAATACTATTGGTAAGAGGAAAAATCTCAGCACAACTGATTGATACATCAAAAAAAAAATCTGAAAACATAATATATAACACCTGTATCCCTCCCTTCTCCATTAAGGGGTGGGTTGCAAGTGGCCTCTCATATCTCTTCAATTGAGTCCATAGAGTTATTCTCCCAAGAAACATCCCCAAAGATTTTTTTTTCCATCCAAACACTTCCTTTCTTATGCTAGGTGCATAAACGTTGTCTATACAGCTTTTTAGTTTCATGTAATCCATTACTGATTTTTATCTTTTATAATTGTCTCTGTCTCTTGGGTGGCTAAGAATATATTTTCTACACATAAGACTACTTTAGCTGCATCTCAGAAATTTTGGGATGTTGTTTCATCGTTATTGTTTTCTTTCACATAATTACTAATAGTTTCTATGATTTGTTCTTTGACCCACTCATTATTTAGGAGTTCATTATTAAATCTCTGTTTCAGTTGGTGTCTTTTGTTTGGAGTACCTGGACTAATAATCATTTTTATTATATTATTATCTGTAAAGGATATACTATTTCTTCCTTTTTACATTTGCTTGCAATATCTCTGTGCCCTAATACATGATCAATTTTTCTGAAAGTTCCATATGATCCTGGGAAATTTTATACACATACACAGATACATACATATGTGTATGTATCTGTGTATGTGTGTAAATACATATGTATATGGGTGTGTATATTCTTTTGCTGTCCCATTTAGAAGATGCCACAAATCTTTTAGCTTTAATTACACCAGCAGCAATTTGTTCAGTTGCATATTTTCCCTTTTGTTTATCTTGCTGTTAGATATATCTAAAACTAAGAGAAGGATATTGGAACTCCTGTCACTATTATGTTACTGTCAATGTCTTCTTGCAGTTCAGTTAATGTTTCCCTTATGAATTTGGATGCTAAGACATTTTGAGCATATAAGTTATTCTGACATTGGTTTCTTATCTATGGTTCGCTTTAGAATAAGTGTCTGTAGTTTATTTTTGGAATATTTGTCTTTGATTTGTCAGATAACATGATTGCAAGTCCTGCTTTTGGGGATTTATTTGATGTATAACAATTTTTTCCACCCCTTTTTTATTTTTTTAATGTCTTTGGGGATTTTTAATGTTTCTTGTAAGCAAAAGATTGTAGGGTTTTATTTTATTATCCAATATGCCATTCTTTTTCATTTTATTGGATTGTTTAATCCATTCACATTTAAAGTTGTGATAGTTGGTTTATAATTTCCTCTCTCTGCCTCTAATATTGGATTTTTTCTAGTTAAGGTATTTTCTCTCTTCTGCTATAAACACGGTACAATGTTCCTTCAGTTACTTTAGCTTAATCTTTTTCTTTTTTAAGGTGGGTCTTTTCCATTGGCTCTCTTCCTCTCACCCCAATTCTCCTCTCACTCCCATTTGTCATTCCTTTCATTTTGAGGTTTTTCTTGTTGGTTTCTTTTTATTTTCTCTTTTATCTGATTATTTCTTTTCTGTTTTTATCCTCTCAGATAGATTTACCTTTCCTCTCCTCCCTTCAACTCATCTTGTTCATTTTTTACGCTTCTTTCCAGAGAGAGAGATTCTTTCACTTTCTTCATTATCTATCTTCTCTTTCTGTTCACTCTGGACCCTCATTCTCCTGTTCCTGCCCCTCCCCCCATAATTATCTAGCCTTTCTCTATTCTCTGTATACCTTATAGAACCATAACATCCAACATATCCATTCTGGGTTCTCTCCTCTTAGAACTTTCTGCCACTTTCTTGTAGAGCTTGCCTCACACCCACACTTCAGACAGCTGCCAAGCCAGTGCTACAGGATTGGTTTCTGTAACTCTCTAAGGCACTGGGAGGGATTGAGATGGGCAGTGGGGTTGAGCTTTATCATAAGGTCAGAAATGTGTTCTTCCCCTTTCCCTCTGTTCTTCCACTTTCCTGCAGAGATCTTTTGCAGCACAAAATGCTACAACCACCAGGATGGCTGTCTTTCAGGGCCATTACAAGCTTCAACAGCGTGTAGTGCTACTTGACATGGGTTCTCTCTCTTGGAGTGAGCAAACTTCTGCAGCCTGGTGCCCATACCTATAGAGCACTAAGAAGAGGGAAAGTAGATCAGTGTGTGGAGTTGGATTTTCTTGCAAGCCCATGCATTGGGTCCTTGGATCATACATCAGGTCCTTTGGTCAACTAGTACACCCTGATGCCAGAAGTGTGATGGCCAATGGGGGAGAGTATATTGAATTAGCTTGGGGTAGGTGTCAGTTCATGGTTTTGTTTTACCTTCTTTTGGATTCTTGGTGTCCTAGGCCATGGAGACAGTTGAAGTTGCTTTCCCTTTGAAGTATAATTTCTCTAATGGAGAGGGGTGAGAGGTCATGAGGATCAGAGAAAATGTCTAGCCTCCCCTTTCTTGTTGATCACATGACCTGAAAGTCCAATTTCCAGGACTTTCACAGAGAATCAGAGGATACTACATATCATTAAAACTTTTTTAAATAATGAAGGAGAATTTGGAGGCAGATTATCTACTATCCTGGTAGAAAAACATCTGGAGCTCCATATATTCAGAAGAAGTAGATAAAGATGCAGATAGACCTTCACAGTTTGTCAATATGTTGTTGAACCACAATAGAATTATAGGTCTAGGTTAGTCTTTTTCTTTCTTTCTTTCTTTCTTTCTTTTTTGAGGAAAGGATTGGTCATTGTGGGGGGAAATCTTGGGATATCTGGATCAGAAAAATAGCCAAAGCAACTAATTCTTTAGCAGGTACCTGAAAAATGGTAAGTGTCAAAGGGGATGGTTTAGCATAAAGGAGTATTATAGCTTTCTTCAGGTAGTTCTAGAGTTGTCCACAGGAAGACGGATTAGAGCTGATCTATTTGCCCACAAAGAGAAACAATGCATGGAAGATTAATATATTCAAAGATATGCTCAATGAATAAATTTAAGCTCTTCCATTGCCTTAAGAAGTTGTAAGTTCCCTCTCATCGCTCTCCAATCAAGGGCTGGACATTCATTGGTTACTTTTTGGAGGGGATCTTTGTTCTGATACAATTTGGCATAAATAGCCTCTCAGATATATTCTTGCTCTGAGACTTTGTGCTGCCTTGACTTTGGTCATGATATGTCTTCCCAAATCCTCTAATTTCCCATTCCAGGTTGTCTGTTTTATAATCCCACTAGATTATCACTTGTGTTTCTTTCTCCATTTCTAAGTCTTCTTTCTTCCTATCCAAGTCTTCTAAACTATATTTCTCACTTTTTCCCCTGGATTTCTTCCTATAAGTACATGCTGATGATTGCAAATGCTCCTTCACTTTGTCATGTCTTACATTCAGGTCATTTTAATGAGGTATAACTTTTCAAAGCCTTATGATATTCTTGACTACACATCCTAAGCAATTCCAGTGATTCTTGTGTATTTAAAGTCTCTAGCAAAAGGAACCATTTTTACTCAAAATGTTAAGAATATATTGTGAATTCAGATATGCCTTATTAGGTCCAATATTATCAGTTGCTAGTGTATGAAGAGAAGAAAAATTGTAAATTATGCTAATCAATTGATGGTGTCTGAGGGAGCAGGTGGAATACCTATAGGGTATCAGATTCATTGGCAACCACTTTCTTAAGACTTCATCTGAACGTATCACTGTTGCTGCAAAAGTCATTAATTTGTTAGACATTATCAGAAGGGACTTTGGCGGGGGCAGAGGGGAGGGCTGTAATGTAGCAAATGATTTTACTTTTCTGGTAATCCATTAACATTTTCTACTCCAAATACTGCCACTCTGAAACAAAAGAGAAGTATGGTAAGGTATTTGGTTGCTATTGTTATGTGATCACAAGAATACATTAAAATAGCTCTATTTCAAACTGAAAGGTTGTATAGTTTGAGAATGAATATGACTTATGTCCACCAAATCTTGATTGATTTGGGCAATGTGGAAATATACTCTTTCATTGTGTTGCATGCTGGTGACACTATATCCCACTATTTCAGAAGGGTTCTAGAGAGTCAGTAGAATTGATTTGATATGATATAATGATTGTATTGATCTGAGGCTAAGGTAAAATTATTAACTATGTGATATTGAGATACTCTTTATTCCTTGAAGACATGGACCATTGCATGAATGCCCAGAGGATAAGTATTCAAATAAGGAGAGATAACTGCCTACCAAAGACTATGGCCTTCCTCACTTTCAAAGAGTCCTTTGGATTGACTTTGACTTGTACAGCTCTTTCATTTTCTGTCCTCACAGTTCTGATTCTTGTGATGTTTGTGAAGTTTCGAGACACTCCCATAGTCAAAGCCAATAACACGACTCTCAGTTACACACTCCTCATATCCCTTACCTTGTGTTTCCTCTGCTCCATGCTCTTCATTGGCCGTCCAACATCAGCAGCCTGCCTCCTACAACAAACTGTATTTGGAATTGTGTTCACTGTGGCCGTTTCTTCTATTTTGGCCAAAACCATCATTGTGGTTCTGGCCTTCAAAGTCACAAGACCAGGAAGCAAGATGAAAAGCTGGGTGCATCCCAGAGTTTTTAATTTTGTCGTCTTCATCTGCTCTATGATCCAAGTGACTCTCTGTGGCATCTGGCTGGTAACCTCTCCACCTTTTCCAGGACTAGACTTACACTCAGAACCTGCTGATATAATCATTGTATGCAAAATAGGTTCTGTCATTGCCTTCTATGGTGTCTTGGGTTACATAGGCTTCCTGGCCCTGGGGAGCTTCATAGTGGCTTTTTTGGCCAGAAACCTTCCTGACACCTTCAATGAAGCCAAGTTTATCACATTCGGCATGCTCATCTTCTGCAGTGTGTGGCTATCTTTCATCCCTGCCTATCAGAACCCCAAAGGAAAGGCTATGGTGATTGTGGAGATCTTCTGTATTTTTGCATCCAGTGCTGGGTTATTAGGCTGCATCTTTCTTCCCAAGTGCTGTGTGATCCTTCTGAGACCAGAGAGGAACATCTTGGAATATCTAAAGCAGAAAGCAGATTCTAGAAGGAGTAATGCTGAAACTTTAACTGGGAGGCGTATCTGACAGTATAAGGGATTCCTGAAAAAATTATTTGAATCAGTTTGAGAATTGTATATGTGGTAATATCGGAATCTTTACTAGGTTCTCCACTAAAGATGCCAACCTTTCATAGCTATTGTTATTCTCAACTCGATCATCATCTCTGGACTATTACAACTGTCTATGTAATACTTCATTCTAAAATGTCTCTTGTTCTGTACATTAAGCTTAGATTTCAACCACGCTAATTCTTACATATCTATGGGAATTCACTTTGCTATAATTCAATATCCCAAAACATTAAAACACCTACTACGTGTCATGCACTGTTATAAATGCTAAGACACAAACATTGACACCACAAAGAACTTATCCTCAGAAAGCTTAAAATATAACCAAGAGGGTAATGTACACACTTAATTAAAGACACAAATCAGGGTGGGAAATTCCAAGGATAATTCAAGGTTAAGGTTAAGTTTACAATGAGGAATTAGAGGGAGAAATAGTTTTTACCTTAAGAGTGGGTGAGATAAGGTTTCATGAAGTATTTGGCACATGAGCTGTGCCAAAGTAAGGGGCTTAATCATATGCCAGTACTAGCCATGGGGTATAGAATGAGCAAAGATAAGTGAAAGGAAATGGCATGATGAGAAAAGCAAATAGACAATTAGTACAGTTTGGCTAGAATGGAGAGCATATGAAGGTGAATTATGTGAAATAAACCTGGAAGGCACACTGGAACCATATTGTGAGGGGCATTACACACCAGTATAGGATTCAATGTGGTGTTCCATAGGTTACATAGAGTCACTGATTATTTTTAGTAGAGGGAAGGAATAACTACAGTGGTTCATTAGGAAGATTATTCAGGCCATTATGAAAAGAATTAATTGGAGAAGTGATGGGTCAGGGCAGGAAGAACTACCAGGGAAAACAACTGAGCAACAGATTATATATCTCAAGTGAGCTACAGGGAAATAATGGCTCAATTATGAGTATAAGTAGGTGATAAGATGGCAATGCCATTGTCGGAAATGGAAAGATTAGAAAGACAAATTGTTGAGGCAAGTTGAATTCCATTTTGGATATGTGAGTTCCTATAGATATCATGTCGACTGTGCTGTCTTTGATGTCTGACCAAGCTCTAACTGCTCCAGAGTGCCTGCTTCAGCTGCCTTTGAGGCCGTTGGAACAAACTGTTCTCATCCACCCATTCCATTCACATGCTTGGGACAGATATCCCTCTAACTCACCAACAGGTTTGAGGTCTGACAGTTATTCAATCTGGTTTACCCATAGTTTACATGGTTTTACCGGGGTGTGGCTGCTGTAGAGGCAATAGAAAGCCACTGGAGGTTGGGTAGATGATTTTGATGCTTGTGTGAGGGATGTATTGGAGAGAAGAAAGACTAAAATCAGGGAAGTCAATGAGGTTATTGTGATAGACCAGGTAAGAAGGTGACGATGTCCTGAAATAAGGTAGAGGCTGAAGGTAGAGAAGAAGGCACACCCCTCCTCACACACACACAATTCTGACATAGACTAGTCATTCCCTGATCTCATCCTGTACTCTCCTACCTCGGAACATTCAAATTTCCTCCACCCATATATTCACCTTTTAAAATCCTTCTCTTTTTTTAGGGTTAGTTCTAGGGCAGCATACCCACATAATGGGTATTATCTAGTTTGGCTGCTATATGATGTAAGTTGTTTGATCACCTGTGCCTTTCACCAATCAATCTCACCATCAAACTACTTCATATCATTAGCCATCACCCCAATCTACTCCCCATCAGAAACTTGGATTCTGTCCTGGAATGACCCTAGGTTTTTCCTTTATTTTGTTGGAACCAATCCTCCACCTTACTTCCCATCCACTGGCTCCAAACCTTGCCCCAGAGAACTTAGCCTTCCTCCCCTTTCCAGTTTTTTTATGTGCAATCTTCCCCCATTAGAACATAAACTATTCCAAGGAAAGAACATCATCTATATCGTGTTATATTTTTATTTATTTTGTTAAACATTTCCCAATTACATTTTCAACTGATTTCAAAGTTTTGTGATGGTCCTGAGGGTTTGACACCTCTGTTCTAGAGTAAGGGGAGGTGGGAGGTGCATCTAGTAAGGTTAGAAAGTAGATCAGAGCCCCATGTGAAGGGCTTCATTCTGACAATACCAAGCAAGATTTCTTCTTAAGAATTCTCATCTTCTTCACACTGTGAGTTAAAATGTTTCCACCAAGAAAGTTCTCATTACCTTTTTTTCTTTCTGTCTTCTTCGGTTTCTTTCAAACCATGTCCATAAACCACAGTCCATCAATAAACCTGGGTCATACTTTCTCACTAAGGCACATAGGGTCTTTGTAGGTGTGTAAGTATGTGTATGTGTATGTGTGTGTGTGTGTGTGTGTGTGCGTGTGTGTGTGAGAGAAAGACAGAGACAGAGACAGAAACAGACAGATGGACAGACAGGCAGAGGAAAGGCACACCCTTATAGAAACCTAGTAGGGAAGCATGTAAGCGAGGAAATCCAATGGATCAGGGCAACTCAAAACTCTGCACTGCAGGCCTTCATGTCTTTGGTTCTTGCAGGAACAATCTGCACTATTTAAAACCTGCTCTTCCCTTATCCCACCCTCCACAACTTCTGGTCCTCATAACTCTGTTGCTGGGGAAATCTAATCATCATCTACTCTGGGGCTAATGAAGTAGGATGAGATCTTTTCACTCACATCAGAGTCCTACTGTCCTAGGAGGATAAATGGAAAGAGCATTTATTACCAAGCCTTGGGCCTCACAGTGATAAGCAGTGCCCTTAGGCCAGAGAATTACAAAACTTCTCACGGTGGGTCTCTCTGTAGACAAAACCAGTCAGCTCTTCCCCTCCACGAGATTCAGCTTTGTATGATCAGCTCTCAGCCCACTAGGCTTCTTTTCCCAGCAAAACTCCTCAGGTTGGCTCTCTTGGAAAAAAGACAGCCCATGAGCCCTGCCCTCCATAGGCTTCAGGAAAGCATAAATGAAAACTTCCCAGGTCTATTAGAAACAAAGGGCAAGGTAAAGATAGAAAGACTCATCAATCAACTCTTGAAAGAAAACTCAAAAGGAAAAGCCCCAGGAACATCATACTCCAAATCCAGAACCTCCATGTTAAAGAAGAAAAATGCCCCCAGCATTCAGAATAAAAACAGTTCTTGTACCAAGGAACCACAACCAGGACTACACAAGTCTTGACAGTTTCTTTTTTAAAGGAGATGACAGCTTGCGATATAAAATTCCAAAAGGTAAAGATATGGGCTTTCAATAGAAAGTAACTCATTCTGCAAAGATGAGATGAATCCTATGGGGGGGCGAAATGGACCCTTAATTGAATAGATGAATTTCAAGCATTTATCATGAAAAGATCAGCACTGAGTAAGAACTTTAAAATACAAACTGTACTCCAGAAAAACTTTAAAAAGTAAATTTATTTGAGTAATTAGAAGGAGTCGATTGATGATACAATGCTAACATTTAAATCTGGGTACAATGCTAACATTTAAATATGGGTTTAAGAAACAAGGTCCTTTCAGAGCCTTAATGTCTTCAAGGGTGTTGGGGGAGTCAGCAAAAAGAGAGGCTCTTGGTGGGGGGGGGGGTGAAACTTATTCTATTCTGAAGATTTTAAGAGAGCAGAGATAAAGGAGAGAATAAGGACTTCATTAGTGTAGAAAAGAGAGAAGAGGGAGTAGAATTTGTTATTTCTTATAATTGGGGTGCATGAAAAAAATATGCAAATATGGAAAAAGGGGTAGAGGAAGCAGGCATCAGGTGACCTTCACTGGCTGGCACACACACGAGCACATAAACACATACACATTTTGTTGTAGAAATACATTAAACTCAACAGGGAAGTAACTGGTGGTAGAAAAGGGGGATTAAGAGGGGAGATAATACCGTGTAGGGAACAGTCATAAGAAAAACAAACTCTGTCATCCCGAAAGCAGTAGGTAAATTAAAAGGGGAAGAAGAGAGAGGCCCAGAATTAGAACCTAAAGTGGGCAGTGGTGTCTATCACTATGCAGAATGTCTGAACACATTGTAGTATGTGAATGTAAAGGAATATTGCTTAGCCTGAAGAAATTATGAAATGATTTGAGAATCCTGGGATGTATCAACTGATGCAGAGTGAAAGGTACAGAACCAAAAATTTACATGACAACAACATTGTAAAGAAAAACACTCTGAAAGTCTCAAGAACTCTGATCAAAGCAATAGCCAACCAGATCTCCAGGGGACCTAAGATAAACACAGAGAAGTAAGGGACTGAAGGGGCTGCCACAAGCAGTTGTGGAAAAGTTCACTTTAGGGATCAGGTTTGGTGGGCTATGCTTATTTGGTTCAAGAATTTCTTAATGTTTTTAATTTGGGGGTTGGATTTGGGGAAAAGAGAGGAAGCTAGCAATAGTGACGTCAAAATTAAACAGAGATCCCTTGAAGCAGTTTTATAAAAGCATGGAAGAAAATATACAGAAGTGCAGACAAGCAGGAAAGTTTTGAAAGTGATGTATGGATCATATACATGTTCATATATTACTAATATGGTAAGAAGCAGGAATAATCTTTATAACCATTTTATATCACTAGTATATATAATTGTATGAAATATCCTCAAAATCAAATGGTATGAAATTGTTTCATATGCAATCCTGTTTGTGTTCTATGCACATGGACATGCTAATTTTGTGTTTGTACGTGTTTAAGGGCAGAATTTTTAAAATCTTGAAAATAAATAGAAATGACTCATAGTTGGAGTTTCTTGGTTCCTTTGTGAACTTGCTTTCCTAACCCCTTCCTTGCAGTTAGATGACAAAGTAGATAGAGCTCTGGGCCTGGAGTCAGGAAGAACAGAGTGCAAATCCAGACTTTGATCTGTGTGACCCTGGCCAAGTCACTTAACCTGTTTACCTCAGTCTCCCCATTTGTGAAATGAAGATAACAATAGCACTAATGTCCCAGGGTTCTTGTGAGGATCAAATGAGACAGTTCAGTGGGCAAATATTAATGTGGGGATTCTTTTTAGATAGAAGTTGGGCTAGATAGCCATTGTGATACCTTTCAACTTTAAAATTCCATGATTCTGTGATCCTTCACATGGTTGTTATTTAATCTTCCTTTTATATAAACATGAACACATTATTCCCCTGTGGAAGATCTTTCACTGGCTCTCTGACACATGTCAGAGTAATGTCTTGCCCTTATAAGAGCAAACATTTATCTAGCTACTCCTGTATGTAAAGAATCATGCTAGGCATTAGGAGAGGATCAAGTTTGTCCTTGTATGAGCCGATAGCAACAGCACAAAGTATGATGTAGTAAGTTCATTCCAGTTCAAAACAAAATGCTATTTGACGTCTAACAGGAAAGTTGTTACTTACAGGAAAGACCAGGGAAGACTCCTGGAAGTAGGTGGCAGTTAAATTGGAATTTAAAAGATGAGCAAGAATTCGAGAAAAGACAATTTACTCTTGGTAGATATTTTCCTGTGGGAAGGGGGCATGTTCTTCCTCAACATTATCTGTGCATTACGAATTGTGAACTGTATACTAGCCTGCTACCTCCTCATGGAAATTGGAGATTACAGAGTCTGTGGCTTGAAATCTCACAAAGCTCACTCCTGTGGTAAAGTAAGAAGGGCATTTATAACATCACAGGGATTGCCTGGAATGGGTTGCTACAGGAGGCAGGCAATAGATTCTCTCTCATTGATGGGGGGCAGAACATCATTTCCACAACACTTTGGTCTCAGACATTGTAGGTTCAAGTTTGTATTTTTCCAAGATCAGGAAGAAAATCTATATCTGGAAACGAGTCAAAGGTATTGGATCCAGCAGTTATGCTACCATTGAGATAGCCTACCAAGTATATGCTTAGCCTATAAATTAAGGAAAACAGGAGAGGAGAGTACTCCCTTCCTCCTCAATGCTATAAAACAAATGGGCCACCAGTCTTTTGCTGGAGCACTAAATCATCATGGCTGTTTTGTGGTGGCTGGAATTTTGTACTTGGTTTGCAAAGGTGCTGGCAGATGGGAATGGTGCAAATAAGGTTGAATATTTTAGCAAACAGATACAATATTGTTATATATCTGTTGGGACTTAAGAAGCAGGTGTTGGGGATGGTGGGTGGCTGTGAAAATATAAAACAACCCTTAGAGGAATGTTAGGCTATGCCATACAACAGCAATGGTCCACATGAGGAGCACTCTAGAACATTCTGTAACATTCTAGAAAATGTGAAAGTATCCCTCACACCTATCAGATTGGCTGACATGACAGAAAAAAATGATAAATGGTAGAGAAGATGTGGGAAAACTGGAACACTCATCCATTGTTGGTGGAGCTGTGAACTGATCCAACCATTCTGGAGAGCAATTTGGAACTATGTCCAAAGAGCAGTCAAACAGTGTATACCCTTTGATCCAGCAATACCACTTCTAGGTCTGTATCCCACAGAGATCATAAAAAAGGGAAAAGGGCCTACATGTACAAAAATATTTACAGCAGCTTTTTTTGTGGTGGCAAAGAATTGGAAATTGAGAGAATGCCCATCAATTGGGGAATGGCTGAACAAGTTGTGGTATATGAATGGAATAGAATACTATTGTGCTATAAAAAATGATGAGTAGCTGGCTTTCAGAAAAGGATTTCAGGACTTACTTGAACTGATACTGAGTGAAATGAGCAGAACCAGGAGAACACTGTATACAGTAACAGTAACACTGTGTGATGATCAACCGTGATTGACTTAGCTCTTCTCAGCAATACAATGATCCAAGACAATTCCCAAAGACTCATGATGGAAAATGCTATCCACCTCCAGAGAAAGAACTATAAAGTCTGAATGCAGATCGAAGCAGACTATTTTCATTTCTTTGGTTTTTTCCAATTTTTTCCATTTGCTCTGTTTCCTCTTTCATAACATGACTAATGTGGAAATATGTTTTCCATTATTGCACATGTATAACCTATCTCAGATTGCTTGCTGTCTTGAGGAAGGAGAGAGGAGAGAGGGAGGGAGAACAATTTGGAACTCAAAATCTTTCAAAAAGTGTATGTTGAAAATTGTCTTTACATGTAATTTGAAAAATTAAATACTATTAAGAATGAAAAAAAATGGATGTGGGGATGCCACCAGTACTAAAAGGAAAGCAGAAAACTGTAGTAAAAAAAATTCAATAAAATGTCTCTGATAAAGGCCTCATTTCTCAAATATGTAGAGAACTTAAGTCAAATTTATAAGAATACAAATCATTTCCCAACCAGTAAGTGGTCAAAGGATATGAACACATAGTTTTCAGACAATCAAAGCTATCTATACTAATGGAAAAAATGCTCTAAATCACTAATGATTAGAGAAATGTAAATTAAAACAACTCTGAGGTACCACCTCATACCTATCAGATTGGCTGATATGACAATAAAGGAAAATGATAAATATTGGAGGGGATATGGAAAAACTGGGACACCAAAGCACTGCTGGTGGAGTTGTGAACTGATCCAACCACTCTGAAGAGCAACTGGGAGCTATATCCAAAGGGCTATAAAACTGCATAGCATTTGACATGGCAATACCACTGCTAGGTCTATATCCCAAAGAGATTTTTTAAAGGGGGGGGAAGGGAGGAGAACCTATTTGTACAAAAATATTTCTAGCAGCTTTTTTTGTAGTGGCTAAGGACTAGAAACCAAGGTGATACCCATCAATTGAGGAATGGCTGAACAATGGCACATGGTTGTGATGGAATATTATTGTGCTATAAGAAATGACAAGCAGGATGATTTCAGAAAAACCTGGAAAGACTTACATGAACTGATGCAAACTGAAGAGAGCAGAACCAGAAGAACATTATACACAGTAATAGCAATGATGTTCGATGAAATTCGATGAAGAACTGTGAATGACTTAGCTATTCTCAGCAATACAATGATCTAAGACAATCCCAAAGGACTCATGATGAAACGTGTTATTTGCCTTTAGAGGAAGAACTAATGTTGTCTGATTACAGACTGAAGCATACTGTTTTTCACTTTCCTTCTTTTTTTATTCAAGTCTTCTTGTACAAAATGAATGTAGTAATGTTTTACGTGATTGCACATGTATAACCTTTACAGGATTGCTTATCATTTCAGCAAGGGGGAAGAGGAGGGAAAAGGGGAGAGAAGGATAAAATTTGGAACTCAAAACTTTAAAAAATGTTAAAAATTGTTTTAACATAATAGGAGGAAAAATAAAATATTATATAAAAAAGAAAATGGGTGTGGTGAAGGACAAATATTTAATAAACCTTTTGAGAAGGTTGAGGAACTCTTGAAGGTGATCTGGATCTGTTGTAGCACCAGGGCTATCACAACACCTCCCATCATCCAGATCTCATTTACTGAGTCAGCTGTACTTAAGACACACAGATCATCATAATTTCTGAGGCTGGTTTTACCCAAAATTCTTCAACTTTGCTTGCATCAGGAAGAAAAATACTCCTAATCTAATCCTCATTTAACCTCCCAACTTGTCTCCTGGTTAGCTGTTTGACTGGATGATTTTTTTAAGGTTACTTTCTGACCTAACTAACTCCAAGTTTCTCCCAACCCTGAAAGGTCATGGGTAGAGAATAGACCTACCCAGGCCCAGTTAGCGTTAATTTACATCATGGAGGAGCTTTCCATTAGTCTCCATTGACAACATCACCCTGCCTTAAAAAAGAACAACAATAGCTAGCATTTATACAGTGCTTTAAGGCTTGAGAAATACTTTCCAAATATCCCATTTTATCCTCATAAACACCCTGAGTTAGATGCTATTTATTATCCCCATTTTGCAGATGAGGAAACTGAGGCAGAGAGAGATTAAGTGACTTGCCCAGGGTCACACGGCTAGGAAGTTTCTGGTGCTGGATTTGAACACAGGACTTCCTGACTGCAGGCCCAGTACCCTACCCATTGTGCTAGTTGCCTTCTAGTAATCTTCATTCAGTGCTCCATCTTTTATACCTCTGCTCTAAAAATTCAATAAAATTAAACTATTTTGTTTTAAAAAATCATAGTGAGTTACTAAAAATAGGGTTTTTTTGAAATCTAAATTCTCAGATCTTATAATACTATACTGCCTAATACAACTCTCCAAGGAATGTACATTATAGCAAAGAGGGCTATAAAAGAAGTTAGGGTCATTTTATCTAAAAAAAAAAAATTTAGCAAGCAACGATATCTCAGATGACACTCCAACATCTTGACTTTCCAGCATTTAACATGACAGGTCTAAATGGAACTTCTCCCGTATTATTTTATATCCATAATTAATTTTTGACATAACATCCAGAAAGTGTGATAAGGAATGGCCAAGATCTGAAAGGTTTTCCTACTAATTCCCACTAATTACACCTATAGGGTTTTTCTCTCTTATGAATTCCCTGATGTTGAGTGAAATGTTCCTTCTGACTGAAATCTTTTCTACATTAAATACACTGAAGGGTTTTCTCTCCTGTATGTATTCTCTGATGTTTCTTAAGTGATGAATTTTTGCTGAAGGTTTTCCCACATTTATTACATTCAAAGGGTTTCTCTTCAGTATGAATTCTATGATGTTTCCTAAGGGATGAGTTTTTGTTGAAGGCTTTCCCACATTCATTACATTCAAAGGGTTTCTCTCCTGTATGGATTATCTTGTGTTCAGTAAGATACCCTTTGTGGCTGAAGGCTTTCCCACACTCATTACATTCAAAGGGTTTCTCCCCAGTATGAATCTTTTGATGCTTCATAAGGGATGAACTATTGGTGAATGCTTTCCTACATTCAGTACATTCATATGGTTTCTCTCCAGTGTGAATTCTCTGATGTCTTAGAAGAGATGAGCTATTAGTGAAGGCTTTCCCACATTCTTTACATGTGTATGGTTTCTCTCCAGTGTGAATCCTCCAATGCTTCATAAGGGATGAGCTGTTGTTGAAAGCTTTCCCACATTCCTTACATTCATATGGCCTCTCTCCAGTATGAATTCTCTGGTGTTTCATAAGGCATGAGTTGTTGCCAAAGGCTTTCCCACATTCGTTACATTTAAAGGGTTTCTCTCCTGTGTGAATTCTCTTATGTTCAGTGAGGTTTCCTCTTTGGCTAAAGGCTTTCCCGCATTCATTACATTTAAAGGGTTTCTCTCCAGTGTGAACTCTCTGATGTTCAGTCAGGTTTCCCCTCTGTATGAAGGCTTTTTCACACTCATTGCACACAAAAGGTTTCTCTCCAGTGTGAATTCTCTGATGCTTCATAAGAGACGAACTGTTGCTGAAGGCTTTCTCACATTCGTTACACTCATACTGTTTTTCTCCAGAATGAAGTCTCCAATGTTTCTTAAAGGATGAGCTGCTGCTAAAGGCCTTCCCACATTCATTACACTCATATGGTTTCTCTCCAGTATGAATTCTCTGATGCTTCCTTAGCGAGGAGCTGTTGCTAAAGGCTTTCTCACAAACATTACATCCAAAGGGTTTATCTCCTGTATGAATCCTCTTATGTTCAGCAAGATACCCCCCATGCCTGAAAGCTTTTCCACATTCAATACATTCATATGGTTTCTCTCCAGTGTGAATTCTCTGATGTTTCTTAAGGGATGAGTTGCTGATGAAGGCTTTCCCACATTCATTACACTCATATGGTTTCTCTCCAGTGTGAATTCTCTGATGCTTCCTGAGTGATGAACTGCTGCTAAAGGCTTTCCCACATTTATTACATTTAAAAGGTTTCTCTCCTGTATGAATCCTCTTACATTGATCAAGATATCCCCTATGGCTGAAGGTCTTTTCACATTCATTATACTCATATTGTGTCTGTCCATTATGTCTTCTATGATACTGAATAAGGCCTGAATCAAAAGAGATCTTCTTGCCTTTATTATACTTATAAGGTTTTTTACCTGAGGAGATTCCATTACTTTTCACCAAGTCTGAAAACGGTCTGAAGCACTCACCATGTGTACCATGTCTATGGAGAGTTTTCCTGGTAGCATCTATCTGTTGTGCAAAAGAAACCGACCACAGACTCAAACTTCTTGAGAACATCTGACCTTCCTGAATGACTGTCATTTGCCTGTATTTTTCCTTCTGGCTGTCTTTTTGCCACCCCCACCCAACATGACATTCCCAATTTTCTTCCAACTTGGAATCCCATGGGTCATGGTTTGTGAATCTTCCCTTGGATGACTCTTCCACAAAAAGGTTGTGCTTTAGGGCAGTCTCCATGATTTTACATGTTGTTTCCTGAATAAGGGAATCTGAAAGAAATGAAGTCATGTCAATATCCCCTGCAGGGAGAAAGAATATCTTCTCCATGAAGGAGATAAATCATTAACATGAAAAGTGAAGAGCATTGTTAAGGCATATAACACCCAAGAGAGGTGAAGAGATAGTAACAGAGCATCTAGCTTCTCCAAATGAATTGACAGCTTCAGGACAAAATGAATAATTATCATGTGCCTCAATTATCTTTCTTGCTTGTCCTATCACTCTTACTTTATTTCATATTCCTAATCATTCTCCAACTCGGAATTATTGTACCTAACCTTAGGGCAAAGGTAAATATCTTCCTTAAGGGGAAACTGGCTAAATCTGAAATCTGACTGATAAACCCTGATGTCAGTCTCCAGCAAAAGTCTAGCATTTACTTGTCAAGCAAATTCTTTTACTCACACTTAGAAAAGAAACCTTAGCTTGATCAGACACAAAATGAGTTCAACACGAAAAAATCATGTACCACAAATTCTATTTCTTATAGGACCTAATGATAGGTTCATCAGAAAACATTATAGACACACATATTTCAACTGTGATGACTGAAAATTTCATAGAGACACAGTTGCTGGTAAATTAAAATCAATCTTATTGACTGTGTCTAGAAAGCAGTCAACCAAGCAGGCTCATTGTCCCCTCAATGGCAAAGAGAGAGAGCCTATTGAACCTTTGATATTTATAAAGCCTTTTGAAAAAGGGGTGCACCTGAGGGTGAAAATCAACTCTAACTGGTTAGTAAGTAATAATAGAGAATGAATATTATAATAAGAGGCTGGTTATATATACTATGAGGGTCGTGGGGGGTAGTGATTTGGATCACCCAAGTCTTGGTCAAAGAGACGTATCAATTTCCATATCACTTGTCTGACTAAAAGTAGAACCAATATTTTCCCAGACCTGTCTGAGTAAACACAATGAGCAGGAATCTACCCATTAGCCTGAACTTAGAACTTCTTTTATCTTTGATTCGATCTATATCCTGGGTAAGTCTTTGAGAAAGATTTCCAACGCTGGTTGATTTCTGGATGAGGAAGTAAAAAAGGGGGAAAAACCTTGGTCCTAATTCAATAATTAGTTATTAAATACAAAAGAGAAATCATCATTTCCCTCACAACAAGCCTATTCACAATCTCTATCAAGAAATTTTTGTGCACAAGACAGAGAAATACAGGCTGGATGATAGGATAGCTACAAAGAACTGAAGCTTGTTGACTGATAGTTATGACCAAGAGATTTACATGAACCTGGAGGGAATTCTTAAGTGTCATGCCCCAGGACTTCAGGCTTGATCCTATTCGGGTTCTCCATTTTCAGACAATTTAGATAAAAATATAGAACCCATAACAATTTTGCAGATAACGTTAAACAGCATGGGAAAGGAAATCCACTGAATGATTGGGTCAAGATTCTCTATGGCATGGTGCAAGATTAAAAAAAAAATGTGTCCTCTCTCTCTCTCTCTTTCTCTCTCCATATATATGTATATGTACACACACACACACACACACACACACACACACTGTATATGTATTTCAATCTACTCTATTGAAACCCAAAATAAATAAGGTAAAACCATCAGAGAAATGCAATGTCTTAACTATTTGTTCAGGGGCAGCTAGGTGGTGCAATAAATAGAGCACCGGCCCTGGAATCAGGAGGACCTGAGTTCAAATCCAGCCTCAGACCAGACACTTGACACTTACTAGCTGTGTGACCCTGGGCAAGTCACTTAACCCCAACTGCCTCGCCAAAAAACAAAAAAACAAACAATAAAAAATATTTCTTCAAATAATCAATTGAACAAATATAGGATAAAGGAAACAATTTAACAATAGGCCATGTTGAAAAAAACCTGAGGTTTTAGTTGACCATACGCTCAACAGGACCCAACAGTAAAATAATGTTAAGTATCATCATAACTATTCATAGGAATACAAAAAGAATTCACTGACCAACTTAGATTTTTAACACATACACAAAAAAGTGGAAGTAAGGGCAGGCCACAGAATGGCCAAAATAGGATGACTCAGTCCTGTTAGAATGTCAGAAGTGCCAAGCGTTGGGATGAAATGAGGCTAGCAAAGAAAGCTAGCGATAACAAAAAGGGTGGTTTTTACCGATACTAGTGAAGAAAGGAGAATTCAAGAAGAAAGAGGGTCGCTGCTGGGAGAACGGGAAGCAGTAACCACAAAGAACCAACATCGCTTCATACAGAACAGACTGAGGAACACTAGCTCCATTTCCTTTTCTTTCCCCAGTTACTGGAGCAGTAGATCAGGTGAATGCACAGATAGGGCCAACCTGGACTTTGAAAGGCACTCATGTCCTGATGGGTCAGAATGCTTCTCTTTGACCCCAGAAGCAGTGAGAGGAAGCTGCCAAGAGGATGCTTTAGGCTCGACGCCAGGAAAAATATTCTATGAACTGGAGCTATGCAAAGTGCAATGGGCTGCCTTGAGAGGGAGAGGGCTCCTTCTCCCTGGAGGCCAGGTGACTACTTTGGGGGTTTCCTGTACAAGAAAAACCCTAAGGTCCTTTCCCACTTAAAATGTGTGATTCTTTGTCCTTCCTAGAATTCTAAAGGTAGTGATGACTTTATGGAGCATTCTCTATGGCATGGTGCAAGCAGAAAGGAGTCAACCTGCAGTATTGTACTTTAAGAAGGAAAAGAGATTTAAGGAAATTGGAGACACTGGGCATGGATGTCACGTTTGTGCAGTCTGGAATTTCGAGTCAGAGAAATATCTCAAAATAGAAGGTAGCAAAGGTGCTTTGTTTTTTTACAAATATATGTCAGACAAGCATATGCGAAAGCTGAAAGAAAGACGTCTGTGAATAGGGAGAGACTATTCAGAGAAGGATGGAGAGAAGGAAATAGTTATGGGAGGAGGCAAAAAAGGATGGAATTCAGAGTATGGAGAGAAGGGTTTAATATTAGAAAAGAACACACACTTTTTTCTCTGAGACTGGAAGGAAACATAGGAGAGTTACTAAAAAAGTGAACAATGACGCTCCATGAGAGTGCAAATGTGACAGTTTCCAACCTTCCCCACAGGCCTCAGGGACTTGGAAGACAGTGTTTTAACTGGCATTTTAAAGCCCAAACTCCTGGTCTGGTTGAGCTCATTTAGATCTGTCTGTTTTTCACTCACCTGGGCAAGAGCCTCTCAAGACTTCTCCCACTGGTATCCATGGGACTTCTCCTCTCTCCAACCGGGAGATCAGATCTGGTTGAAAAACTGGAAGTCCTGCTCACGGGAAAGAAATGGGAAAGTGCTAAGAAAATCAGTCAATTAACAAATATTTATTAAATACCTATATGTGCCGGGCAACACGCTGAGCACTGGTGAGACAAAGGAAGGCAAGAGATGTCCCTATCCTCAAGGAGCTCAGAGTCTACTGGGGGTATGCAAACAACTCTATACAAACAAGTTATGAACAAGATAAATTGGGGCTAACCTCAGAGGGAAGGCACTGGTAATAAGAAGGATCTGGAAAGGCTTCCTGTAGAAGATGGGATTTTAGCTGGGACTCAAAGGAAACCAGGAGATGAAGATAAAGAAGGAAAGGACTGAAGACATGGGGGGAAGCCAGGCAAAGTACACAGAGCTGGGAAATGGCGTGTCTTATGGGAGAAACCACAGAGAGTCCAGTGTGCTGGACCAGAGAGCAAGAGAGGGAGGGAGGAAAGGGAAGAAGACTGGAAAAACAGGAGGGGGGAAGGTATAAAGGGAGTTGAACCCCAAACAGAGGATTTTGTGTTTAATACTAGAGGTGATAGGAAGCCATTGGACTTTATTGAATGGGGGGATGATGTGGTCAGACATGTGTTAAGATCGATTTGACAACTGAGTGGAGGGCAGACTGGGATGGAGAGAGACTTGAGGAAGGCAGACCAACCATTAGGCTACTGGAGTTGCCCGTGCTAGAGACGATGAGAGCCTGCAGCAAAGCGGTGTCAGCGTCAGAGCAGGAAGGGGGTATACAAGGCCTAATCAATAGGACTTGGCCACAGATTTGGATACGAAGAAATGAGGGGGAGGAGTCTAGGATGACACCCACGATGGAAGCCTGTGCGGCTGGGAGAACGATGGCTCCTTCAATAGCAATTAGGAAGTCAAGAAGAGGGGAAGGCTCTCAAAGAAAGATAATGACCTCAAGTATAGATGTGTTAAATTTAAGATGCCCCCAGGATATCCAGTCCAATCATTTTTTTTTTTCCTCAAGCAAAGGAAGGCATACTTGGAAGGCCAAGAGAGTGACACAAAGGACCTCAGAAGGATGTTCTCCACCATATTCTGAAACCGTATGAGCCATGGAGCTGATTTGGGCTCAGAACAAGATGTGAGCCACTCCTTGCTTAGAGGAAGGGAGCTTTTCATGTCCGTAGGGGAGTTGCCCTATGATTTGGACTGGCACAAAAGTCCCGCCTTGAACAAGAAGCCTTCCCCGAGCCTTCACGAGCCAAGGGCTTTACCTCCAAGATTATTTCCAGTTTATCCCAAATGTATCATGTTGGTACATGGTATTTACATGTGATCTCTCCTTTTAGATTGTGGGCATCTCAAGAGCAGGGACTGTTGTTGAACTCTCTTTGTATCTTCAGTACTTGGCACAGTGCCTGGCATCCAGCTGGAGCTTCACAAAGACTCATTGGCTCCAACAGCTTTACATGACAAGGATCTTTCACCCCAAAAGAGGGGGCACAAATGCCTTCTCTCTGCCCAAAGCAAAACTTCTGAGTTGGGGGTCCACAGACCACCCCATCCCCTCCCCATCACCAAGGGGTCTGTGGATAGATTCAGGGGATTCATGAGGTTGGATGGGAAAAAAATACACCTTTATTTTCATGAACCTCTAACTAAAATTCAGTATTTCCTACCATTATCAAGGTGGGCAACAGGCATTATTCTGAACATACATACAAAGACATCAGCTGGGTAGTGGCTTAGTGGATAGAGCACCGAGCCTTGAGTCAGGAAGACCTGAGTTCAAATCTGGCTTCAGACAACTTATTAGCTGTGTGACCCTGGGCAAGTCACTTAGCCTCTGCTTGCCTTAATCTACTGGAAGAGGAAATGGCAAACCACTCCAGTGTCTTTGTCAAGAAAATTCTATGGACAGTATAGGTGTCCTATGGTTTACGGGGTCACTAAGAGTTGGACACAACTGAATGACTGAACAAAATACATACACACGTACATACATACATATGTGTATAGATAGATAGATAGATAAGATAGATAGCAAGAGACATATAGATCTAGGTATATCCTATCTATCCTTTATCTATCTCTCTATCTATCTAGAGATCAATTTAGATCTACCTATCTATCTATCTATAGATATCTATCTAAATATTAGATAGATACCTATCTATCTAAATTGATCTCTCTCTCTCTGTCTCTCTCTGTCTCTTTCTCATCTATCTCACTTATGCATACATAGTTGTTAGCATATTGGCTCCTTCATTAGAAAGCAAGCTCCCTGCAGGCAAGGGAATTTGTTTTTGCCTCTCTCTGTATACCCAGCTCTTAGCATTGGGCCTGGCTCACAAGATCAATCAAAAAATAAATGCTTCTTGACTAACTTATTGAGATAAGGACTTTAGATAAGGACTGGGCCCCCTTTGGCAAACGAGAATGCAAAGACTTAGCAATGGGCAGATTCTGAGTCGCGGGAGAAAGCTGCCGTTACCCAGGGACACCAGGTTCCGATAGTTCTCCAGCATCACATCCCGATAAAGGTGCCTCTGAGCTGGCGTTAGCTGCTTCCACTCCTCCCAGGTGAAGTCCACAGCCACATCCTTAAACGTCACTGATTCCTGAAACAGGAAACGTATTTGTGCTTACGCAGGGACCATCCCTCACATGCACTACGGATGAAAGGAGATAAGACATAGAGGGAATGGGCTTTCAAAGCACTGAGGATTTAGAATTTTTTTTAAAGTCAAATTTTAGTGAATACTTACCGTATCCCTCAAGTTATTCTAGACCAGTGGCCCCTCACCTTTTTTTTCTGTCACAGACCACTATGGTAGTCAGTCTAGTAGCCTATGGACCCCCTCTCAAAATCATGCTCTAAAATAATTTAAATTTCAGCTACAGGTTAATGAATGGAAAAAGATGTACTTTTCCCCATCTAAATTCATAGACCTCATGAAAATGATGCCAGGCTTAGAACCCCCTGTTCTAGACTTTGCAGCATGAAGCCTTTATGGATGCCTCCAGTAGCAAATCCTCCATTTGGCTTTTCAATCCTCAGACCTAAATCCTAGAACATAACCCTGGAACCTAAAATCAATCAACAAGCACACTATAATATTAAATTCCAGTTATCTCTCCCACAACAATCACATTTACTAATCACATTTGAATCTCAGAAAGTAAGCCACAAATTATATTGGGGGGGGGGGTCTCCCCGTCTCCAGCCACTAACATGACTTTGGTGTCTCCTCCACAAGCTACTACTTCCTTTATTCTAGGTCTCAACAGCGCGAAATTCTCCCCTAGCTTCTTCAACCCATATGTATTAATCATTTACTCTGTGCAGAAAAAAAAAAGGCCTGCTGCTTGGATCTCAGCTGTCTTTGGGTGAGCCTGTCAGTTATCAGTTAGTAAAGGCATCTTTAGGAGGTAGCTTATGGCTTAATGGATAGAGTGGCTGGGCCTGAAGTCAGGAAGACCTGAGCTCAAATCTAGTCTCAGACACTGTGTGATCCTAGGCAAGTCACTTAACCTTGTTTGCCTTAATCCACTAGAGAGGGAAAAGGCAAACCAGTCTGGTACCCCTGCCAAGAAAACCCCATATGGGGCCATGGAGAATTGGACACAACCTATGTACTACTCCGTCATGCCTTCCTGCCCCAGAAAACTCCTCATTAGAAAATTTCATTATGCTGCCAGACTGAATCAGCCTTGGTACTACCTTCTCAGTCCCCTCTGGCCCTCTAATTGGACCCAGGACCTTGGGCTCCTGGGCCTCCATTTATACAGGGGCCCAGCACAATCTTCACCCCATTTCCTATCAGCTGCCTGGCTTTTAAGTTCTCCATCATGCCCTAGGATTGGGTACTTCCTCAAAGCCCCACCACCACCACCACCACTGATGGGGTAAGGGCCCAAGCTGAGACCTTTGCCCGTCACCCCAAAAAGCATTTGGGTGCCACTTGTCTACGGCCCCAGAAAACCCTTGAACTCTGTTTGAACCTTTACCTGGTCAAGGAAGTCTAACAGTCCCCTGAAGTTATTCTTATTATTCTGATCAACTGGCTCTTCCTTATTGCCGAGGTCCTATCTCCCAGTTCTTTGTTACCCTAATTTAAGCCTAGCTTTCTATCATCTATTACTGGCCTAATAGACCTGGTTACATTTCCCATCCATGATCTTATCCAGACCCCACTCAACCTCCCAGACACTCCCATGGGGATTCTCCCAGGACCCACCCCCAGTCACCCCAGCTTCAAGATTCCTATACTCTTCCTCCAGTACTGGCCACTCCCATCAAGATGCCCCCTCTCCCAGCCCCCCAGTCACCCCAAAACTACCTGACCACTCCCAGATCCCTCCCATAGTGTTCCTGTATATAAGATCCATCCTGGCCACCATTTAGGGGCTGAGACTTCCTCATGCCTGCTTCTCCTTATAAGCGTCACAAATGTTCACATTCCTTAAGAGTCTGGCCTGTATGGTTCATCTTTAATAAATCTTGTCTTTGGCTGAAAGAAGGCTTGGGTCGAATTCATTCAGGCAGGACCTGTGTGCTATGATTTTGGGGTCTCAGCACCCTTAACATTTAAACCTCAACACCAGCACCATTTCCCTCTCTCCCAATTTTCAGCTTCCTCTAGCACTACAAGATCAGCTCCTTGAAAGCAAGGGACCTCTCATCTTTTTATTATTCTGTATGTCTCCACTGCTTAGTACAATGCTTGGCACTTAATAGGTGCTTAATAAATGTTTATTGATTTTTGAAAAGCACACAGACTGTTGTATACACAGAGATTACAACTACATAAAGGGAGAGGAAAGGTTATAGAGTTAGCTGCTTTCTAGTGGTTTGGATTATACACTTGTGCCTTTTTTTCCTTTTAAATAGATATAAAACACTGAGGTGTGTCATGGTGCAGAGGACAGAGAACCCACCTTGGGACCAGTCAGTCAGTCAACAAACATTTCTGGAGTTCTTCCTAGACAACAAGCAATGTGCTAAGCACTAGCTACAAATACAAGCAAAAAGACAGTCCCTGCCCTCAAGGAGCTTACATTCTAACAGAGGAATACCACACAAGAAAAGGAGCAGAAAGGAAGAATGGGGAGAAGGTACATGGGGACATGCTGGCCAAGTCCTGAGGAGTAACGGATGGCTGCAGTACCTGCGGGGCCCTACCTCAAAATGGTGGCTGCAGGGACAGCCAGGTGGCACAGAGGATAAAGCACTGGTCCTGGAGTCAAGAGGACTTGAGTTCAAATCTGGCCTCAGACACTTAATAGCTGTGTGACCCTGGGCAAGTCACTTAACCCGAGTGCCTCCAAAAAAAAAAAAATGGTGGTTCCAGAAGCCAATCACCAACCGAAGGAAGAGAACAGCCCAGTTTCAAGCCCTCCCTCTGAAACATACTGCCTGTGGAACCCTAGGCAAAATCACTCAACCTCTCAGTCGATGTTGTTTAGTCATTCTGGTCATGCCTGACTCTTAACGACCCCTTTGTGGAGGGTTTTCTTGGCAGAGATACTGGAACAGTTGGCCATTTCCTTCTCCAGCTCATTTTATAGATGAGGAAACTGAGGCAAACCAGGTGAAGGGACTTGCCCAGGGTCACATAGCTGAGGCCAGATTTGAACTCATGAAGATGAGTCTTCTTGATCCCCAACCCAGTGCTCTATCCACTGCACCACCTAGCTGCCCAAGAAACTGAACAGGGGCCACAGCGGTGAAAGTGCTAAATCCTAACCACTAGACCACCAGGGAACCGCCAGGCAGCTATCTGGACCACTAGGCAATTACTGAAGACTGAATTGCAAGGAAGGTGCCAACATGCATTGGTGAAGGGCGTTTCCTCACCAGGGAGTCCCCTATACTATTGAAATCCCAGGTCCAGTCCCCATTCCCTAGCCCCAACATCACAGAGAAAAAAGCCCGACTCACCTGCAACCTGGCTGTCAAGAGCCCAGAAGTCATTCTCTTCTTCCTGATGGTTCTTTCCCGAGGAGGCAGAGCTGGGGAAAAGAAAAAGAAGTCAGGAGGGGGCCGACAAAGCCCTGCTCCTTCCCAACTTGCCCACGTAGAATTCCCCACGCCCTGGAGGGGGCTGGAGGCACATGCCACATCCCACTCCTCTGGGACTCTCTGGGCCTTGGGGCAACAGCCTGAAGTGGGGGCGGTGACACCAACTCTAGAGAAAGGAAGGGTCATTAAGGGTTAATGCGACTCTGAAGCCCCCATGGAGTACTTATCCTTTTTGATCCTTACCATAATTGTGGGAGGTAGGTTCTATTATTATCCCCATTTTACAGATGAGGAAACTGAGGCAAACAGAGGTTAAGTGACTGGCCCAGGGTCACAAAGCTAGAAAGTATCTGAGGCCAGATTTGAACCGAGGAAGATGATTCTTCCTGACTCAAGGCCCTGCACTCGATCCACTGTTCACCTAGCTGCCCCTCTGGCACACAGTAAGTGCTTAATTAATGTTCATTGCATAAACTGACTACTCCCTACACTGGCCGTGCCCAGGGTCACACAGTCAGGGAGTCAGAAGCAACAGACTTACTTATGTCCATGTTATACTCCCACCCCATCTTCTCAGAGGATGGAATCTCCTCAAGAGGTCCAGGAGTCAGGAAGACCCGGGTTCAAATGCCACCTGAGACCCTTACTAGCTGCACAACTTTGGGCAAGTCATGGAACCCTCTAGTGCTCCCTTAGCTGTCCAATGGATGAGCTGCTGTTCTTTCGCCCCGAGAGTTCTCTACGTGAAATAAATCACAGAATCTTGGCTTCAGAGCTGGAAGGCACCTGTTAAGGAAACTGAGGCCCAGAGAGAGGAAGGAGCTTGCCCAGCATCCCACAGCCGGGGTCTTCAGGCTGTATTTGCACCCAGGTTTTCCCGTTTCCAGTCCACCACTTTACCCCTAACACCAGTACCTAGTAACTCAGTGGGCACTACTTGGCTGTCTGCTGAATTGAATTGAGAGGTTAAGTGAGCTGTCCATGGTCACCTGTCTTCAGGATGGGAGGAGGAAACTAAGCCAAGCCCGGAGCTTTTGCCCCAGTGGCTCAACCATCATCAAGCCCCAAGGATGGGACAGTGCCTCTCCTCCCACCTTCTCCAGGAGGCCTTCTCTGATCCTTTCCACCCCACGCTGCCCCGACCCAGTCCCTTCCTTCTAAAATTCCCGTTACCTTTACAGCGGATATAGCTTGGTTGTCTCCCCCATTAGAACCCATGCTCCTCAAGGGCGGGGATCATCTTTTTAGCTTTTTCTACGTCCTCAGCACTTTGCACAGTGGCTGGCTAGTAACGATAAGGATACCGGGCATTTATACAGCCCTGTGACATCCACAAAGTGCTTTACAAATATTATCTTGTTCTATCCCCACCTTACAAACGAGGAAGCTGAGGAGGGCAGCGGGTAAGGGACAGGGCTAGGAAACGTCTGAGGCTGATTTGAGCTCGGGTCTCCCTGACTCCAGGTCCGGCGCTTGGTCCACGGGTCTACCTGGCTGCGTAGTTCATGCTTAGTGGGTGCCTGCTGTCTAGCTGCCACACCTACACGTGCACCTCTCTGTCTCGGTCTCTCACACACACACACACACACACACACACACACACACACACACACACGCACGCACACACCATGCAGCACGGCCAGGACTCCTGGCACCTCACACGTGGCGTCGCCCAGGGTAGAGAAGGGGTGATTCCCCCACGGAGGAATCAGTCACACATCCTAGGCTAACACACACACACTCAAACACTGAGAAAACACAACCCACGCTCGCTGACAAACACACAAACTTATGCACAAAACACACAATCCACGCGCACACAAACTAAAGCACAAACACAAATAGCAACACACCTTCGCACAAAAGCTCGCAAATACACAAAGGCAGACACGCAAACGCACATCAGCTGACAAACACACACATGCACACAAAAGATAAACACGCACAAACTCGCGTGGAAACTCACGCTCACAAACGCACAAACTCAAACACAAAGGCACACGAAACTTACAAACACACGCATATAGACAGCACCATAAGCACAAAATAGCACCCATTTCCCCCTCACCCCGATCCCCGCAAGCCCCCCTCAACTCCACTCCCTGCCACGCCCCCGGGGGAGGGGGTCGCACTCACCGACCCCGCCACCTCCGCATCTCCTAAGGAAAATACCAGGCTGACCACCTAGCCCTTGGCACTGCGCTTGCGCAGAATGACCCCCTCCCCCCCCCCCCCTTTCCCCCACCACGAGAACTACGATTCCCAGCAGGCATCAGGGCTGCATAGACTGAACCAGAAAAGGCCGCTAGCCGCGGGACCCGAAACACAGATTCTCAGGGCTTCTGGGAAATGGAGTCTTTCCAGAGGCCTCTGGGAAATGTAGTCCAGAGGTAGTGCCTGCGCAGGCGCGGTGTCCAGCTCTGAGGAGGGCCGGGAGCCAGGGGGAGTACAGAACCCATTCCCCAGGGTCTAGCCAAGTGCCTGGCCCATTGTAGGGGCTTTAAAAGGTTTTATTGAATGATAGTTGACTTTGTGATGAGTTTCAGACAATGTAGTCCTTGGCTCCATTCTGACCTGGAAAATCAGTTCGGTGTAGTGGACAGGGTACCGTATTGGGAGTCAAGAACACCTAGGTTATCATACCACTTCAGACAATCACTAGCAGTGTGACCACGGGCAATTCACTGAACTTTTCTGTGTCTTAGTTTCTTCATCTGTAAAGTGTAGGACAGGACCTCTAAGGTCTCTTGCAGCTCTGAATCTAGGAACTTATGAAGAGTTCACATTTAAGTCCCAGAGAAAATGTCTGTTTGAAAGATATCTGCTATTTTGTACGATATTCTTCTCCCTAAGTTCTCAGGTCCCCAAGAATAAAACTTACCTCTGGGAATGAGGATGAAAGAACTGGATGGTGAGGAAGAAATGTTCATTTCAATTGAACAAACATTAAGTACCTAATGTATGCAGAGCACTGTGGTAGAAACAGGAGGTATAAATGCTGGCTCTCGTGGAACTAAGCAATTAGTATAGAAATATGACAGCTAAAATGCAAAGTACTATAAAATAACTACATTAGAGGGGAGCAAAGAAAGTGCTGTGTGAGGCCTGTGAATGGAAAGGTCATTATCAACTTGGGGTGGCAGAAATCAGAGAAGCTTCCATGGAAGAAGTGACAATTAATTTTAACTTTAAATGATAGATAGAACTTTAATAGAAAAAGAGGATAAGGAAGGACACTTTAGGCATAAGGAACAGTGTGAATAAAGATGATGTAATCTGTGCTTCTGCGGTCCTTTTATTCTTTTATTACATTTTTAGTGATATCTTTGTGTATTTATATCATCATAATTTCCCCAATATCTCTTCCGCCTCCCTGAGAGCCATCTATCCAGTATAGAAATAGTATTAAAAAAAAATAAAAGAGGAAAAATCAGCATAACTGATAAGCCCATTAATGGAGTTTCTGGATCAAAGGGTTTGGACATTTTAAATCACTTATTTACATAATTCCACATTGCTTTTCAAAATGGTTTTTAGCAATTCACAGATCTACCAAACAATGCGTTATTCCTATCTGTTGTCATCTTCACCAACTTGCAGAGTATAAGGTGAAATTTGATAGAATTCAACTGCTTCCCTTTTTATCCTAAGTGCATTAATTTTGTCTGTGACTTTTCAGTTTCATGTAATCAAAGTTAACTGTTTTATCATTTTATCCCGTATCTGGTTAAAATATATCTCCTACTCATAGCTAGGAGAGGTATATGATCTATTTCTCTTCTTTTTTATTTGATTTTTAATATTAAAGTCATTGTGGATAATTATGTAAGATGTTGGTCTAATCCTAATTTCTGCTATACTTGTTTTTCAATTTTCCAGCCCTTTTTATCAAATAGGGAGTTATTGTCTGAGTACTTTACATTTTCTACTTTATTAAACATTGGACTATTAAGTTCCATTGTTTCTGATTCTCCCATGTCCAGTCATTGACCTATCTTTGTTTTTTTTTTTTCTAAACCAATACCAGATAGTTCTGATGACTGTTGCTTTATAATATAGTTTGGGGTCTGGAAGTTCTCTTTCCCCTTTATAACTGCCTCTTTTAATCATTCCCCTTGATATTTTAAATACTTTGTTTTTCTAAATGAAATTTTAAAATAATTTTATCAAGTTCCATAAAGTCTCCCTTTGATACTTTGGCATAGCATTAAAAGTATAAATTAACTTTGGTACTATTGTCATTTTTATTATATTGGCATTGCCCAGCCATGAGCATCAAATATTCCTCCAGCTATTTAAGTTCTTTATTTCTTCAAGAACACATTTTAATTGAATCTATAATTCTTATATTGTCTCTCTGCATCTTTTTTCCTAAATCATGTGTTTCGGTAGATTGACCTGGAGATAATTTGTCCATTTTGTAGTTATTTGGAATGGGATTTCCCTTTTTATTATTTCCTCATGGATTTTTTAAATTATTATTTAGAAATTCAGTAGATTTTTGAGTTGTTATTTTATAGCCTGCAGCTTTGTCTTGATTGGTATTTGCCGATTCCCTAGGATTTTAAAAATATGCTGTCATAGCATTAACATGTACAAATGGTTTTTTCTCCTCTTTATCAGTGCAATTCATGATTGACCTTTGCCCTCTACTTGGTCTTTTTTTTTTTTAACCATCTGCCTCAAAATCTACTCCCTGTGTCCATAATTTCCCACTCTTCTGGGTGTCAGTTGCCCCTAAGGAGTTGATTCCCTTTCTCTTGTGGGAGGAGAAACAGTGTCTCTATGCACCAAATTCCTGTGGATTATAACCCCTATAAGAGAAAACTGTCAGTACAGCAGTCTGGTTCACTGAGTGCTCATATATGGTGGCTATGAGTGACACATCTATATACTGAATTGTTCCCAAGTGAAATATATAGAAGTAGTGTAAAGGATAAGATGATTGAAGTTATGGAGGTGGTAAAAGAACTTTTCCGATAATACCTCATTGCTTTTTCCACCATTAATTGACCTTTTGAAAAAGACAGCGCTGACCTGATAGACTGAAGACCTAGCTTCCATACACCTTGGGTTAGGTAGGAATACATCGCACTGAATTGGTCATATTGGACCCAGTCTTTCTCTGGGATCCAAGTAGACATACAGGAACACAGACCCCAAATAACTATGTTTGTCAAGGGCAGGGATTCTTAACCCTTTTTGTTTGTTTTATGGCAGCCTAGTGAAGCTCCCCTTCTCAAAAGAGTTTAAATGCATAAAATAGAGATGATTAAAAAGAAAATCAATTATATTGAAATGCAGCTATCAAAATAAGTTTTTAAAATGAAAAGAACGTATTTGTACAAAAATATTTATGGCATCTCTTTTTGTGGTAGCAAAGAATTGGAAATTGAGGGGATGCCCATCACTTGGGGAATGGCTGAACAAATTGTGGTATATGAATGTAATGGAATACTATTGTGCTATAGGAAATGATGAGCAGGCAGATTTCAGAAAAACCTAGAAAGACATACATTAACTGATGCAAAGTGAAGTGAGCAGAAACAGAACATGTACACAGTAACATGATTATTATAAGGATGATCAATTGTGAATGACAGCTATTCTCAGCAACGCAATGATTGAAGACAATTCCAAAGGACTCATGATGAAAAATGCTATCCACCTCCAGAGAAAGAACTGATGGAGTCAGAATGCAGATTAAAGCATACTGTTTTTCACTTTTTTTTTCATGTTTTCCCCCTTTGGGTCTGTGTCTTCTGTCAAACCATGACTATGAATATAGAAATGTTTTATATGATTGCATATATATAATCTATATTAAATTTCTTACTGTCTCAGGGAAGGGAAAGTTGAGAAAGGGAGAAAATTTGGAACTCCAAAAAAATTTTTAATGAATGTTTACAATTGTCTTTACATGTAAATAGGGGAAAATAAAATATTTAAATATGTATATGTGTGTGTGTGTGTGTGTGTGTGTGCATTCATTCACTTATTTTTAAAGTTCATAGATCCTGAGTAAAGAATCCTTGGTTTTCCAAGGGAAAGCCTCACCAGTCTCTGAACAATTGTAAAAAAATGGCCCTTAGTAGAGGTTCAGCAAAAGAATCGATAGTAAGGCATGTTGGTGAGTAAGGAAGTGATCCCAGTGTGTGTTAAGAATGAGGTATCCTCCTCTAGAAGGCAGTTCATAAGCAAAAGCAGAGACCCATTTACGGCTCAGTCTTCAGTAGTGTGGATGCAGCCAGGGAGAATGAAAAAAAAATAGACAAACAAGTCAAAGCTGAAAAGAGCAGGACCTTTTATTTGTCAGGGTGCACCCAAGGGAGCACCAAGGGGATTGTAGGAACAAGTTAGGAAGGATGTTGGTGGAGCATCTACTCCTCTGCTTGGGTATCAGCTGACATCTCCCAAACAAGCCCAGTTTGATATCCCCATATTGTGGTTGGGATTGACACCTCCAAAGCAGGATGGGAAAAGATAGGGAAGAGATAAAGCCAGGGAGCCTCAGAGGCACAGTTGTCTGCAGGCCGTGCCAAGAGGAGAGAGACCACATGCCCTGGTGAGAGTATCTCCAGGATCTGACTTGTTACTCCAAACTCTTATATGAGATTTCTTGGGTCTATGCTTAAGGACCATTCTGGAGTCAGAGAAGCTCAAGTGTTTTATAGAGAGGGGAAGGTTACCCACTCAGATGTGTCTGTCTGGTTCACAGGCAGAGCCCTGACAATCATCTAGAAAACTGTAAATTTTCAGTGTGCAAGCTGCCAGGGATAGAAAATTTAGCTGCTGGGGTTCTGGAAGAGACAAAAAGCAGGAAGGAAGGGCTCCCAGGGTACTAGAAAGGGAGAAGAGGCATGATTAGGGCATGTTTTCTCCATTTTGAATGGAGAAAGACGAGCATAAAAATTCAAAGGTTTTTTCAGATAATAAAACCTGGTGGGTTAAGAAGGGGTTGTCTATTGACAAATGTCGTTACAATTAAGACACGACCAAAAAAGTTCAATCACAGATACACAAAAAGGACATGAATAAATTTTCAGGCATCTCTTCCCCCTCTAGCAAGATCTCTAGGGAAATATTACTGAATGACCCCTAACCCTGAAACCTCACATTTTTTTTTTTAATGATTCTTGAGTGTTTCTCTCTGGCCTCAGCAGGATTATATAGCATTTGGGAATGAAAATGCAACCCAGTAGCCCAGCACTGGAGCTCAAGATGGAGAAGACTTCCACAGCCACCATGGCCTTCCCCTTGGTGCTCCGGTAGGTGGGGAAGAAGGAGATCCAGACACTGCAGAAGACCAGCATGCTGAAGGTGATGAACTTGGCTTCATTGTAGGTGTCAGGAAGGTTCCTGGCCAGGAAGGCCATGATGAAGCTCCCAAGGGCCAGGAAGCCCATGTAGCCCAGGACACAGTAGAAGGCAATGACAGATCCCTCATTACACTCCATAATGATGTATCCAGGCTCAGAATTCATGTCTATACCTGGAAAGGGGGGAGAAGTTCCCAGCTATATGCAACAAAAAGTCACCTGGATCAGAGAGCAGATGAGAACAGTAGAGATGGACACTCTAGGGCTCACCCAGTTCCTGATCCTGTTTCCTGGTCTTGTCGCTTTAAAGGCCAGAACCACAGTGATAGTTTTGGCCAGAATTGAGGAAACTGCCACAGAAAACACAACTGCAAACATCGTCTGCCGTAGGAGGCATGTTACTGAGGATGGGCGGCCAAGAAAGAGCAAGGAGCAGAGGAAACAGAAGCACAGGGAGATAAGGAGAGCATAGCTGAGATTCCTGTTCTTGGCTTTGACTATGGGAGTATCTTGGTACTTCACAAAGATCCCAAAGACCACAGCTGTGAGGAGACAGAAGAAAAGAGCAGTACAGGCCAGAACAAATCCCAAAGGTTCTTCAGTATTGAGGAAGGTCACTACCTTGGAGAGACAGCCATCTCTCATTCCATTTGGAAACTTACCTTCTGGGCATTTCACACAGTTGTCCATATCTACAGCAGACAAAAAATTCCTAATGTATGATAGTCAATTTAGAGATTTACCTGGATTTTAAAAATGGTCTCAGTAGCTCAAGTCAGTCTTGCTATCTCCGTAGAACAAAGGCCCTCTGCTGCTCTAAACCATGTTCTGATTTCCTCAGTTTACAACCCCATCATGTACCACACAAGACCCCCAGAGAAATAGACAGAGCACATGAAATGTTGGTGCAAGAGTGGTTGTCAGTTGTGTCAATCAATCGCTCTTTACCCTCTTAAGGCACTCTGGCTCGATACCTTTGTAAGATGAGAACACCCTTATTAACTTAATCGATCAAGCTAAATATCCTTATTCCTTCTCCTATATCATTTTCTCTAGGCCTTTATCTGTTTTGGTCCCAGACCTTCTGGCCATCTTTAGCTTACCAGTATCCTTCCTATGATATAGCTGAACTCAATATTCTCACCAGCTCAGGGTCTGTCCTTGTTCTGGACACTATGCTTCTTGCAGTGCCATCTAATTACCATTACCATTTTGATTAATTGCTATTGAATCCACTAACATTCTCACATCTTAACTGGATAAATGTGTCTAGCCATTTTTCTACCATTTTGAATTTAGGATGTTTATTGTTTAAATCCAAGAGTAAGGCTTTACATTTATCCCTATTGAAGTTCATTTTATTAGGTTTTATATAGAGTTCTATCCTGTCAAGATCTCTTTGAATCCTGACTGTCATAAAATGTGACATATCCCTACCTTGGTGTCATCTGTAAATTTAGCAGGCAAAAAATTATGCTGAATTCTTAACTGGCTTGCAATTCTTTTTCCGAGATTCATTGGGCATATATTGTGTGCCCTCATAAAATCATGTCTAAAGTACTGTGTATCATTCTGGATACCATATTTTAGAAAGGATATCGACATATTGGAGTGTATCTTGAGAAAGGATATCAGGTTTGAGATCATGTCATAAGATAATTGAAAGAACTGGGATTCTATATCTTGGACAAGAAATTTAATTGACCGTGCCAACTGTCTTCAAATATTTGTAAGGTAGTCATACGGAAGAGACTATAGACCTGGCTTACGGGGCCATGGCGGCCAGAACTTGGATAAATAGGTATAAGATTCCAAGATGCTGATTTTGACTTAGGAAGAAAAAAATAGAAGTCTGAATAATTGGAGCTGCTCAAAAATGAAATGGTCTGCCTGTCAGCATAGTGAGATGCCCATCGTTAGAACTCTTCAGAGACTAAGTGATCGCTTGTTAGGGGTGTTATGAAGGAGACCTATGCTTTGGGTAAGAGTTTCTCAAAATGAGCTCTGAGGTACCTTCTAATTTAAATTTTAGGATTCTGTGATTATAGTGACAACACTGTCTTTTGACTTTTTAAAAATATTATTATTTTATTTAATAAATAATTTTATTTATTTATTTTTAGTTTTCAACATTCACTTGCACAAGATTTTGAGTTCCAAATTTTCTCCCCATCCGTCCCCTCCCCCCATGATGGCCTACATTCTGATTCCCCCTTCATCCAATCTGTTCTCCCTTCTATTATCCTGCCCCTTCTCTTATCCACTTACCCTTCCATTTTCCTGCCCCTTCTCTTATCCCCTTACCCTTCTATTTTCCTGTAGGGTAAGATAGATTTCTATACCCCTTTGCCTGTGTATCTTATTTCCCCGTTGCATGTAAAAACAATTTCTAACATTTCTTTCTAAAACTTTGAGTTCCAAACTCTCTCCCTTCTTCCCTCCCCACCCACCCTCATTGAGAAGGCAAGCAATTCAACATAGGTTATATGTGTGCGGTCACGTAAAACACTTCCATAAGTCATGGTGTGAAATACTATGTTTCCCTCCATCCTATCTCAGCCCCCATTTATTCTATTCTCTCCTTTGTCCCTATCCCTCCTCAAAAGTGTTTGCTTCTGATTACCCCCTTCCCCAATCTACTTTCCCTTCTATCACCCCTCCCTCTCTTATCCCCTTCTCCCCTACTTTCCTGTAGGGTAAGATAGATTTCCATACCTAATTAGGTGTGTATGTTACTCCCTCCTTAAGCCAAATCTGGTGAGAATAAAGTTCACTCATTCCTTCTCACCTCCCCTCTCTTCCCCTCTACTGTAAAAGCTTTTTCTTGCCTCTTTTGTGAGATAATTTATCCCATTTTACCTCTCCCTTTCTCCTTCTCCCAGTATATTTCTCTTACCCCTTAATTTTCTTTTTAGATATCATCCCTTCATATTCAACTCACTGCGTGCCCTCTGTCTATATACATATATACAGATATATATACACATATATATACATATATGTATATATGTATATATATGTGTATATATATCTGTATATATATATAGACCTTCCAACTACCCTAATAATGAGAAAGGACTTATGAGTTACAAATATCATCTTCCCATGTAGGAATGTAATTAGTTTAACCTTATTAAGTCCCTTATGATTTCCCTTTCCTGTTAACTTTCTTGACCTTCTTTTGAATCTTTTATTTGAAAGTCAAACTTTCAATTCGGCTCTGATATTTTCATCAAGAATGCTTGAAAGTCCTCTATCTTACTGAATTTTCATTTTTCCCCTGAAGGATTGTACTTAGTTTTGTTGGGTAGATGATTCTTGGTTGTAATCCTGGCTCTCTTGACTTCTGGAATATCATATTACAAGCCCTCTGGTCCCTTAATGTAGAAGCTGCTAAATGCTGTGTTATCCTGATTGTGTTTCCACAATACTTGAATTGTTTCTTTTCTGGCTGCTTACAATATTTTCTCCTTGATCTGGGACCTCTGGAATTTGGCTATAATATTCCTGAGAGTTTTCTTCTTGGGATCTCTTTCAGGAGGTGATCGGTGGATTCTTTCAATTTCTATTTTATTCTCTGGTTCTAGAATGTGAGGCAGTTTTCCTTGACAATTTCTTGAAAAATGATGTATAGGCTCTTTTTTTTTTTAACCATGGCTTTCAGGTAGTCCAATTTAAGTTCTTTCCTGATTTTCCAGGTCAGTTGTTTTTCCAATAAGATTTCACATTGTCTTTTATTTTTAATTCTTTTGGTTTTGTTTTATAATTTCTTGATTTCTGAGAGTCATTAGCTTCCATTTGCTCCATTATAATTTTTAAGGAATTATTTTCCTCAGTGAGCTTTTGGACCTCCTTTTCCATTTGGCCAATTCTGCTTTTAAGGCATTCTTCTCCTCATTGGCTTTTTGGACCTCTTTTGCCATTTGGTCTAGTCTATTTTTAAGGTGCTATTATCTTCAGCATTTTTTGGGGTCTCCTTTAGCTGTTGACTTGTTTTTCATGGTTTTCTCGTATCATTCTCTTTTCTCTTCTCAATTTTTCCTCTACTTCTGACTTGATTTTCAAAATCTTTTTTGAGCTCTTTCATGGCCTGAGACCAATTCATAATTTTCTTGGGGGCTTTGGATGTAGGAGTTTTGACTTTGTTGTTTTCTTCTGGCTATATACCTCAATCTTCCTCATCAACAAAGTAAAATTTTGTAGTCTGAGGTTTTTTCCTCTGTTTGCTCATCTTCCCAGTCAGTCACTTGACTTTAACTCTTTGTTAAGGTAGGGCTCTGCTTCTAGAGTGGAGAATGTACTGCTCCAAGCTTCAGGAGTTTTGTGCAACTATTTCAGAGGTACTTCTAGGGAACTGTAAGTTTTCAGTTCTTTCAATGTGGCACGATCTAAGGAGAGGTGTTTACTTCTCTCCTGGCCTGTGATCTGGTCCATGAGTGACCACAAGCACTCTTTTCTGCCTGGAAATGAGAAGAGGGTTCCCTCTCCACTGCTGACATAAGCTCTGCTATGCCAGTGCTCCTGCTCACCCCAGGACTAGGACCCAGATCCAAGCAAGGACACAGCAAGATAATCCTGCCTCAGCACCAGCAAAGAGATCCTTGCAATCCCCCTCTGATCAGTCACTTGATTGCCCCACCATCTGTGAGCTGAGAGCTTTGCAGCTGTGGTTGCCACCCTTGGGCTGCACTAGGGCCAGGGCCAGACAGTGCTCCTCTCTCACCCGGGTCCAACAGATCTTTCCCACTGCCCTTGTAAATTGCCTTTAGTGTTTGTGGGTTGAGAAGTCTGGAAACCACCATAGCTGCCCATGATTCAATCTCCTGAGGCGTGCTCCAGGTTTGCTTGGCCCTGGTCTTTGCCGGCGGGAGCAGCCCATGCTGAACTGCTCTCCTCTCTCAGCCTGAGGGCTATAGACCCTTCCCATCGACTACCCAGGTTGTCTTGGGCTGGAAATTTGTTTTACTCTTTTTTGTGGGTTCTGCTGCTCCAGAATTTGTTTAGAGTCATTTTTATAAGTATTGGAGGGGTTTGGGGGAGAACTCAAGTGAGTCCCTGCTTTTACTCTGCCATCTTGGCTCCACCCCTCAGAATCAGGCCTCTCTTTTGACTTTCTTTGTATCTTCAGTGCTCAGTAGAGTACCAGGAACATAGTAGGTGCATAATATTTACTGTCTCTGCAAATATACACTTATACATGTTTGAGCTTAGTCCCATTTCAATCCAATAATTAAAACTCTGAGATCATTGTGAAGTATATCCTTATCAGTTTGTTAACTTGTTCCATGGGAAAGTTATCATTTGAACACTTAAAAAATTCACTGTGTAATTAAATTACTTCCTCCCAGATGACTGATCAAAACCTTAAATAGAATATTTATATAATACCAACTTCTGAGGGACTTAAGAAGAAAGACTTCATCTAAAGAAAGGTTCACCATGCCCATCCACCTCTCCCTATCTATCCCCTCCCATTTTCAATTCAGGCTTCATAATCATGTGGAATTTTCATTAGCTGAAATGCAGGATCTGATCCGTAATTTTTATTGTATTTTTCCCAATAAAAATGTGCATTTCTGTATGTTAGACTGCATCTGTTTCAGTGCATAAACAAAACTGTAGCCCACATATGTAGTTTGTTTGGGAAAGATTCTAGAAAGAGAACTTACATTTTCTTATTGAAGGGGATGATGTCAGGGAAACCAAGGAAGATGGGTATGAATTTATGTAGAGTAAAGAAAGCAGAACCAGGAAGACAACTTATACTATAACAACAACATTGCAAAAACCAGAAAAAGGGCATCTTTAAAAGACTTAATAACTCTGATTAAAGTGATGGCCAAACATGATTCCAGAGGACCAATGATAAAGAATGCTATCCACCTGCTGATGGAGAGGTACTCGACTTAATATAAAGAATGACACACATTTCTGGACAAGATCAATGTGACAATTTGTTTTACTTGGCTATGCATATTTATCATGAGACTTTTGTTCTCCTTTTCCCTCTACAATGTGAAGACGCAGGAATGAGGGGGAAATGCACGTTAATTTAAAAAGTAAAAATATTCTAAGATGAGCGAATATTCAGTTGAAATCAAACCCATTTGATCCGATGATCCTCCATTGTAGTGAGGCATGAGCATCACCTACACTCACTTATAGGATAGTTCTCAATCTGCTATTTGGTTTCTTTTCATATTTATTCTTTTCTTCACGAGTTTTAGGATAATCCAAGGATTTTTGAATGTTTTTTTTAAAAGTAATTTGAATTCAAAGTTCTTTCTCTCTCATTAGTTAACCAGCAGACTCTGAACCTCTTTCTATTTCATTGTTATTGATTAAATAAACTAGTGAAACCTCCTTTCCCAATTATTTTTGTCTCTCTGTACCTGTTTCTTTCCTATTCTCCCTTCTTCTCTCCCTCTTTTTCTTTCCCTATCTCCTTCTCTGTTAAATCCTTTGATTTCCTATGATTAAATAAATAATGAAATTATGGGATATACAATGTGTTAACAATTCAATAAATAAACACGGATAATTATTTCTCACATTTTAGTTGTGGAAAGTGTCACAGTCAAAACCACCTCAAAACCTTACTACAGTGATAGACAATTTCTGTTCAATTGCGAAGAGATTCCTACAAGATGCAATTTCTCCCAAGAAAACGAGTAAAGTTTCTCTTCAAAAATCCACTTGGGCGCAGCTAAGTGGCATGGTGGATAGAGTACAGGACCAGGAGTCAGAAGAACCTGAGTTCAAATCCAGCCTCAGACACTTACTAGATGTGTGACCCTGCCAAATCACTTCACCCCAATTACCTCAAAAAATCCACTTTGACAAATAAAGGTGAAAATGTCTTCATTATAAAGGAAGAACTCTTCATCTCCTATGACTTCTAGTTTCTCTCCACCCATTATAGTAAAATAGTCTTGACTCACTCATAGAATTTTCTTTATGGTGTTTCTTTATAATATAACAGGTAACAGTTTTGAGAAGAAAGAAGTTTCTCCTCACTTTTCTCCATATTTTTTTCCTGTCTTCTCCATAAGCTCTTCATGGATTCTCATAGATCAAAAGGAAAACTCATAGCACTATCCTTGATGCCACAGGAAGAAACAAAGTGCCCCTACAGTCATCATCAAGGAGAATGTTCCATAATGAAAATGGACCCGTCACCAACTGCCGACTGTCATCGATGGACCAGGAAGGCCAAGAGCTCTAAAAATAGCATCACCTCCAGACCACTTGCCCTCTTTCCAACCCACCTCCTTCAGCCGTCATGAAAAGGAGCAAACCCTTGTTAGAAGGGGCCAGCCATCACCATTAACTCATGAACAATTGCCCCACTTACATCTCATTGCAGTAATTGCTTTAGTATTAATACCTCTGATGCTTCTCCCACTGAGCTGCTGACTGACTCTGTTTCTCAGAAAACACTCATTAAGACCAGTCCAAGGACACAACAAACCTAAGAAATTCAAACTCAAAATTCTTGCAAATAGAAATTCAGTAGGCCTTCTAAAAATCACACAAAAGATTTTACAAAACATTTCTTCATAAAACTATTTCTCTTTCTTCAAAACAGCTTACAATTTATCCCATTACTATAACAAACTAAATTAATTACAAGGAGATTTTACACGGTCCTTTCTTTGCACAATTACCAAGTTTCCTTTCACAAAAATGCTTTTACAAATACTTGATTTAAATAATAACTTCAAATAGCTTCATTAACCAAATAATTTTAGCTGAAACTTCCCTTTAAATATAGACTTCAAAATGTTACAACACGTGGTCAGATAGAATGACCTAACAGCTTCTTAATGATGCAGAAGACATACAGTATTCTAAGGGTTAAGAGAATATTAACGTTTTTAAATCCCAACTTATTTGGTTAAAATCCTTCCTTGACCTGTCAGATCTGGTAATGATAAACATTTAAAAACATTTTTTAATCTAATACTTTTGCCCCTTTAAAAGTAAATACTCTCCACAAATTCATATATTCCCTTAAAAAGACACATGGTGACAATTCCTGGCTCTAAATAACTTACTTCCTTAAGAGCTGAAAAGTCTCCTTTTTGAGGCTTATCAGATAAAACAATACCCTAAGCATTTCATCCTTCTGGGAGTTTGAGGCCGATGCTTATAAGTTTTACAAACAGTTTAAAATCACCTGTAATCACTCAGGTTAGCTAAGAGTTTGACTCAGACAACCTGAGGAATTTGAATCAATGCCGATAGGGTGTGGTCAGTTTCCCCCCAAGTCAGAAAACCTCTAGAGTTTCAATAATTAATTGGAATCTGGAGGGAATTAATGCCTAACAATTTGCAAATCAAGAGAGCTATATTTCCACTACACCCTTCACAAATAGCTTTGAGATCTGATTAAACATGAATTCAAAGCCTTAGCTTTTCCCTCTGTCAGCTCTTCCTATCTTGGGCTGTAAAGGCTGTTTGCTGAACCTTCCACTAACTTCTGAGAGAGTCTTTCCCTGCTTTTTGATTCCATTATTCATTATCTAACTTTATTCCGATATCCCAACTTGACCAGTGCTAGGACCCAAAAATCTCCCACTGAGAGTCGAAGGTGGGAGTTCTTTCCCAATGTTCTTTCTCTAATTACAGACCTTCATTTTAAATCTTTCACCACAAACATCAAACATTTTACAAACACACACACAAAGACAAACAGCTGGACAAGACAAAGTACGCACAAATCTAATTTTCTTGTTGGCTTTTTAGGCTATCTTCAGTTAACTGACATCAGCTGTGATCTTCCTTATCTTTCTATCTTATATTTTCCCAGTATTTCCACATCCTCCCTAAGGGAATATCTGGAAGATTGTCCACAAAGGTCTCCTCATTTCCCCTGGTTTCTCTGGTGCCTTTGAATTATTATTCCCCATCTTACTTATTTATCCAAGACTTACTCAGTCTCTGGACCCCAGTAATATGCCCCACCAAGGCAATACTTAATAATCTTCTTTTCTTACCTTGGTCTTACACAGAATTGCTTAATTACCACATGCCTACTTTCCCTTTTCCCTTTTTGTTCCTGGTTCAGCAATGACCTCACTCATTAACCTGGTCCTAGGATCTTGAACAGTACATGAGCTGAGACGCCCACTGAGGATAAATGGAACCATTGAAATCAACAGGATACATCTTCCTGTCCTTACACATCAGCCATCCTCACTCAGGATATTTGGATTCTGTATGGGCCCCCATTTATTAGCAGCAAAAGTTCCAAGAAACCATTGGCAAACCAGAAAAACTTTTTATTAATGACCAAGCAAGGCTGGGTGCCCCATGTGTGGACACACCTTGCAAAAGGGAGAGCAGATCTTTTTATTCCTAGGTCTGAATCATAGTTCCCTCCCCTGTTTCCTCATTGGCTGGGTAATGCAGGGTTTACAGACTATCCGGAGCTCCTAATTTCCCCACGTGAGTCTCTGCCCCTAATTACATCTCCCATTCCCCACTTTTCCTTGTCAACGGACTACAACTGTCAATACCCCAGCAGTTACTCATCACCCTGATGAGGGGATATGCAGAAGCAATGTTCCCAACCACATTTCCTGAAGTTGAAACTTCCTCTCTATGTTGTCTATTAAAATCACAGCTCCTTGAGAGCAGGGCATGCTTTTGTATTAGTATCACTAGAGCTTAGCATAGTGCTTTGCAAATAAATGTCTTTTTTCATTCATTTATCTCATCTCCATCCCTGAATATAAGCCTAGATACATCATAACACATCTCCAAGCCCAAGTCAGACCTGACAGTTTCCAATTAAAAAGACAGACCATAGGTGTATTAAAAAAAAAGATACATTAATAAACAGTTAATAAAAGGACACTTTTCAGGGACCATAGAGCAAATTGCCTCACTTGCACAGATGTCAGCCACTCTGAGACCTAATTCTGTCAGTGCTTTTGATTTTTGCTCTCATGTCCCCATTGACTACATATGGCAATTGTTCTTTAGACAGAGATGTTCCCATGATTTGCATGTGACCATACAAGACTTGGGGAGTAAACTTACCCTTCTGATTGGAAATTTCCCCCTCTGGGCACTGGACACAATCAAAGCAACAAACAGGTTCCCTGTCTTGAGACAGCTTCCTGAATCCAAGGCCACAACTTTCACTGCACCTAGCCTGGGATGTTTGAGCAATAATTGGAGGGAAGCATAAAGATGATTATTGACTACAGAGGAAAGGTACACATGAAGTGTTCCCTGGGATTAAGGACTCCCTATTGCACAAAATCTTCTGAGAAAACTGTTACACAGTATGGGAAAAATTAGGCATATGCCCGCATGTGCCATTGCTACCAAGAAATACTCCAATTAGATACATGATTTAAAGAGGTGACATCATCATCTTCATCAAATTATAGGAGCAAGGGAGAAATTACCTTTAGCACCTATAAATAAATAGAGGAAGAATTCTTGACCAAGTAAGGGCAGAGAGGATTACAGAAGATAAAAATAGTCAATTTTGATTATATTAAATTTAAGTTTCTGTACAACCAAATCCATCCAGTTGAAATCAGACTGAAAATAGGTAACCAGGAAAATATTTGCAGCAATTTTCTCTTGAGCACTCATATCTGAGATATATAAGGAACTGATTTAAATGTATTCCCCAATTAATAATTGGTCAAGACATATGAACAGGCAATTTTCAAAAGAAGAAATCTATGCAAACAACAACCTATGAAAAATTCTCCAAATCACAAAAAAATTGGAAAAATCCAAATTAAAGCAACTTTAAGGTTCCACCTCACACCCACCAGATTAACAAAAATGACAAAAGAGTTAAACAAAGACTGGAGGAGCTGTGGGGAAAGAGGTACTATGCTATTGGTAGAGCTGTGAATTAATCCAATCGTTCTGGAAAACAAGTTGAAATTATTCCCCAAAAGGCACTAAACTTTGCTTATCCATTGATCCATTGATACCACTACTGAATCCGTACCCCAAAGAGATCAGAGGAAAATGACTGATATATACAAAAATATCTATAGCAACTCTTTTTTGTAGTAGTAAAACCAGAAATAAATGGGATGCTCAACTATTGGAGAATGGCCAACCAAAATATGGTATGGGCATGTAGTGGAATATTATTGTATCATAAAAAATGACCAAAAGTATGGGAAACTGAGAACTGAATGAATTGATGCACAGTAAAGTGAGCAAAAGCAAGAGAATATTTTATTCAATAACAACATTATAAAGAAACACTTCAAAAGATTTCAAAACTCTAACTAATGCAATGACCAACCACATACCAGAGGACGCTGATGAAGCATGATACCTACCTCCTGCCAGAGAAATGTTAGATTGAAAAGGAAGAATGAGATACATTTTTTTTACATGGTCAATGTGAGAAATTGCCTAGCTTAACTGTCTATATCTATATCCATACACACACATACATAGACTACATATATGTGTATATATACACACATAGGCTACATATGTATGTATGCATAAACTACATGTATGTGTGTATACTCTTTTTTGCTTACTTGTTTAGTTGGGGGGGGGCTCTCCAAGAAAACAAATATTTGTTAATTGAAAAAATAATAAAATGTTATTTTAAAATAAAATTAATGATATTGGTTTGGTACAGACAAAAAATAGCAAATCTATAGTTTCTGGGTGTGCTCTATGTATTCAGGGGGGGAAATCAAGACTAGTTTGATGGAATAGAATGTTCACTCAATTTGGAGTCTCTCATCTACTCCCATCTCTCTTATTAGCTGGGTGAGTTTGTCTCATGATCTAACCCTCCATAGTTCTTTATTTTCTCATGTGGAAAATTAATATATTAGATCAAACATCTCCAAGTTCATTTCCATAACCCAAATTCTGTAATTTTTAATGAAAATGGTTGATCTCAAAGACATATGGACAACTAGATTTCTGAAGGATACCTAGAAATATAGTCAATTCAGGAAAACAATAAATAAGAACTCTATCTTTCAAAATCTGTCTATATGGCACCAAAAATGATTGGATTGTATAATTTATTTTCCTGAATTGAATAATTTTGATGTATGATTTCAAAGAGATAAAGATTTGGATAAATAGCATTTATTAATAGCCTTGGATGAAGTTATAAAAAGAATTTGGGTTATGGAATGATCCAAATGCAGAGAGTAATGTCCATAACTAGAAGTGGAAAAATGACATGAATCATTTCTTACCTTTGAATCAATCCAGCCCCACACAATTGTCTCCTCACAGATGGTGAAATCATGCCCAAATGGAGTCTGGGGCAGAAACTTCCTAACATTCACAAGAACTTCAGGATTATCAGGGCAGGCTTGGTAGTTCAGAATATCATATTCAGCCACGGAATTTCTTTGTTCATCCAGAACCACCTGGTACCCAGTACTGTTGTTAAATTGGATGTTCTTCAGGAAGGAATGGACCTAAACGTGATGAGAAATCCCAATCACACTCTGTTGCTTGAGGACTAAGAATCATGAGAATAATTGCATTGGAGAATTGGCAATTCAACAAACGTTCCTTAAGTACAATTGATGTCAAATGTACTAGAGATTTTGGACATACTGCAGCTTCATGGTCCCTCCCCCCATTTTTCTATTGTTTAGAAGTTTGATAAAAATTCCTCCTCCTGCCAGGACACCCCTAGGATGAAATCTCAATAATACAAGAAGATTTGGAAATGCTAGTATCCTTTTAGAATCTAATATAGTACACAGTAGGTATTCAATAAATATAATTTAAATCAATGAAAAAGCATTTATTATTTTACCTATTATGTTCCAGACATTGTTATACTTACTGAATTCAGCAGGATCCCAGACATCATTCAGCAATGTGACCATACAGATGTCATCTAGATATCACTGTAAATACTTAAGGAAATTCTGAGTGAACAATATTCTCATTCACTCCTAAACCACCAATACTTACTAGAGTCAGCTTTTACATCAGTTATTATAAAGAGGACCTGGTTCTTTCACTGAAGGAAAAATTTCTCCATATATGCTAATTCCACTTCAGAGGAAGATGGAGTCAGGGATATATTTATTCCTGGGCATCCTAGGTGTCCTTGTGTACCATACCATCATTCAACCTCTTTGGCTCAGAAAGTTTTTTGAATAACAGTTACAGGGGATTTATTCCCCTCGTATTTCAAAGACCTGTAGTTTTCCTGGTTGAGATTGTCTCTCTTAACAAAGACAACTTTTCTCCTCAGCAAGGTACTTCATGAATTGCTATGAACAGGATTCATTACCTGACGATGGCAATGTATCACCTTTCACTTTGGGAAGTTGGCTCTCAGCTGACAGAGGAACCCATACTTAATATCTGTCCAGCTTCACAGTAAGTACCAGAACTTGCACCCCACTACCATAGTATATGAAAACCAATGTCACTTTCAAGCTATAAGGGGAAAATGGGTGGAATTTAGTAGAAAAAGGTTCCTATGAACATACTAAATAGATTATCAAAGTGATTCTGTTTATACTTCTTCAAAGAAAAAAGGTTAAAGATCAGTGCATGACTTCATCTTGTTTCTCTACACATCTAACAGAGTAAACTTTTCTTTTCTTTAAAGTTCTGAGATGCCCTGTTTTGAAACTCATATACAAAGAAAACGAATTTCAGACTTAGAAAGTAAGATTACCTTTTTAGGGAGGTACATGTATAGAAAGAAAAATGTAGTCACTTGGAGTATGTTCCTTAACTTGCTAATTTCACCATTGTTTCTGAACAGAACATTTTAATTTTATTTTTGCTTCATTTTACAAAATATTTTATTGATATCTTTTGTTATTACATCACCCTCATTTTATAGTGTATCTATTGGTTCCCCATCCAATGATTTATCTATTGTAGCAAAAAAGGAAAGGAAAGAAGGAAGCAAGAGAAGGAAGGAAGGAAGGAAAGAAGAAAGGAAGAGAAGGAAGGAAGAAAAGGCAGGAAGGATAAAGGAAGGAGGAAGAAAAAGAAGGGAGAAGGAAAAGGAAGGAAGGGGGAAAAGGAGGAAGTAAAGGAGGGAAGAAGGAAAGCAAAGCTAACCAACATATCAACTGAGTCTGACAGTATTATATAAAGTTCCACCCATATCTCCAACGAAGGGAAATATGCATCTTCTCATATCTTCTTTAGGAAAAAGGTTTTGGTTATTATAATCATATAACACTGAGTTAATTCTAAAAATTCTTTCCACTTACATCATTGCAGTCTTATATATTATTCTCCTAATTCTGCTTACTTCTGTACATCAGTTCACTTAAGTCTTCCCATGCTTCTCTCAATTTTTCATGTTCTTTGTTTTTTATGGCACACTAATATTCCATTATAGGTATGTACCATATTTTGTTAGCCATTCGCCAATCAACAGGTATATCTTTTTCTTCCAAGTTTCTCATTCTCTGCTATCACAAAAAAAGTATTGTTAAAAATATTCTGATGTATTTGTTGGCCTTTCCCTTTCTTTGGCCTTGTTGTAATATTTGCATAGAACCAGATTTTCTGGGTAAAAGACTATGGACATTTTGTTACTTTTCTTAGAATCATTCCAAATTACTTTCCAGGAAGATGGAACCAATTTACAGCATCATCAATAATGCATTAGTGTACCTGTCTTTCCACGTTCCCTCCAATGTTGACTACTCATATTTTTGACATCTTTACCAATTTGTTAGATTTGAATTGAAACTTCAGAGTTGTTTTGATTTTCATTTATCTTATTGGTAGTGATTTGGAACAATCTTTCATGTGGATTTTTAAACAAATTTCAGTTCTTTTAAGGATTGTTATTAATATTCTTTGACCACTTACATATTGAGGAATGCACCTTGGTTTTCCCTATTTGTCTTTGTTTCTTTGGTATTAGATCTTCATCTGAGATAGTTGATATAAAGACTTTACCCAATTATTAGTTTCCATTCTTGTTCTAGTTACATTGATTTGATTAATGAAATAACTTTTCACATTCATGAAATTATTCATTATGTTTACATACACGGAATTATTATCTCCCATCTCTTATTTACTTAAGGATTCTCTGCCTAGCTATTGTTATAAATGGTACCTGATCTATGTCTCTTTTAATATTTTTAGATGATAATCTTATGCCTCTTCTAATATTTTTAGAATGTGCTTTAAAATTTCAGTTGTATATATACCTTTTTCATTATTGGCATATAGTGTATGGTATTGGTCAAGATCCAATTTTGGTCAAATTACTTTCCAACATTCCCAGCAGTTCTTATCAAATAGGGAGTTTCTCCCCAAATAATTATTGTGTTCATGTTTGTTCATCACTGGCTTATTGAAATCAGTTGTTTTAAATTCTTCCTTAACTTACCCTGTTACAATGATCTAATTTTTTTCAATTTTTACACCAGTACCAAATAATTTTGATAATGACTGTTTCATAGCATAATTTGAGTTTGAGAGGTACTATTCTGTCTTCATTCCTACTTTTGTTTTTCAATTTTCCCATAAGGAAAATTTCTTAACAAATTAAACCTATAATGAATCTATATGAGTGGTGTCAAACTCAAATAGAACTGGGGATCACAAATTCACACATACAGATCCCTGTAGGCTATATATTGATATATTTTTAAATGAAATACTATTTACTTTTTCTGCATTTTTATCTCTTTTGTTAATGTTTCCCATTCACATTTTAATCTATTTTGGGCAGCACTGGGAAGGCCACAAATTTGATTCTCTTAATTTAAAACTCCTTCCTAGGCAACAGGACATGTAAAGACATTTGAAACCCTTAGAAAGGATACAATTTTTTTTTTTTCAGGAAGAAAAGATCTTGAGTTTCCCCATACCACAGGTTTTGCCAACTCACCATTATTACCGCTCATCCTTAATTCTAAGACAGATCTCTTAGGATTCCAAGATGAAACATAAGAAAACCAAGAAATGATAGACCATAGGTATACCTCACTCTCTTGGGCCCTGGGAGAATCTAAAGGGATAATATAACTCATTATGAAAGTATGTCACCTGCTAGAATCAAGGTACCAGATGACTTTCTTCATTGTCTATAAATTCTATTTCTGATCTGATCAGGGACATTTCATGAAGGGCCCAGTCCACTGCATACATAGCATTGTAGATGGTATAACTCAGTTCAGACATGGTCATGTCAAAATGATGCAAAGGCAGATTCTCCAAGGAAGTATTTGGTGAACATTTCTCTCCTTCCACTACTATGGGATCACCTGTACACATAAAAACTGATTGCCAGAAACTCTTAAGGAAAGTGTCCTCAGGGTACTTAGTAGGGTTTATTAATCTGAGAAAATGTTTGAATCCAGGAATTTCTCTTGTCTGTTGTGAAAATATTAAAGCCCCATGAAAACTGTATGCAACTAAATTATGAGGTCTAACTGTAATATCCCAATGAGATGTGACAACCCACACCTTCAATACTAGAAAGGCAGGATTCTGTGAATGTCTCAGGATCATTAGTGTATCTGAATCCCCATGAATGACAATCACTGTGGCTGATGATTGCAGGATCCTGGGCATGAAAGCCACATGGGATTCAGCATGGCGTCTCTCACTAACAGATCTTCTCTGTAAAGGCTACGCAGGCATTATTACTGGACATCTCTGTTTGCATATCCCAGAAGAATGTTTCACCACTCATGTCATCTGGGGCAACGAGCCCCACCCAGTTCCAGCCAAAATATAACAGTAGCCTGACTATACCCACATGGAGAAAGGAGTCCATTGGAGTCATTTGATAGAGAAAAGGAAATTTGACTTTGTCATTCAGAATGGGATCAAATGGACAATAGCTGATCTGAATAGGTAGAAACATGATTTGTTTTGAGTTACAGGAAACATACTGAGAGAGTGATATCAGGAAAATCCAAATAATCACTCACAAAAAAATCTTAAAAAGAAAAAAATATATGAATTTCAGATTATACTGGCAATTAAAAGGGTAGTTGAAAATTCTGTCATATGTCACACTTAGAAGACCTTATTGAAGCTACTGTTGGGAAATAACTTTTCTAGTAGTTTTAGAGACTCTAGTTCTCCTGTAATCTCTCACACAGCACACCTCAGCCATCTTTCTTTTTTCCCCCAAATACCAGGATACCTCCTCATTGTACCTGTGTGTGTGTGTGTGTGTGTGTGTGTGTGTTTTAATTCTTTGCCTTAAATTATTTTCTGGGGTAAAACTGTTTTCTTATTCAGCAAGTGTGAGGAGGGAACATGAAGGTGACTCTTTTTATAAGTGAAAGAGCAAATAGTGTTGTGAGAGCAAACAGAATTGTGATACACGGTTTTTTAGTTGAACTGTAAGGATGGAGGGTATCACTTTTAGCAAGATGCAGAGTAGATGGAATTCCACCATGACTCAGAGAGAGTATGTGATGTTTACATTCTTATTGTGGTCAAGGGATAAAGCATAAGCTGAAGAGAAGGTAAAAAGGCTTAAAGACTGCCCCCCCCCCGTTTTAAGATTATTGAGAAGTATGAAATACTCCTTTTTGTTCTTTTTTAGACAATTGGGGTTAAGTGACTTGCCCAGGGTCACACAGCTAGTAAGTGTCAAGTGTTTGGTCTGAGACCAGATTTGAAATCAGGTCCTCCTGACTTCAGGGCCAGTGCTCTATCCACTGTGCCACCTAGCTGCCCCAATTTTTTTTTGTAAGACAATTGGGGTTAAGTGACTTGTCCAGAGTCACACAGCCAGTAAGTGTTATGTGTCTGAGGGCAGATTTGAACTCAGGTCCTCCTGACTCCAGGGTCAGTGCTCTATCCAATGCATCACCTACTTGCCCCTGAAATAACTTCTTTAAAAAACAAATAAAATGACCAAAAAGGGTTTCAAAATGGAAACAGAGGCCAAAGAACCCATAGATTCAAGGGAAATCCAATGTCAGGAAGTTGAAGAGCAGAAGAATGTCACCCAGAAGAGACAGGGAAGAAGGAACACTGACCCCTTGAAACAGGAATAAATAGGAGATATATTTAGAAGAGTAGGAAACTAGACAGGCTGAATAGGATGCAACTGATGTGGAAGTGTAAGGAACTCACCAACCCAGAGTTTGAAAAAGTCACCTACATATGATGTCTTCCAAGGAACCATTAAGGTGGATCCACAGCTATGAGCAGGTGAGAACTCATCCACCAGGGCCAGAAGAAGAAGAGCTTTGTCAGAGTGTTTGGTGAGGCCTGGTGAGCTTATTGACCTGATGATATCCATAATAGAGTGGTCTTCTATCTTTTGGCAGTATGTATCCAAAACATGATGGAGAAATTTCCAAGATTTGCAGTACTCCCTACTTCTGATGATTCATTCACACAAATGATCACTACTCCCAGAAAGAACCTAAAAAATATTGCTAAAGAGGAGGATGTCTAGATATTAGGGATGTTAGATCAAAATATTAGGGGCATATGTGGTGGTATCATCACCACAGTCCATCCAAGGCAAATAATTTAGAAGATAAAGGTAGACCTGAGAAGAAAATAGAATGTTTAGGAGATGATGTTTGAGAATATTATGTGGATTGGGGATCACAATTTAAATACAGTTATGATATTCTCCTTCTGAGAGATGGACAACAGTTAACAAGAGCTAATAATATCAAATTTATTTAGAGCCTTGCAAGTGTAATCAAAAAAGATTTAAACTGAAAATGAAGAGAGAAAAACTTCCTCTCTCTATCTCTCTTTTCTCTCTCTCCCCCTCTGTGTGTGTGTGTGTCTGTCTGTCTGTCTCTCTCCCTGTCTCTGTCTGCCTCTCTCTCCATCTATCTATCTATCTATCTATCTATCTATCTATCTATCTATCTATCTATCTATCTATCTATCTATCTATATTTCAGGCAAAATGCCAGAGATTCTTACCTTTTATACCAAATATACCAGGAGTCCTTAACATTTTTGCATGTAATAGACCTATCTGATTGTTTGGCAAAGCTCATAGACTCCTTCTCATAATAATGTTTTTAAATGTATGTAACAGTTGGAGTGGGGAGTGAGCCCCACGGGTATGGTAAGACTCCACTTGTGGAAAGGAGGACACTGTCCTTGTGTGGTTCAAAGTTGGGGCAGTATAGACATTTCTAACCCCCTCCCACCCCTCTCCAAGGGAGACTTTCATTCCTGCCAATAGGGGAAGCATGAGGTTGGGTTCAGAGGCCACCACTCCACTCTCCTCAGAGAGAAGGCATACCAGGTTAGAAGTATATCTATCTTCTCCCTTAAATATTATTAACCTAGGGGATATGATCAGGTCCCACCTAACTTTTGATCACTTTGTCACTTTGGGAAGAAGGGTGGACCCCAATCCCGAGCTTGACCCTTTTCCCACCTAATACCAGTTTCCCGATGAACACACACAGTGAATAGCAAAGAAATCTCCAAAGTGGCAAGCTGGGGATAGGTACATGGTGAAGACTGCTTGCTCCTCTCATGCCTTCCCAGGGTTTTTTCCTTCCAACACCTGTAGTGGGGTTGTCCTCTCCCATTTTCTCTCTCGAAGCTGGAAGCTGACTTGATACCCAATGAAGATTTTCACTTGGAGAATCCTCAAAGGAAACTCAAAAGGGAACTCGCTCGGAGGGCTCCAAAGAATTCCAGCTTGAACAGTCCCCAAAGGGCTGAAAACTGAAGCTCCTCCACTCTCAGCAACTCTTCCCAACCCCTTACCCTGGGCAAGACCTTCATTTCTACCAATAAGGAGCGAGTCCCCTACCAATGGGCCTTAGGACAGGGGTTACATTCATAAAAGTTAAATACAAAGGATTACAAAGCAAACCGATGATACTGTGGAGAAGTATGGTGGAGAATACTTGGCAGTCATCAGTAGGGGGCAGAAACAGAAGCGCTATTGTCACCTAGGCATAATACAAACCACTTGTAAATGAAGAGAAGAGAGAGATAGAGTTCAGGAAACAAATTACAAGCTTGCACAATTACCCTGAGACCTGCTAGTACTTTCTCTCTGCTGAAAGTAAACAGGTCAATAATGTCTTAACCTTCCAAAATGCTAACTTCAATCTCCTACAAGAAAAGTCCTGTGCATGGCACTCTTCTGTGCTAACTACCTATATGGTCACTCAATCTTGCCAGGCCACTGTTTCCTCATTTGTAAAAATGTAATGGTTTGTGAAGTCCCTTGCAGTTCTAAACCTATGATCTTATTCTGGATATGATTTTAACCCATGAAGAACTGTGTGCTGTGGTGGGAATGGTGGTAACCCCGGAAGGAAAGGTCCATCTCATCTGAGAATTGTTGATAGACAAGAAAGAAAATGCTGGGAATAATTTGACCTACACATTAGATTTGGGAATGGTAGATTACAGAGACTTTAGAAACAGGCTAGATTAGAATCTGTGGCATGAAATTCTGTAGGACAAATCATACTAGGAAGGATCTCTAAAGAATGACATTTTCATGACACAAAGACAACCGATTCCACTGATGAGGGAAAGGGAATAAGCATTTATAAAGTGTCTGCAATGTACCAGGCACTGTTCTAAGGACGTTTTACAGATATCTCATTTCATTCTCATAAGAACCCAGCAAAGTAGGTGCTATTATTATCCCCATTTTACAGTTGAGGAAGCTGAGGCAACAGAGATTAAGTGACCTGCCCAGGGTCATACATCTAGTAAGTAGCTGAGGCTAGATTTGAACTAGTCTTCCTAACTCAAGGCCCAGCCCTCTCCACAGTGCCGTCATCTGTCTCTAACCCCTGAGGAAGAAAGAGAAAAGTTATGTACAAACTTACATATTCCAACAGTGGCCAAATCTTACTATTTCTACTTTCGCATCTGTCAATTCTACTCCTTCTCTCTATTCATACAGCTACCACTTTATTTAAGGACCTCATCACCTTTCACCTAGATCAGGAGTAGGGAACCTGCAGCCTCCAGGCCACATGTGGCCCTCTAGGTCCTTGAGTGTGACCCTTTGACCAAATCCAAACTTCACAGAACAAATCCCCTTAATGAAAGGATTTGTTCTGTGAAACCTGGACTTAGTCAAAAGGCCACACCTGAGGACCTAGAAGGCCACATGTGGCCTCGAGGTTCCCCACACCTGACCTAGATCATTACACCAGCCTTTCATTTTCTCCCCTTTGCAAGTCTCTGCACAGTTGCCAAAGTGATAGATACGACCATATCTCTCCTCTATCTGCCCAAAGTGAGAGATATGATCATATCTCTTCTCTATACAATTGAATCCAATGTCTCCTTGTTGGCCTTAGGATAAACCTTTCTGCTTAGCATTTAAAGCCCTTCAAAACCTGCACCAACCTAGTTTTCTAGACTCGTTACACATGCCTCCTCCTCTCACCTTCTGCAATCTAGCCAAACTTCCCTTTTCTCTCTTTTGCTCACATAACACTATATTGCCCATCTCTCTGCCTTTGTACTTGAAATCCCCCGTGCCTGCAATGTATTACCTCCTCCCTTCTACCTTAGACAAACCTTCTTTTCCTTCCAGACATAGTTTAAGCAAAACCTCCTATATGAAATCTTTCCTAATCCTTCCCTTCTAACTAGTAATGCCCTCCCTCCCAAGCTACTTTGTATTTGGCAACTTTGTGCTATTTCTCTTTTTATTCATTCTCTATATAGTTAGATATTCATTTGTTGTCAATTGTGGGGGAACACAAGCTCCTCAAGAGCTGATTGCTTCATTCTTTCTAGTTACATTCCCATCCCCCTCACTCTTCAACTAGCATAATGCCCCATGAAGCAGGTGTTTAATGCATACTTGCCGATTCATTGACTCATAAACAAAATAGAAGCAAGGGCAAATAGTTAAGGACAAATACGAAAGTATGGCCCTGTCACATAAGAATATCACAAGGACTGATGAAGGTCAGAATGAGCTTAAACTAGCAAAGAAAAAAAATTTAAATGATAATTCACTTAGGTGCATTCAAAACGACTGAATAACTAGACCCAAAGAGTAGTCATTGATGATTCAATGTTGCCTTGAGAGGACATTGCCGAGTGAGTGTCCCAGAAGTCTGTTCTCAGCCCTGTACCATTTAACCTTTTTGTAAAAAAGAAAAACAATGAACTGAATAAAGATATCACCAATATGCCAATCGAATTTAGAAAACACAAAAATTTGGGAAGGGTATCTTACACAATTGATAACAGTCAAGATACGATTAAGGTGTTGCTTGACTTATCTTGGGCTAGATCTAATAAGATAAAGTATAATGGGGGAAATCTAAGGTCTTGCATTTGTATTAAAGTATGTTCAACAAGCCCAAGATAGATGAGAAATGGCTACATAATGATTCGTTTAAATGACAATCTTGGCGTTTTAGTGGACTACAAGCTTAATATGAGCTTGTGCTGGTCTATATTAAGAGAGGCAGAGCTTCCTGGAATAAGGATATGATAGTCACCTCTGTACTCTGCTCTACTCAGATCATATTGTAAGTATAACATTCATTTACTGATGTCACATTTTAGGAAGGACATTGACATTGGAGGGCATCCACATTAGTGATGGATCTCAAGTTCATTCCATATGAGAATCTTTTAAAATAATAATGAAGGTTCAGCCTGGGGAAAGGATAATTTAGGTGGAATATTCTAGGTGTCCTCAAATACTTGGACTGTCTTATGGAAGGGAGGACTAAATATGTTCTACTTAGCCTTAGAGTGCAGAAATAGGAGCAAGGGGTGGAAATTTCAAGGGGAAACGTAGGCTTTAGCTAAAGGGGAAAAAATTCCAAAAAAGATAAAGGCGCTTTCTAATGAGCTTCCTTGGGAGGCAATAGGTTTCCTATCCCTGGAGATCTTTTTGAAAATCCATAAGGAAGAATCGTCAGGTGTGTCACACATGAGACAATTCTTGTTCATGTATGGGTTGGGTTAAGTGTCCTCATAGGGCTCTCCATTTAACTCAGAGGTTTGGTGATTCTGAACAGAATGGTGATGATGGATGCAGAGAAAAGGGACCTGCCCAACTCTTTATTTTCCCTGACAAGTAACATGGTCTTCAGACCAGGAAGCACGAATCAAAATGGATGCTAGGAATTCAGTTCAACAAACATTTATTAAGTGCCTGCTAAGTGAGATGTCTGCCGGCATCTAAGTGGTTCAGGGCGTAGAGCACTGGGTCTGGAGTCAGCAAGACCCGAGTTCAAATCTGATATCCTTAGCTTTGTGACCCTGGGCAAGTTACTTACCCTCTGTTTGCCTAATCCACTAGAGAAGGAAATGACAAACAATGCCAGTATATTTGCCAAGAAAAGCCTATATGAGGTCACAAAATCAGATATGACTGAACAACAGGGCAAGTGAAATGCCTAGTCCCACACACACACACACACACACACACATACACTGAAACCTTCTGACTTCAAAAAACCTAGATTCTGTAGAAAGCTTGGTAGACAGGGAAAATATTATTTATGCAAATAAATAGAAACAAAGCATATACATATTCTAATGTCCCTTCCAGATCCAAATTCCGTGAAAGTCATATGTTTCTGAGTAGGACTCTTGGAGGTTCAGTTCAGCAAAGTCTGGAAAAGGCCTATAGAGTATGTCTAGAAAATGTATCTAAAGCACTTTGCAAAACTTAAAGTAATAGATGATAATGATGATGATGATGATGATGATGATGATGATGATGATGATATCTGACAGTGTAGGTACTGCAAGGCTCAAGAAGATGTGCAGATCTCAACCTGACAATTTAGAGACCTCTTTCTGAAATGGATGGAAGTTATCCACAAACTTATCTTCTTACCTCTTAAATGACTTCCTGGATTTCTCTAAGTTTGAGAAGCATTCAAGGTCACAAAAAGACAAACACCAATTTTTTTATGGGCAGAGGTGAATTTGTATGTCATTCTATACCACCCAGAAAGCTGTTCTATGTAATGCTCAATAGCAAAATGTAGATGAATTATTCATTTGACTCAATACCAAAGCAGTGACAGATATGGCAAAGTCATCCTAATAGCTTCATACACTTGATTTTCAGTGCATCAATTAATGTTACTATCACACGGGGGTGGAAAGTAAATCTAAAATATTTTACATAGGTATATTTTATGTATGGACTTTTTAAGAGTGTAAGATATGTCTCCTTCCCATGTCCTCCTCTTCCCCTTTCATTTAATGCATAGTTTCTTTTGCCATTGTCCAAAATAATCTGCGTATTTCCATGCGGCACCCAGTAGTATCTACATAAATCTGTTTTTTTAATTAAAAAGATGAATTTATTGATAGCCAGGATCATCTCAGAGTTTGAGAGGCAAAATGATAAGATAGTATAGTAGAAAGAGCAGCCACCTGGGAGTAATGAGACTTGGGTTGTGTCCGTAAGAGCTTCGGCAAATTACTTTGTCCATTTCTTTAGTTTTCTGAGCTGTAAAATGATGAAGCTGCTTTAGGTGACCTCCAAGGTCAATTCTAGTTCTAAAATAGATGATTTTAATTCTCTCCTAGCTGCATAATATGGGGAAAACTCGGGGGAGGCAGCCTCTGAAAGACACTACTGATGCAAGTTTCATTATTCCCACCTGGGTCCCCATCTGGACAGATAATGAATATGTAGCTCCTCCAATGAGAGCCACAGATTTGTCCTGCCTTGAACAGCTGTAATTGGGTATCATGTGGCTTGATCCTGACAGCCACATCAGGGAGCTCTCCATGGTCCTTGCATCACTAGGGTAGGCATTGTAGATGGGATATCCCAGGGTAGTGTTGGGTAACAGACTGGGGTTCTTGTTGATCTCCACAGAAAACTTCAGAGCCAGTACTTGCTGGTAATTTTTATGCATCCATCTGTTATGAAGGGTAGATACTGTCAGGAAATTGCCATTATTGTGAATTTAGAAGCTCCCTCCAAAGCCTAAACATACTGTATGACTCTTGTCCATTTTCTCCCACTATGCTGAACGCCTCAGTAAATATAAGTGGAAGTCTCATATCTGAGATCAAAAATATATTTCCCAAGGAGAAGGTGGGCAAGCTGTGGCTATATAGCAGTTAGTCCTAAGACTATCTGGGGGTTGTAGTGCACTGCTAGTTCAGTAAAAGATGATGTGACACCATGGCAAGAAAACTGGCTTTGCAATGGTTACTGGACAAGAGTTCAAATGCTGGTTTTGTCCCCTATTACCCATTACCTTCCTGACCTCAGGCAAGTCAGAACTACTGTTAGCTTCAAGTTCCTCATCTTGAAAATGAAGAGTTTGGACTAAATGGCCTGTATTTTCCATTTGGCTCTAAATCTATGATTCTGTTTGTTATTATCCTATGAGCAAACAGTGTAATGTTTTATAAAAAATCATGGGATCATAAACTGGAGATGGAGGGGCAATAATAAGAAAGAAGGAAAAGAAGGAGGGAAGGAGGAGAGAGATAGGGAGGGAGGGAAGGGAAAGAAGGAGGGAGAAAGGAAAGAAGAAAGGAAGGAAGGAGGGGAAGGAGGGAAGGAGGGAAGAGAGGGAGAGAAAAGAAATGGAGGTAGAAAGGGATGGGGAAGAAAGGCAAGGAGGAATGTAGGAAGCAAGGAAGGAAGGAGGAAAAGTAGGAAGGAAGACAGGGAGGGAGGAAGGGAAGGAAAGAGGGAGAAAAGAAGGAAGAAAGGAAGATAAGAAGGAAGGAGAAAAGAAGGGAGGGAGGAAGAAATAACTTCAAGTAGAGTAAAAATAAGATTTGGAAAATAATCCTAGAATTTTCAATTGGACTACAAGAACATGTGAAAGTCATTGTTTTACTGGACACAATAAATTGCCAAAACCTGATGCCTGCAATTTGACTTTGTATGACTTAACTCTTCATCCTTCTTAAACTCATTGACTTAAGTCCTAGGAATTTATTCCTAGTTCCTGATTTTAAAAAATGCTAAATATATGAAAAATCACAACAAAGAACCAGATGAAAGTCCTGACCCTCATTCTGCTTACATTCACTACAACCAGTTCAATTTGACTAAAGTATAAGGGCTGGGTTACATAGTAGTGGTCCACAAGATTGTACGATTTTATTGGAAGGACTAGATTCTGTACAGCTAAGGGTATACAGATTTATTCTCTAGGCAGCATGGCACCATCAATTTTTATGGGCTACAATGTCATTGTAGTCTAGGAAACTTAATCCACTAAAACACATAGTAAAATGACTAGGGTTTGTAATGTTGGCAGGAGAGCAATTAGGAAGGTATTGCAATAATTCTAGGATTCATGTTGATTAAGCACCTGAACCAGGGAGGGGGCAGTGAGACTGGAAGAGAAGAATTGATTGAAGATGAATTATGAGCTTGATGATTTATATGGGATGTGGGGAAGAGGAATAAGTCAAAGATTCAACATTTGAAGTCTAAGGAACTTGTACTGTCATTAACAGTCATGGAGAAATAAAAGTGAGGAGTTAGTTTAGAGGAAAGATCATTTTTATCTGTTTTCTCATATAAGCTTGCTGTCGGGATATTCAAATGCAAATATTTCAGGAATTACTTAACTAGATCTCAAAAGAGCAATTGAAGCCAGAGACTGAAACATGGGAGCTGCTGAGATAGAGGTGATGGATAAGGTTGTGAGAGAGGATGATATTACAGAGGAAAAAAATATACATACCAAGAGGAAAGTGTAAAAACCCAACCCCTTCAAGAATATCCACACTTAAGGAGTATGAGAGGAGAAATTCCCCACAAATAGAGATAGAGAAGAAATATTCAGGGAGTAAAAATATAATTGGGATGTTGCAAGCCACTGTTAGTAAGTATAGAGAAGTTGTCAGAAGGAGGTTAATTCAAACATAACAGGTTTAAACACTGCAGAGAGGGTGAGGAAGGATTAGGGTTGATTAAAAAGTCATTGTATTTGATGATAAAAGCAACTATGGCATAGTGGATAGAGGGCTGGTGTCAGAGGTTTAAAAAAACAACCTAGGTTCAACTCTGATCTCTGAAACATATGACTGAGTGACCCTGGGCAAGTCACTTAACTTCTTAGTGCCCCAAGAAACTCTAAGATCATAAACTGAAGAGTAGGTGCCTATCTGCATCAGTAGAGAGAGTTTCCTCATAGAGAATTCCCAATGTAGATGAAATTGCTGACTAGTTAAACATGATAAAGAGATCAATAGTGACATGAAATAGTTTCACTTAAAGAAATTGGGGTAGGGCAGCTAGGTGGTACAGTGGCTAGAGCTCCAGGCCTTGGAGTCAGGAGGACCTGAGTTCAAATCCAGCCTCAGACACATGACACTTACTGGCTGTGTGACCCCGGGCAAGTCAATTAACCTCGATTGCCTCACCAAAAAAAAAAAAGAAAAGAAAAGAAAAAGAAATTGACAGTGGGAGCCTGGGCTCACAGAAGAGATAAAGATAAATGACTTAAGAGATGAATCAACAGGGCGCAGCTAGGTGGTGCAGTGATAGAGCACTGGCCCTGAAGTCAGGAGGACCTGAGTTCAAATCCAGTCTCAGACACATCACACTTACTAGCTGTGTGACTCTGGGCATGTCACTTAACCCCAACTGCCTCACAAAAAAAAAAAAGAGATGAATGAACAGATATTTTATAGCAGATTATCAGCCAAAGCGAAAGAGACTCAAGAATTCTTGCTGTTGGATTAGCATGTCTGAACTGGAACTCCACTCCCCTTAAACACTCCCCTAGCCCTGCTAGTAGGTCATAGCACTGGGCTCCTCACTCAATTCTACTTCCAAATTCATAAACGTTCTTGTGATTCCATGTTCCCCTCTCCCTTTGCTCAGGCGTTTCAGTCATATATGACTCTTTGTGATCCTATTTGGGGTTTTCTTGGTAAAGATACTGGAGTGATTTGTCATTTCCTTCTCCAGATCATTTTACAGATGGGGAAACTGAGGCAAACAGTTACATGATTCACCAACGGTCACACAGCTAGTAAGTGTTTGAGGCTGGATTTGAACTCAGATCTTCCCGCCTCCAGGCCCAGTGTTCTATCCATTGCACTATCTTGCTTCCCTTCTTCTTCCTTACTACTCCTAAACGCATTCTTCATTCTCACCATTCTCTCTTCATTTCTTTTTTTATCCCCAGTATTTCTCCCAGTGACTGGTGCATAGCAGCCCCTTAATAAATGTTTATTGATTGATTGATTCAATGCCAGACTACCATCCATAGGACAACAATTATGGAATTGGTAAGATATGCGTTCAAATCCTACCTCAGGCATTTACTCTGTGACCTGAATAAAACACTATTCCTGACAGCCTCAGTTTCCTTATCCATAAAATGCCTGAAATAAATTAGGTACGTAATAAATCCTTGTTGATCAACTGAATGATTGATTTGTAACATGTCAATAATAATAGCACCTACTTCACAGGATTGGAATATCAAATGAGAAAATAGATGTGAAGTGCTTAGCAAATATTAAAGTGTTAATATAAACATGAGATATTGTTATTTTATCCAGATCTGAAAATTTCAAGTGACAAAATCACCTCTATTAATACAGATTAGAAACAGTTCTGCAACATAATGCTTTAAAGAATTATTATTTAAAGAATAGAGGTAGGGCAGCTAGGTGGCGCAGTGGATAGAGCTCCAGCCTTGGAGTCAGAACGACCTGAGTTCAAATCTGGTCTCAGACACTTAACACTTACTAGCTGTGTGACCTTGGGCAAGTCACTTAACCCCTATCACCTCACCAAAAAGAAAAAAAAAACAATAGAGGTACTGGGGAGATAGAAATGGAATTAGTAATTTATCCAGTATTCTTCAGTCAACTAGTATCAGAAGCAGCCCTTGAACTTGTCTTTCTGACTCAGAGGTTGCCTCTCTATCCACTACACCTCATTGCCTCTCTTCCAAAAATTACCACTGTTGTTGCCATCTTGTTCTCAGTTTTCAATGGAATTCAGATCCAAATGGCACTGGGACAAGTTGCTATCTTGCAATTATACCCTTATATCCATTGTTCTATAGAATATTGCACAAGTAGATAAAATAATTGCTTTTTGTAATTGAACTAAAGTACAATGTCAATTCATCTTTGGGACAGCCTTAGTAGGACACAGGATGGCAGGGACAATATGGATTTATTATCAATATGGTCATCCAGTGCATTTTGCTACCTCTTTCCTATACCCCAGAGTAGAAAAAGGTATGATTTTCTTTTATTTCCATTTAAGGGCAACCTAGGGGCTGGTTTGGAGTTCGTGGGGATACTTGGCTGCCTTTCCAATTGGTCCCTTTCACAATCATCAAGGAGCAAGCCCATTCTTTCAGAAATGATGCCATGGACATACTTACTGATAAGTATGGCAGGCCTTGTGATGTTCAGATCCTGTGAAACTGCTTACTTCAAGAGAATATAGGGAGAAAAATCCCCCAATGATCAGGTCCCCATCTTGGGAGACATGAGGACTGCTCTGTGGGAAGGAGAGGAACTTTTCTGTCCTCGACACAGAAAAGGGCAGCTCAATGATTAGTAACAGGAAAATTGGAGTGAGCATCCAGACAAGATGTCTTGAACACCCCCAAAGCTCTCAGTCTATATGGAGCTGACAAACCATGTTCAGGGTGAGAGTAATTGCAGTTACATTCCAATGAGAAAGCTCTCCCACAAAGGTCTCCTCCCTTAAATGATTTCCAGTTTCTGCTTTGCCTCTGATACCTGAGATAACACAATACAACATGAGTCCAGCCCTTGTCCAGAACAAAGTCAGTGTTGGATTAAAAGGCAGTGCTTATAAAGTTTCTGTGACACGTAATTATCACCATTAGGGTCCATATTCAGGATGAACAGGGGCCTGGGCTCCCCCTCCCTTCATCCTCTAGGTCCTCCTCCTACCTCCAGGGAGGCAGACCTTGTTCAGTGAGCATCATTCCTGCCTGGAAGCACTACACCTGTGTTCCTGTAACCAAGAAAAAACACAAGTACTTGTTGGTATCTCCTTTTCAATTACCAGGAAAGACCTATAGGAAAGGAAGGTCCTAGAGCCTCCATGGACTGTGAAACCCATGTGTCCTTCTGAAAGCAAAGTCCATGCTGTGACTCTGAGGGTGACAAATATTGCGTCAGGCAAAGTAGTGGCATTCTGGAATTGGCAGATACTGGAAATCCTCAGAAACATCAAAGTTAAAAATTAAAAGTATGCCAGTTATGCTGACAGCTTCCCAGACTCATAGCCTCCATATCACTGAAGTTGACTGAACCATGGACTGGACGGCACAGGTCTTCTACACTAAGTCTGGAATCATTCCTCCAAATTTTAAGCCCTTAAATTTAGAAGTCACTGATATCCTCTCTTCCACCACACTTTCAAAATTATGTAAAGATATCCCCATTCAAACAGTCTTTGCCTAGGTATAACCATCCTGGTGGCATTTGGGAATATCAGTCACTCAGCAAGTATTTATTAAATGCTTACAGTGTGCCATGAATTTTGCTAAGCTCTAGAGATACAAGTAAAAACAAAAAGGTCCCTGCTCTCAATGAATGTACATTCTAATGGAAAAGAGAACATCTAAACGTGTAGGTAGAAAGAGGATACAAAGTGTGTGTGTGTGTGTGTGTGTGTGTGTGTGTGTGTGGCATAAGAGGGCCATGTCAAAAGTAAAGCCTTTAGTAGCTGGAGGAACCAGGAAAGGCTTCCTGGGAAAGGTGGGATTTAAATTGGGTCTTGAAGGAAGCCAGGGGAACTAAGAAATTGAAAGGAGGGGGCAGAGTATTCCAGAAATGAGGGACAGCCAGTGAAAGAGTAAAGAAATGGAAAGCATCATGCCATGTTCCAGGAACCGCAAGGAGTCTAGTATGGATGGACTGGAGAGTGTATGGGGTGGTGGGGTATGAAAAGGAGAAGGTAAGGTGTACAGAGATTGGTTATGAAGAATTGGACATGCCCAACATTAAGTACTTTATATTTGATCCTTATGTGCTTGGGGGTTCATTGAGAAGGAAGTGACACAGACATACCCACACTCTAGGAAAATCCCATTGACAGTTGAGTAGGGGATGGGTTAGAGTGTTGACAGATATGAGGCAGAGGGACCAGTTGGAAGGCTATTGCAGTAGTCCAGATAGAGGTAATGAGGGCCTGAATTAGGATTGTGGCTATAGGAGTGGGGAGAAGGGGATGTAGATGGGAAATGTTGCAAAGGTAAAAATGACAAGACTTAGAAACAGATTGGATACATGAGGTGAGTGACAGTGAAGAGTCAATGATGACACCATGGTTGAAGGACTGGATGACTGGGAAGATGATAGCACCTTCAATAGTAATGGGGAAGTTTAGAAGGAAAGAAGTGTTTGAGGATGTAGGAGTTCCATTCCAGACATGTTGAGTTAGAGATGTTCTCAGGATATCCAATTACAGAAGTCCAGGAGACAGTTATTATACCAACTCTGGAGCTCAGGAGAGAGATTAGGGCTGGACATATAGATGCTGGAACCATTTACATAGAAATGATCATTGAGCCCACATGTGCTAATGAGATCAGCAAGTGAGATGGTATATAGTGAAAAGAGAACAGAACCTTGAAGAAACATCCACAGTTCATGGGCATGACCTGGGTGCAACCCCAGCAAAAACAACTGAGAAGGAGCAGTTAGACAAATAGGAGGAGAATCAGGAGAGTGCAGTATCATGAAAACCTAGCTAGGCATGAGTCTCCAGGAGGTGATGGTGATTACAATTATGTACACACACAAATACAAACACACACATACACATGTGTGCATATATGTTGTTGTTTAGCTGTTTTAATTTGTATCTGATTCTTCATGAGCCCTGTGAAAGTACCCCCAAGATTAATATGTCTGTTTTCTATGAGTTACCTTACAAGGCAGGTGCACCGGACACAGAGCCTGTTTGCCAAAAGGAGCCAATCGGGACCTGCAGTGAGCCAAAAATCTTGCTCACTCCCAGATGCCTTTGCTGGTGTTAGCTGGTTGACCTTGCTGAACTGTGCGCCCCAACTGGCCTAAACCAGCCTTGCAGTCCACTGTTCCTGGAAAACATCCTGCCTCTGTGTCCCATCCATTCCTAGGAAAGACCCTAACCCTCCCTGAACCTACCCTCTTTGGTTTTCAAACACAAATTGCTCCTGCCTGTCCCAGGCTGTGGGCTCCTTTGTACTTTGTACTGAGATGCCTCTTAATGAAACTTTTCTACTTTCAACTCAGCTTGGACTCTTCTGCATTTTGAGAGGTGGGCTTCACCCAGTTGACAAACCTTTGGGGGTTTTCTTGGCAAAGATACTGGAGTGGTTTGTCATTTCCTTCACCAATTCATTTTACAGATGAGGAAACTGAGGCAAATAGGGTAAAGTGATTTGCCCAAGGTCACACAACGGCAAGTGTCTGAGGCCAAGTTTGAACTCAGGAAAATCAGTTTTCCTGGATGCAAGCCTGGCCCCCTATCCACTGAGTCACTTAGCTGCCCCATTTGTGTGTGTATACATATGATAGACCAAAACTACATATATATGTGTGTATGTGTGTATACATACATATAGATGTACACACACACATATAGACTGCCTATATAGGATATGTATGCATGTGTGTATATGAATGTATCACACTTACATCTCATATTACTCCTCAGAATCTCTGTATTCTAGCAAAATTTACCAATTTCTCGTGCGTGATATTTCTTGCACATGATATTGCGTCTTTGGCACCCATATGTTTCCAGAAAATGTGCCCCGTCCCCTTGCACGTTCTCCTTCACATTCTGTCCTTGGTAGCTCTAGCTTCCTTTAGGACTTAAGCACCACCTTCCACAGGAGCCTTTTTCTGATCTGCCCAGGTTTTAAGTGCTTCCCCACAAAATTACTTCATATTTCTTTTGCATGTGTTCGATATCAAATTATGTTTGCACAGTGTTTTCACCTGAGGAAAAGCTTGAGGACGTGGACTGGTTTTTTTTTTTTTTACATCTTTTCATTCTCAGTGTCTAGAAAAGTTCTGGAAACAGGGTAAGTGATTATTGATAAATTCTTGCTAAATTGAATTAAATTAAATTGATCTCTCAGTACTCTGAGGCAGTTCTCTCTATGACTATAAATTTCAAATGAGTTGCATACCTGCATCTGCGGAAGGATTTTAAACATAGGAAGTTTCCTGCACTGATGAAATCATGTTGGATAAAAATGTTTTCTCATAACATAATGCAATAAATTTAAGATTAAATTGCAATAACATTCACAAAATTTTAAAAAGAACAGGAACTTTAAAAAGAGTAATTTATTAAACAATGATTAATTTCAAGAAATCAAACATAAAAAATAAGATATTTGTTTCATTTGACTATTATTTTAATTTCCATTTTCAATGTAATGTTTCTTTCAATACCTTCTGGCTTCTATTCCATTTTAGTAGATATAATTACTGCTACTTTTTTTTAAACTTTCAGTTGCATAAGATATTTTAGATTAATTTTTTAAATTTTTATTCAGCTACATACATTACATTTTGTATTAAATAGGCTTGTAATCAACACATGAATAGGTTTTAGCTCTGTATCTGTTCTGTAGCTTTTTATTTTAATGGGAAATTGATATCATTCACATTTTATTGTTAATATAAGTATTGAATGTAATTTGTCTTCTAACATTTTTTTCTTTATGGAAATGAAAATCTCTTATTATCCTCAGTCTAGTTAAAGTGTTAAAACTATTTTATGAAACAATATACATTTTTAAAAAGTAATTAAATTGTATTCTTCCTTATGGTTTATTCACATTTTTTCATTATAAATAGAGTTTTGACCTAGTTACTGCAAATTTCTTTCAGGATTTCTGCCTTCGGGGTTGCAAGGTCCTTTTTCTTTTCCTTACTATACTATTTTGGTATTATTATTTCTCAACTCCTTCCCTCAGACCCACAATGTCCCAATAAATAGAATTCCAAAGGAGCCATAAGTTATGTAATACAAAGTTACTCTTTGCATCAAATCTAACTTCCTAAAAGAGAGCTATCTAAAAGTGAAATGAACTACCTCAGAGGACAGCTAAATTTCCATTAACTGATGTGTTCAGGCAAAGGCTGAATGGGATCTAAATGGCTATCTTACACCAGGATTTGTTTGTGTTATAGATTAGTCTAGCAGACCAGTCTGAAATTCTACAGCTTTTACTTCTGAGTATCAATTAATTTCATTATGCTTCAAAGTACCTTTGATAATGGGATGGCTAGCATTTACATATCATTTTAAGGTCTGAAAAGTGTTTTGCTCATATTATCTTATTCGATCCTCACAGCGGTCATGGAAGTGTGCTATTATTATGACCAATTTACATAGGAGGAAACAGGGAGACACAAGTTAAGTGACTTGCCCAAGGAACACACAGCTAGTAAGTGTTTGAGACAAAATTTGAATTCCAGTCTTCCTAACTCCAAGTCCAGCACTCTGTGAATTATTCCACCTAGCTGCCTCAATACTAAAAACAATGTTTCTATAAAACCACATACTTCACAGTTAATGCAGTCCTAGTTGAAATACCAATGGGATACTTCATAGAATGAGTGTCAACAAATTATATGGAAGAAAAATAGACAAAATAGCGAGATAAAGTATGAAACTGGTAGTAATAATAATAATAATGGTGGACTTACTCTGCCAGATTTCTAATTCCATTTTAATTCAGTGATTGTAAAGCTCTCTGGTACTGAATTTCAAAACTAGGAAAATAGATAAGTGGGTCTAACATTAAATATATCTAATACCATAAATTAATGCAAAATATTTTATTATTTATCAAACACTTAAGAAATTTGAATAGCAGCATGATGAAAATGGAGATAGAGCCACACTTTATAATATATGCCACAATAAATTCAAATGAAAGAATAACACGAATAGGAGACAGCATAATGTTACACTGTCACAGTCATGGAGAGGAACAAACTTCTTAGCTATTCAAAAAGCAGAAGAAACTATAGGAGAGAAATAGATAAATTTGATGTAAACATCAAGTTTTGGAAATAGCAATGGTTTTAATGAATAGCAAAGACACAGACTGAGGGAAATCCTCCTATCATAATTCCTCATCAAAGTCTGACATACAGAACCTAAAAGGAATGGGCACAAATTTAAGAGAGAAGCTTATGAAGAGGCAGCACTCCAGTGATGAAACAAAGTCTGAAAAGCAACCTGAAAAGTCATTAAAATTCTACAACAATCAGATAAATGAAAATTAAAACAACTTTGTGATGCTGCCATAGAGCTATAAAAACAGGCAAGTTTTTTTTTAATTTTGTGGTGGAGTGGTAAATTGATTGATCTGACATTTTTGGAAAACAAAATCATTATTATAAAGTAAGAGTAAAGTAAAAAATGTTTTTAACATTTGAGTTAGTGTTTCCACTACTGATACTATATCCTAAAAATGTTTTTGATAAAAAAGAATAACACTGCAAATTTCCCATAGCCATATCATTCTCAGGAGCAAAACTTTAAAATTTGACAATGGTCTGTGTGTCCCAACAGTTTGATTCCTATTTGTCGCGCGCGTGCGTGTGTGTGTGTGTGTGTGTGTGTGTATGTGTGTGTGTATATCTTGTTGATACATACATTTGCTTGCTATCTTACCCATTAGATTGTGAGTTTCTTGAGGTTGTGAATTGTCTTTTGCCTTTCTTTAAATCTCCAGACCTCTGGATGGTGATTGCTGGCCTGATGGGTCTACATCTCTACATGGGGGAGGGGGTGGGGGTGCAAGAAATCCTCAGTAACACAGGGAGGGAGATGAAAGGTGGTAGATAGTTTTAATTCACATTCTGTTCAAGGACTGGTACAGACAGGTTTCAGTTTACATAAGCGGACAGTTCCACAGACCTCTACATAAAGTGAGTTTTTACTTAGCGCATATTTACCTATGGATGTGGGTAAGGGAGGGAGGGAGGGAGGAAGGGAGTCACGTGCCAGCGGAGGGAGGAAGGAGGCACAAGTTTCGAGGATACCTGGGGGCTGAGGACAGAGACGTGAGAGCAGATGGGATGGAACCAGCCATGTGGGGACCTGACCAGAACTGAGAGATTGACCATGGCAGGGGGTGGAGGGGGTGGAAAAGGGAGGGGGTCAGGTACATGGGGGTCAGACACAGACAGGACAGGAGAGGACCAGCATCACGTCCAGAGAACAGCGAAGGTCTCCTCATTCAGCTGGAATTTAGGAGGTCTCAAACCAAACCCCCAATCGGGGGTAGTCTCTCCGTAAGTTCATTCTTCTAGAGGGCTTTTTTAAGTTTTTGGGTTTTTTTTGGTTGGCGGGGCGGGGTGGGGGGAGGCCATGGAAAGCCTAGCTGTGGGGCAAGAGCAGAGAAGGCACAGTACAGTACAGTGAAGTTAATATAGGTGGTTTTTTTGGAATGAGGATTTCTTTCAGAATTTTTTACATAAAGTTGAATTTGCATGATGTGAATTTATGTAAAACAAGAACTGCCTATAGTACTAATCTTATTATTACAATGATACATGAAGGCCCTGAAATGTTAGTAGATTTGCCAAAGGTCATACAGCCTTTGCTTTGGATTTGATCCCAGGCGTCTTCACCAGTACTTCCTTTGTGGTGAGATGGCCACTTGTGGAACCTGATGGTTCAGCCGGCTAAGGAAAGACAATGGCCCTCGGATGCATGAAACTGACCTTGTGGCAAGTGTCTCCAGGTAATATCGATATACCGTCCCAGTCGATTCATGCTTAATATCATCGTGAGCACTGAACTGAAGCTGTTGTCTGCTTGAGAGTGATCTCAGCAGCTTGAATACAGACACTAAACTTAATTTCCAAGTCAAAATCTAGCAATGCCACTTGTGCTACTACACCTTTGGTTGTCAGGAATTCCATCAATGGAAAAAGAAGATGGCTGTACCAAGCTTCCATTATTGACAAAGAACCTTCAGGCAGTAGATCTGTCTTCATTTAAGTGGATACTAAGATGTTTTTCACTTGATTGGCTTCCTCCCAACCCTAGATGAAGCAGAAGAACAAGATGCTGAGGGAAGAGTATGTAAATGGATCTCTTTGGTGCCACCTGGTGATCTCTTTATCCATTTATGTGTGTGCCCATTGAGCCTAAAGAGAATCATGTAACACTTGGGTACAAAGATGCAACCCAGTAGCCCAGCACTGGAGGCCAAAATGGCGAAGACTTCTACAGCCACCATGGCCTTCCCCTTGGTGCTCTGGTAGGTGGGGAGGAAGGAGATCCAGACGCTGCAGAAGACCAGCATGCTGAAGGTGATGAACTTGGCTTCATTGTAGGTGTCAGGAAGGTTCCTGGCCAGGAAGGCCATGATGAAGCTCCCAAGGGCCAGGAAGCCCATGTAGCCCAGGACACAGTAGAAGGCAATGACAGAGCCTTCATTACACTCAATGATGATGTACCCAGGCTGAGAATGGGTGTCTGCAGCTGGGAAAGGGGCAGATGTTCCCAGCCAGATAACACAAATAGTGAGTTGGATGGAGGAGAATATAAAGACCATAGAATTCAATATTCGGGGTCTCATCCACCTCCTAATTGTGCTCCCTGGTCTTGTCGCCTGGAAGGCGAAAACCACGGTGATGGTTTTGGAAAAAATGGAGGAAATTGCCACTATGAATACAGTCCCAAAAGTAGTTTGTCGAAGGAGGCAGGTGGCTTTGGTTGGATAACTTAGGAAGAGCAAGGAGGAGAGGAAGCAGAGAGCAAGGGAGATAAGAAGAGCATAACTTAGAACTGCATTGTTGGCTCTGACTATAGGAAAGCCTCGGTGCCTCACAAAGACTCCAAGAATGAAAACCATAAGAAGTGAGAAGGAAACAGCAGCACACGTCACAGCCATGCCCATGGGTTCTTCATAGGTCAGGAAGACTTCAGCCTTGGGGACACAGTGATTCCTGTGACTGTTTGAATATTGATCTTCAGGGCACTTTTCACATTGCTCCATATCTAAGAAAGCAATCATTTCAGTGATTCATATATGTAGTAGTCCAACATTTCCCATGGAATAATTACATCAGCTGGATTGGTGACACTATCAAATCATTAGTCTCTTCCACACAACCCCATCCCAGTTTTCTCCCTAACAATACCAACCCTAAGTCTACAAGAAGTTACCTTTCTCCTTTGCCTGGAGTGTGACTCTAAGGATATGTTTTTGCTGCTAATTGTACAAATTTTAAAGCAGCCCAAAGAAAAACATGACCTTTATTGGGGATCCCAGTAAAGAGTTAGGGTCCCACTTGGTTGCAGATTAATATGATTTAGCATTGGAAGGAAACTCATTAGCCACCAAGCCCAATTCATATCTTAAAAAGAGATTTCCAATAAGTGACCACAGAGTCTGTTTGAAGACTTCCACGGAGGGAGGACCCACTGCCTCTACAAGTGTCCCATTCCATTTTCTGGATGTTAGGCAGTTTTGTACCTTGACATCAAACTTGTTTCCCTCTTTGCAACCACTATTCATTACCCATAATTCTGACCTATGAGTCCAAAGAGAACAAATCTAACCCATCCTCCATGAAACATACTCAAAATGCTTAAAGATGGTTCTTAAGGCCTCTTATTCTCTCCTCTAAAGTAACGATCCCTAGTCCATTTCAGTGATTCTTACGTGGCCTGGACTTAAGTTCCTTCACCCTTCTGATCGCCCTCCTCTTGATAGACTCCAGTTTATCAATGATCTTCCTGAAATGTGACACCTAAAACTGAACTAAGACTCCAAAGATGGTCTGATCCAGTGGGACTATTACCATCTTATTGCTAGAAATTATGTTTCATCAGATTGTGAGAACCTCAAGAGCAAGGACTGGTTTTTGCCTTTCTTTGCAACCCAGAGCTTAGCATAATGCCTGACATATAGTAGACATTTCATAAATGATTATTTAGACTGACTGAAGGTGGTCCAAGATTATATTATCTTTGGAAGGTTATCATATCACACTGTTGACTCCTACTGAATGTGTAACTGAAGTCCACTCAAATAAATTTTAGACAAGTTGTTGTTGAACTATGCATCTATCCCCGGGGAATGTAAAAAGCCCCAGGCAGCTCCCACTAATCTACCATGTGAGTACCATGCAGTAACATTTATCTCCGACATTGAAGGTTTGATTTTATCCACCATAGACAACTAACAAGGCTTCTATCCAGAAAGGGGAAAGGGGGATTTCTACTATATGCATTTGATAGAACGTTGTTCTTCTATCTCAAAAATGTTTAAGGAGTGAGGAAAAGGACATAAAACTTAAGGACAGTGAGTTTTAATCTGGCCAACATAGAGCACAAAAATTGGTTTTTCTTGCTGATAAATTTATGTAATAAGAAAGGAATCTGGGCTTGGTTTATGAAGAGCATTGATCTTGTCTCCTTAAACTTCATTTTGTTGTTGCTCAAATTCATTTGTAGCTAACTGAGAATGTCATAATCCTAAGATTAGTAGGTAAGTTATTGGTAATGGAAATTTTTCATCTCCACTCCGAGAATAGTAGATGCAATCTTCCCTTGGGGGTGCACTGCCTGACCTCTGTTAGGTAGATGCTATAGTCGTGACCAAAGAGCTAACAACCAGCCAATTCCAGACAGGGGTTCTAAACCTTATGTCCTAGTAGACATTATTACACTGTGAAATAGCTTCAATGACCCAGAAAACAGTTGGAGGGAACAAAGCCATATCAAAGCAACAAGACCAGGAAAGTAACATAGAGAAAATGTGTAGGGACCAACATGCCCAGGGGAGTGACATGCTAATTAGTGACACCATCCTCAGTGAGCAGCAGGTCCAATGAATTCAGTTGAACAAAGCACCCAGTGAAGGTGCTGCACCCAGTAAGAAACAGCATGAGGACATCACCAGAAGACATCAGTGGGAATGTCCCTCTACATACACTCCCTATGTGTGAGCCTCTCATGTGTGATTCCTATAAGCCTTCACTCCACACTATTAGTGTTATATTTGTGAGATAGTGTGCCTAGTGACATGAGGGAACTTTTCTATTGCAAATTATCTTATTGAGATATTCAACTTAATAGCTTTGAAATGCAAAGATTTTTTTCTCAGACTGATTAGAGAAAAATAAATACCAAGGTGGAAGCTCATAATGTTATTTTGCATGGCTGTGGGCCCACAGAATACTTTGAACTATTCTTCAGTGTCTATATTATGGGTTAAGGGCATGCCACTAGTGCTACAAATATACAAATACATACGTATATAGAGATATATGTATATATAAATTTGTGTGTATGTGTGTATACACATACATGTATATATGTATGCACGTATAGTGCCTCAATCATTATCTACTACGGAAGGGGGATCCTCATACAAAGGAACATGACAACAGTCAATAACTGGATTTTAGAGTTAATAGATGAGGGAGAGAGTCTCATCCCTGAAAATACCTCACCTCTCTTCTTTGCAATGTATCCCCTTGGGCAGGGTCTACAGTCAAAGCAGCAATGGGGCCAGCCTTGTCGTGGAATCTGACTGAATCCAGGAAGGCAGCTCTCACTGCAGACAGAATGAGGAGCCTGAGAGCACAGAGAGGAAATAGGGAGGAACAGAGCACAGAGATCATTGTAGCCTTCGATTTTCCTTTGGAAATCTCTTCTGAGATCGTTGGATCAGAAGAATGGTCCACAAGTGATATCTGAATTATTTTTTTCAGGGCATTGTCACATTCATCTAGGGAAATGTTACTGGACAAAGGAAGCAGAGTGGCCCCATGGAATGAACGTAGGTCTCAGCCTAGCATTAGCAGTCTTCACATACGTGCCACTGAGGAGCTCACAGATACAACTGAAAGCTAACTCAATACTCCAAAAATTCATATCCTATAGATACTCTTGTGTACTTTGTGGGAAAATCTCCTAATTTCTATGCTTTAAAAATGTTAATGGGGCAGCTAGGTGGCACAGTGGATAGAGCACCAGCCCTGAAGTCAGGAGGACCTGAGTTCAAATCCAGCCTCAGACACATAACACACACTAGCTGTGTGACCCTGGGCAAGTCACTTAACCCCAATTGTCCTCACCAAAAAAAAAATGTTAATGGATAGTTTCATGAGTTACAGGTTTTCTATCCTGTGATTTATATGTGACACTGTCTCCCATTATTATGCCCTTGCATAGGTCATCCTGATGCCTGGAATGTTCTCCCTTCTCACCTGCACATCAAACAATCCCATTATTCATTCAGGATGAACCCCCATCTGCATGAAGCCTCTCCTGCTTGGTCACTCTATTCCTGACCACTTGGATTTTAACTTCTTGTATATATTTGTATTTATTCCTGATATATACTTTCCTCCATTGGAATGTAAGCTCCTTGAAAGTAGGAATTGACTCATTCTTTGTGTCTCTATCCCCAGCACCTACCACAGTGTCTTAAACATAATAGACACCCAAAACATTCTTGTTCATTGGCTGACTGTTTACAATTGTCAAGGTCATTCTCCCCACATGCAGTACATCACCTGTGACTGGCCTCCTCTCCAAATGATGGAACTTATATTGATTGTCAGTTCTTTTCCTGATGGGCCTGTGGTATCAATCACACCAATATTCACCAAGGAAAATGATTTTGGGGGAGTCTCTTGCCCATTTAGAATGTCATATGCAGCGGGGGAATCTCCATTGGGGTCAAAAATAACCTCTTTTCCATGATGGCCCCAGAATCGAACCTTCTTGAGATAGTACAAAAGCTAATAACAACAAAAAACAAAAAACAAAAAAACTACATTACTTGATCTTGCCAGGGGAAAGGTAGATTAGTATTGGGTTCTAGCCTTCACTTATCCTAAGATGTTAAGATAGAACTCTGGTCACCTTGCTCATTTCCTCAGAACTAAGCTTGATACTTAATACTTATGATAGCTCTCTGACTTGGTCTTCCGTTGTTGTACATCCAGAGAGGAAATAGAATTTACTCAGTTCATGCATCTTGGAGAATTAGAGGCAATCCATTTAACAATAAGCATTTAAGTGATTTTATGTGCCAGGAGAGAAATAGTTTGGTATAGTGACTGGAGACTCGTCTCCAAAGCCAGGAAGACCTGGCTTTACCTTCCACCTCTGAATGACACATGCTGGCTATGTGACTTTAGACAAGTCACTGAAATTTTCAATGCCCCTCATGTAACCCTCTAAAATTCTCAGGGGAAGAGAAAGTGCCAATCTGCAGTGGTCTGGGAGACTCCTCATCTAGGATTCCCTATACCGTTAAAATCATAGATCTAGTCCCTATTGCTATGTACCTGGCACAGTACAGATCTTCATAAGGCCTGGTAAACTGATTATTTCACAAATACGGGATTTCCCATCCTCACAAACTTTACAGAGTGACTTGCATATGAGGTTATTGAGTCATTTTTCAGTCATGTCCAACTCATGACTTCGTTTGAGATTTTCTTGGCAAAGATAGTGTTTTGTCATCCCTTCTCCAGCTCATTTTACAGATAAGGAAACTGAGGCAAATAGGGTTAAGTGACTGGCCCAGGGTCACATAGCTAGTAAATGTCTAAGGCTGGGTTTGAACTCAGGAAAATGAGTCTTTCTGACTCCAGGCCAACAAATCTTGGTTGAATTGAGTAGAATCCCCTCTCTCAAAGCTATCGTATAATTTGAGCTTGTGAGCTCACATCTCTCACGTCAAGAGTCTGAGTCAGCCCTGGCTAAAGCTGCCTTCAATATAAAAGCACCACCCAGCTCTTAAAATCACTGGCCCCGAGCTTCAATTGTTTATTGGAGATTAAATGAATTGAGTTGAATATATGAAATACCTTTCAGATCGTTAGCAATTGTTATCCCAGAATGAAAAGGGATTCCTCCACGTATGCCATACTGGAAATGTCCAATGAGGGGTAAGACGCCCACTTGACAGCAATATTGTGGAGAGGAATCCTTATGGGTTAGGGGGTTGGATTCAATGGCCTTTGAAATGTCCCACAACTTCCAGATTCTTTGAAAATTGTGAATGTGTTTAAGCCAAGAACTACATTTGAGAACAAAAGTACTGATTAACTTTCCTGGCAGCCTATTCTCTTTAAACCTGCTACTGTATGTCAGTCAACAAGAATGTGTCAAAAGCTTCCTATGTGCTAAGTACTGGAGGCAAAAATAGTCCCTCTCCTCAAGGAGTTTACGTTATAAGTGGGGGAAATAACATGTAAGTAATTAGATACATATAAGATCATACTCATTATTCTACGTCATTGTAAATGTATTTAGCTTCTCACCTGCCATGGCTGGAAATCCCAGCTCTCAGCACATGTCCCATTCCCAAAAGGCCCTTCTCTAGCGTCACAGGAGATCAGATCCTGGAGGGCATGAGCAATGCTGTACACAGCAGTGTAGGCGCCATAGGTCTCACTCAAGGCATTTGAGATCAGTGAAGAGATGGTCTGATCTTGCAGGTGCTCTTTACCCGTGCAGAATTTGGATCCTTCTACTTCTGTCCTGTTACTCAGGCAAGGAAGTCCCAGGGTAGGCCACTTACAGCCAAATATTTTTTCCCAAAATATTTTTATATAATCATTCTCTGGGGTCTCATCGACATGCAGGTGGCCAAGGAATTCGGAAAACCCTGGAATCTTTCCCCTTTGTCTAGAAATGGCAAGAGTTTGGGAAATGTTTGGGCAGGAGAGAGCAATCTCACTGTCATCTATGTTTCTTCTTATCCATATCTTTCCTGTGACATCTCTTCCTGAGAGTCCCTTTAACATGAGGGAGAAGCTGAAAGTGTTCAGAATCACCACAATGGCTTTGGCTGACACAGTTCCCATGATGCGTGCAACACTTTGAAAATTTTTGTGAAAATTTGAGGCGGGAATATTCATGAGGAATTCTCTGCAGATGCCAACCTTCCTCAGCTCATCACTCAGTAAGTAGCTGGCCTGGTTGCCAAAATCATCATCTTGAGCCACAATTCCCACCCAGTTCCAGCCAAAGTATTGCAACACTAAGGCCACACCGTGAGACCAGGATTGATCATTGGGTATTATCCGTAAAAAGGAAGGAAACTGAGTTTTGTCGCTGAGACTGACTACACTGGATGCATAGCTGACCTGGAAAAAGAAAATATTCCTGTAGATGAGCTAGTAAGTCCCTCTCAGAAGAAGGCATTAATAAAACCGAGATTAATGTAAATAGTTATTACAGGCACCCTGGTAGGATTTACATTGTATACAGCAGGAGCCTACTAGGTGGCACCGTGGATTGCAGGTAGAATCAGGAAGACCTGAGTTTAAATTCTGGCTCAGATACTTAGCTATGTGATCCTGTGCAGTCATTTAGACTTTTGGTCTCAATTTCCTAATCTGTTAAATGGACATAAGACTTACCTCCCAGGATCAAATGAGAAAACATTTATAAAGTGCTTTGCAAACCTTAAAGTGCCATATAACTGCTGTTATTATTGTTACTGTTGTTGTTGCTGTTATACTGGACTGTGACATTTAAGTGTCGCCCCTGACCCAGAACCGGCGCTATGGATTTGCACGGACTGCTGAAGTCTTGAGAGCCTCCTCACATGTCCTACATCTCGGCTCAGGCCCCATCCAGGGTGTGCCCTCGGAATAGCAGAACGTAGCTAATGTCTCAATGTTGCTTATTTCCCAAATGGCCTGCCATTTGGGGACTTCTCTGACATCTGTACCATTCTGCAGGAAACTCATTATTGAGAAAATCTCATCATCCTGCAAGATCTGATCACCCTTGGTATTCACATCTCATTACTACCTTCTGCCATTCTCTTTGGAAGGCAGACCCATGAACTCCAATGCCTTAATTTAAGGAAGAGGCTCAAGGCAACCATCTCCTCATGTCTCACTGGGCTTCACTAATTTGGTACTTCTGACTTCTCCACCATGCCCCCAACCCTAGTCAGGGACAGTACCTACCTTCTTCGTCCCCTCCACATCAGTTTCCTTGTATGTATTGGCTTTCCCCATTAGGCTGTAGGTTCCTTGTGGGTGGGACTTTTTCGTAGCACTTAGCACAGTGCCTGGCACATAGTAGGAGCTTAACAAATGTTTATTGACTGATTGAATACATCCTCAGTCATCAAACCTTCATTATAAGTATGTCAAATATAAGACAGAATTTATTCACCCAACAGTCAAGCGAATATGTATTTACTAACAACTTACTTGAACAGAAGGGAGAAAACACAAAAGGTTTATACTCAAGCCCATAAATGGTCAGAATTACTCTTCTTCTCCTTCTGAATGAGCTTCATCTCCCCCAGAGACTTAGGCAATTCTCCAGAATTTTAGCGCTATCTTGCGGTCGGGAGGTCCCCTGAAAGGGGGACTTTACTCAGTAAAGGAAAAGAGGCCAGGCTAGAATGAGATCTTCCATGAGAATAATGATAATAGCTAGTATTTATGCAACACTTTAACGTTTGTAAACACTACATAAAGTGATCTCATCTGACTTTATTGGCAGAGAGAACTTTCTTTACCTATGCTGATCAATAACTTCCCACTCACTGAGAGTCAGGAGTAGCTCTGCAGCCCTCAAGAGGTTAAATTAAATGGCAATTTGGCATTGCCAAAGAACAGATCCTCCTATTCCCCAGGACCAGTTAGTCTACATATGGCAGCTAGGTGGCCTAGTGAGTAGGGTGCTGGACTTGGAGTCAGGAAGGCCTGCGTTGAAATCTAGTCTCCAGCATTTACTCTCCTTGTGACCCTGTAACCTCTCTCAGCCTGTTTCCTCTCTTGTAAAGTGAGGATAATAATAGCACCTACCTCCCAGGGTCATTGTGAGGAGCAAATGACACCATATTTGCATGGTGTTGTGGAAACCTTAAAGTCTATACAAATGCTAGATATTATTATCATAACTCACAGTACTAACATAAAACCAGGCCTCAGTTTTCTCTACTCGGCAACACTGTCTCTCACTGCTTCTCATTGGTTCTTGCACCTGAGTTTGGTCCATGAATTTGTCTTTGTTCAAGAGCACCTTCTTCTCTCAAAACGGTTTGGTCCTGAGATTCCCCAGCAGTAACTCTGTTACTGTCCTCCTGTCATCTCTGTGACCACCGGTTTCTTTTTTCCTTTTCTGTTGGGGCCACATGGTTCCCTGGAGAGGGCCCCAAGATGCCCAGACTCCCCCTCGGAGAAACAGAATCCAAGTCTCAGTAACCCCCTTTCTCATCAGTGTGTCTCAGTTCTGATAGTTTCAACTCCAAACTCGCTGTCTGCTCATCCTTTTCAAGGACAACCTCAATGGCACGACTCAGCTTCCTGACTGCCTGCAACTCAGTCAAACAGACTCAAATGCCAGTGCCATGTCTCAAGTAATCATTTTCAATATATTGTCAACAGAGCACTGATTCCCCATGACAAGTGTACTTGTTCCTATCCCATCTGGGAAATTTTATCAATACTAAAACAAAGTTTCAAATGTTGTACCAGTGAGAATGTTCATACCATCTTTTGTAAAGTATTTTCAATGTTAGAGGGAAAAGACTTTGTCCTTCTTCTTGGTCCCTTATGCTTTCTGCATAAGCCTCTTATTTCTGAACCACCTGGTTCTCAGTGTCTTAGCCTTCAAATGTATTACCTTTCACTGAGCGAGGGAAAAGAGGCCAGACTAGAAAGAGATCATCCCTGTGAATAACGATAGTAGTTAGTGTTTATGTAACACTTTAAAGCTTGTAAACACTTCACATAAAGTTATCTCATTTGATTTTAGTAGCATAGAGAACTTCCTTTACCTATGCAGATCGATACCTTCCCTCTGACTGAGAGTCAGGAGTAGCTTTGCAGCCCCTAGGAGGTTAAATGATTTGCCCAGGGTCAAAGAGTTAATATGTGTCAGAGGAAGGTCTTCATGAATCCAAAGTCGGCTCTCTAGCCACTGTCCTACATTGTCTCATGCCTCGCACAGCGCCATAAAATTATTTGGGATAATTGTGCAAAGTCCTATGACGCTCCTTCTATATCTGGACTCTACTTGGTGTGTCCCCCTCCCCTTTCACTTACCTTTGAACCTTTTGCTCATAAACTCAGACTATGATTTCCCTTAGCCACCTGGACTTTTTCAGCTTGTGGATTTTTGGTTTTGACATTAGCACTGGATTACTAGTGGTTCATTTGATCCATAGAATAGGGAATTATGCTTGGATTATATTCATTTCCATCTACGTATGTCCATAAATTAACAAATGAATAAATACAAAGGGTTTTATTAAGACCTCCCAATGTGCCAGGCAGTGTGCTAAGTAATGGACATACAAATATAAAAAATCAAGACAATCCCTGCCCTCAAAGAGTTTACCTTCTAATAAAGGAGGATAACATATACAGGGGAATGGATGGTGGGAGAGGAAAGGACTTTTGATCTAAGGAGTCATAGAAATGGTAAGTTGATGTTTATGTCATCATGTTTATGGCAGAGAAACCATACCCAGGAAGGACATGTTCGAAGACTCTCACTGGTGGGCCAAATCTATGCATTCACGTCCCCAAAACTCATCAATCACACATCACACTCTCTCCTCATGACTCATTCCGAGCACTACTCATAAAATGTGACCACAATCAGAATATGTCAAAATAATACACCAGTAGTCATCCTGAGGTCTGCCTTCCTTGTATCCTTTGGTTATTACAATCTTTGATGGAAGTGCTCAGGAACACTTTACATGTACTCCTTACTACATTCTCACCTCCATGGGCTCCCCCCCTTTCTCCTTACCCCAATAGGGACACTTCTCTGACCTGCATTTCAGAGACTGACCTATCTTAAAACCATGAAAAGAAGTCCTTCATGAATCTTTGTGATGTCAGAAGAATTCAACTTTCCCTCTTGTCATAGGATTGTAGATTTAGAGCTGGAAGAGCCCACAGAAGCCACCTAGTGAGCTTCTCTCATTGCATCGATGGCTATATGAGGCTTAGAGGTAAAGATTGCCCGAGGCTACACATGTAGTAAGTAGAAGGGATAAGACTCAGACCCGAGCCCTCTGATTCCAAAGCCAGGGCACACTTTCCACTGCTCTGTGCTGTCTCACAGGAAAGGTTGTTCTCTTCATTCCAGCTTCATAAAGTTGAGAAACCATATAAATAGGTTTTGCTGTATTCTTCCTCCTCTAGATTGAATAAGGTATTCTTTAATAGGGTTAAGACCACCTTGACTTAACAAACCATGAATCAGAGAACTGATCTGTTCATTTCTGGTGACTGTTTCTGAAAGTTTCCCAGTCCTCCTCAATCTTAGTGCTTTCTCTCTGAAATTATCCTTAATTTATTTCTGTATCGATCTCGTTTGTACATAGTTGTCCATATGTTTTCTTCCCCTCGGACTGTGAGGCCCTTGAGAACAGAGACTGTCTTTTACCTTTCTTTGAATCCTGTATACTACAGACACTCAATAGATGCTTCATAAATGTGTATTGACTGACTGACAAATAAATTGAAACCCTTGCTGCCCTCTATGAGAAAAAATCAAATGGATTTCTACCACATGAAGCCATGACATTAAATTTTCTAGCAACTGTCCCTAAAAAATGTAAGTCCTCATAGTCTTGAAAAGACTCAGTGATAAGTCTGATCATTCTTAACCCCCCCATTCATTATTTTACTTTATCTGTAACTGAAAAATGTCAAAAAAAGATGCATTTGGTCTAAGAAATATCTGTAGAAGATTAAAATTTAACATAATAGTGTTCTGTAATATTGTTTATGCCTGTAGCTGTAAAACTTCTACAGGTCAATAAAATGATCCCCAGATGTGATATCAAAGAAGTCCCTAGGATGGTAAGCTATCCTCAAAAAAAAAAATTGTGAGTTATGTTACAAGGACCACTTGCACTTTCTAGAACATGAGTTCTTGACCTGGAGTCTGTGCGTGTAGCTTGGGCCTTTTTCTTTTTAATTTAAAAAATATTTAACATAATTGGTTTCCTTAGTAATCATATTTTATTTAATGCACTTAAAAACATCATTCGTATAAGGGGTCCACAGGTCATCCTAGACCTCCAAAGGAGTCCTCAATCTAAAGAAAACTTGGGAATCTCTGTTTCTAAGCTAAAATAGAAGCTGTTTTTCTGAAGAAAATTAAGGAAATATAATTTTATAAATATCTGATTTTGTTTTCTAGACAAAACCTACTTCATTACATATCCTGGCAATATTTACCCAATGTTTAAGCTCAAGGGCTGCATTTTTCCTAAGACAAAAGTAATATTAATTATATCTGTGCCTTCTAGTGTTTTGGAAAATAGTTATTTCAATCCCTGAGTTAGCAGGTGATGAGCACCTGAATTAGGATAATGGCAGTAAGAAAGAGAAGGAACGGAAAAATGCATGAAACATACAAAGGAAGAGTTGAACTGTCAGGACTTCTTAATTCACTGGTTGTGAAAGGAGAGGTGAATAGTCAAAGATGTCCAGCCTAAGGGACTGTGACAAAGATAATAACGTAGAAACATGTAACTAAGTCTCTAGGTTAAAAAAAAAAAAGGTTGGTGAGAGATGATGAGTTAAGTTTGTGAAACATTGAATTTGAGAGGATGGTACACTCAAGAGCTGATGGCCAACTTGCAATCAGAGGTACATATGGCTCTGGAGGAAGAGGATTTAGGATCAAATTCTACTTGTGATGTTTACCGCCACCTTGGCCGAAACAATCCACCTGCATGCGCCTGTTTCTTCATCTGTAAAATAGAGAGAATTGGACTAGATCACCTCTGTGTTCCTTTCCGACTCTATACCTATAATTGTGTGGTTCCATGAAGTTACATACTGCAGAACAAGATTATGAAGCTTTTATCTATACTATGAAAAACTCAAGCCTGTGAGAGTAATGAGATAGAAGAACGCCAAGGATTGGACCTTGGAAAACAATTAGAAACACGTAGAAAAGTGATCAAAAGAGAAATAGGCGGAAAACCAATAAAATGCAGTATCTCAGAAACCAAAGCAGGAGGGAGTGTTAAATGTTGCAGAGAAATCAAGTATCTTGAAAACAAGGAGACATCTTTATCCCCGCCCCCCATTCAAGTCTCATATTGAATAAACACAAATAATGATTTTCTATGTTTTATAGCATGTATTTGCCCTATTACTAGCCCCTCAAAATGAAATTTAGGCAAGACATTTGATAAAGGTTGTGTCCTTTGAGTTTCATATTACTAATAGCATTGAGATTATATTCAAGGATACTCTTATTACCTGTTGGCTATTTAAATAATTGTAATATTCTCATTTTAATAGTTCAAAATTAGCATGAATTATTATGATTTGAATATGTTTTTAAAATGTTTGGGAGAGGGGCAGCTAGATGGTGCAGTGGATAGAGCACTGGCCCTGGATTCAGGAGGACCTGAGTTCAAATCCGGCCTTAGACACTTGACACTTACTAGCTGTGTGACTCTGGGCAGATCACTTAACCCCATTGCCAAGCCAAAAATAAAATGGGAGAATTTTGAAAGGTAAATTTTCAGTAATGATTATATTTTCTCATTTTTGTATTTCACGACACTCAGAATACCATGGTGTAGTATCCATCCTGGATTTATAAAATGGGTTATCTGAATTAGATATGTGTAGATTGTGAAATGACAACATGATTCTTTTCAAGAGAAAAAAATTTCATTCTGTTAACACTAAGAACCATGGTCATACAAAATGAATGGGAAGGAATGGGTAGAGACGGCAGTAAGGCAGAGTTAGCTTCCGTGTAAGGAAAAGAGCTTCCTTCCTGTTAGAGATATGCAAAAGCAGAATGGGTAGCCCTGGGAGGTAGTGAGTTACAGTGAAAGCCTGCTCCAGGTAGCATTACTTACCAGTGAAATGAATGTAAAATTACCAAGTGACATCGCCTTATGCTCATCAGTATTTGGCATTATCTTTGGCTACTTTCCTTCAGAAGTAAAAGGGGACTGTTTTAAGCTGAGCCATGAACGATCATTGGGAAATGCTTGCATCGTTCTGCAAGAAACCTTGGACTTGGACTTTTGTTACATCTCGTAAATCAAAAATTTGCCCCTCTGTAAAGTACACAACTACATAACAACACAAAGTTGTGTAGCAATAAATAACTTCGTGCCCTTGGGGAAAAAAAAGGTAGTGAGTTCCCCTAACTGGAGCTGGATGACCACTTCTTGTCAAGTCTATTGTGTTCATTGGAATACTATCACCAGCCATTGGAATTAGTAGGCTCTGATTTCTCAACTATACCACTGGTTCTGTAGTCTAATTGATCAGGCATCCCCTCCAGTGGTATAAATGGTAACCAGTCCATGAGGGGCTTCTCTCCAGGAGGCTGGCCACTTGATAATAAATTCTTTGTCTATGGCAACCCATAAAACAAAGATTCTGATCTAATTTGAGAAAATCTGCTTTGTAAGTAAGCTGTGTGATTGGGGGTGTTTCACATCTAGGTTTTCGATCAAAGAAGTCTCTTTAATAATAACTCAATATGTTGGGTAGCAGATAATAGGAAATAGGAAACAAATCCAAGGTCACTCACCTGGGGAAATTTATAAAGGCCCAACCATCTGGCCATGGGGATGGAAAGAGAAGAATGGGCTTCTCCCACAAAAGCAGACAGGGGAGGGTTGGACCGGCAGCTATAATTGGGAACTGGATCCCCTTGAGCTTTCAGGAGGCCCCCAATCCCCTGAAGGGCCTTGGATATAGAGTTCCCAGAATCCCAAACAGAGAATCCCAGGGTGAGGTTGGGCAAAAAGTGTACTTCTCTGTTGATCTCCTCAATAGCAAAGATGAAAGCCCGAGCTACCTGGTAACCCCATGTTGAAAATCTGAAAAGAAAAAAGGAAGAACATTGGTATTTATTTCTAACCAAAAATGATACCATGATGTAAGAGAGTGACCCAAGTGGGATACAATGTACACAATTCACACCCCCCCACTCATCTACCTCTGATGGGGATAGGGACTGCACTGATGATTTCATTAATAAAGAGAACTCCCAGGTTAGGAAATTCTCTCAACTCAAGCAGATCATCACCTTTTCTGCCACTGATAGTCTTAGAGAGTTGCCTGGGTCACTCAGAGGTTAAGTGACTTGTCCAGGGTCACAGAGCCAGTTTCAGTGAGAGGTCATACGTGAGACCAGGTTTTCCTTTCAAGAACCACCCACTATCCGCCATATAATGATGTCCCTCTTTTGGGTCAGAACCACCAGTTATTTTCCATGTTGCCTTCAGAAAACACTACTATCCAATGCTTCTTCCTCCTGCCACCATTATTCAATAATCTCTCCTTGGGAGAATTTATCATCTGACTATTTTGTCCCCTCCTAATCCTTACCACTGGCATTGACCACATGTAGTCATTCTAGCATCTTTCTCCATGACTTTGGCACTTGGCTTACAAAATAACTCTCTTCTTAACATCATCCTTAGAGATTTCAATATCCACACTGTCTTCATGATTCTACATCCAGTGCTCTAATCATTACACCACCTAGCTGTCTCTCAAATTAAATTCCTGAATTCCATTTTAAGTCATTCTGTTAATGCCTGCTCTGCTTTTTGCCTAGTATTTATTGTGTATAGGAATAAGTACCTCATTCATAGTACATGTTAAACATCTTTTTTTACTTCCCTTTCCCCCAACTTTGGGGGAAATTTAATTGTGAAAAATTAGCATCTTGGTGTAATCTTTATTCCTAGTCCATTTTGCACCCACTGGAAGAAATCACTGTTTATCTTTCCTGAGAGGACAAAAAAAAATGTTTATTCCACTATTAGGACCAATTTTCAACCCTGTCTTCATGATCGAGCATTTTCCATGGTTGTAGAATGGAAAGTATAAAGCAACCCATTCAAAAGTCCCCACTGACTTCCTCCAGATAAAGGACAAGCATAAAACTGCCTGTCGGTGCTTTCTCCACCCTGCCTCACAACTCAGAGAACGCAGAGGAGCTTGTGTTTACTGCAGTGAGGACTGTCAATGTTTTTTTGTCATATTAACTTAAGGTTCACTGAAAGACTTAGGGCCACTATTGGAAGTATTTACACGTTGTTGAGAAGCCAGGGCTGAAACTTTTGAGCTCTTGAAATGAGTGATTAGCTTATAAACTGTAAGAAAATCAAGGTGTCAAGTAAGTGTTTAATGAATCTGAGGAGAGGTATTTAACCCCTGCCCATTCAAGGCCAAGTTTCCCCACACCTGAAAATGGTTCAAACCACATTCTTGGGTAGAAAACAGTGAAAGGTTCCATACATCAGGCCCAGGCATCTAGCATTAGGTTCTTGATGTTAGAACAGAATCTAATACGAGAGATATATGGAGAAACTATTTAAGTATTAAAAGCACCAAAGAGAAAGAAATATCAATATTTTATATGCAGGCACTAAGTTGTAAAGCATTTAATGTGTAAAGGAAAAATTGAATGAAGTGCACTGAGCAATAGAGAGTAAAACTCTTAAGATTTGTGGATTGAAGTGTACTTCAAAGAGATCTACCAAATAGATAAACTAAGAAGTCAAACACCTGAACAGAATTTTAGAAAGGTTAGCTATTATCAATTCCTGACAGTTACTGAATCGAAATGAGAGGGTATAATAGCATGTTTCTCAGATGTGCATGGTGCTTTAAAAAAAACTGACCATGTGTCAGCCCTTTAAAAACTTTTCAAACAAATGCAGAAATATTTATCATATCACAAAACAATCACTTCAAAGCACTAATATTTGACATGTTTTTATCGACCACAGCATAATAAAAAAAATAATCAATAAAGGGTCTTGGAGAAAAGGATTCAAATTGAAATGGAGCATAACTAATTGAATAATAATAGCCAGCATTTATATAGTACTTACTACGTGCCAGGCATTGTGCTAACACTTTTCAATTATTATCCCATTTGATCCTCACAACAGCCCTAGGAGGTAGGTGCTATTATTATCTCCAATTTACAAATGAGGAAACAAAGGCAAGCAGAAGTTAAGTGACTTTCCCAGGGTCACACAGCTAAGTATCTGAGGCTGGATTTGAACATGCTTGACTCCAGCTCTGGCACTCTATCCAATTCATTAGCTAGAAAAAAATCTGAGAATCTAACAGATCATTTCATCCCAGAAAATGACAGCAATGAGACAATATCCCCAAACTCTGGTGATTCACGTAAAGCAGTTCTTTGGAGCAAGTTGATATCTCTAAACACATTCATCAATACAAAAGTCAATGAAGACAATGAATTCAGCATGAAGCTAAAACAAAACACCCGCAGAGGGAAACCTGGGAAAACTTGTATGACCTGACCTTTGGTAAAGTGAACAGAACCAAGAAAACAATTTATGCAAAAAACACTTTAAAGACAAACGACTTTGAAAGACCTAAGAACTCTAATCAATATAATGATCAAACATGACTCCAGATGAGCAATGAATTACCCATCAAATTACCCATCTCCCCATAAAGGGGTGATGTACTTAAGGTGCAAAATGAGACACACATTTTTCGACCTGGCAAGTTTTGTTTTGATTGACTACTCTTAATTTTCATAAGAATTGTGGGGATTTTTCCCACTTGGAGAAATTTGAGGGAAGGGGATCTAGTCATAGTATTTAGAAAAAAAGAAAGAAGGAAGGAAGGAAGGAAGGAAGGAAGGAAGGAAGGAAGGAAGGAAGGAAGGAAAAGGTCATTGATGCATGTTTCCTGCATAGAAAAATAGCAATCTAAGAAGGCACTGTAATTGTAATTTTAAATGTTTTTAAGGTTTAAAGGTGTGTTTTTGAAGAGCACTGAATTTGGAGCCAGAAGACCCGGGTTGAAATCCCAATTCTGCCACTTCGTGCCTGAGCGACTTCAGCACTAGCATTAAGAGAGCTAGGGAAAGGCTTCTTGTATAAGATAGAATTTTAGCTGTGACTTACCGGGAAGCCAAGAAAGTCAGGTGACACAAATACCCCTACATATCGGGCACCCCAGAATAAAACAAGATTGCCAAAACCAATAAGTTCCACAGCAATGATGGAGTGGGGTGTAGAAAAGAGCTCACGATTGTCTAGATCTCACCATAAAATGCCTCCTGAAAAGCTGCTGGTACTCACTGTGTAAGGTATGTCTCAGCAGGATCGGCAGTGAATGATGGCAGAGATGAAAAGCTGGTGGTGTGAATAGGGAAGATGCCTCCAATTATTACATCCCCCCTCCTTTCAAACCTCAAGTTTTCCCACTTTGGACTTCGGCCCCGTGGCTCTGTCAGAATGCAAAGAAACAGAGGTCCCACAAGAAGGGAAATCAGTGAACAGAGAAACATTTTCGGAGTCCCTTTGCTGTGAGCTCTGTAGGCAGGATAGATTGGGAGAGGACAATTATCAGCACCTCTTTCAACACTTATGCGCCAAAACTAGGGGGAGGCTACCAGGAATTTATCTCCAACTTCAGAGACCTCTTTCATCCCAGCTCTAACACATGGGCTCAGGGGTGTAGTGGGAGGGGCCCAGGAAGAGACACACTTGGGAATATCAATTGCAAGTGGAGAGGCTCCTCTACTCCTTTCTCTGGAGGGAACATTGGGTTCAAGTTGGTTGGGGACCTAGACCTTGAGTCCCAATATGTTTCACTCCCCTTGGCCATCACTATAGGGATTTGTAACTTTGCCCTCCCTTCCTTCTTGAAGCCTACGGAATGGAGATGAGTGGAAAACCCAAGAGACGAGGGGTAACCGGGGAAAGTGTTCTTTGCACTTTCCAAATGTGCTAGCAGCGATGAGCATCCCCTGGGAGCTCTCTGAGACGGAGCAATGCCTCTCAGCCACCTGCGCCCTCCTGGTGACTGGGCACCCAGTGCTTCCTCCAGAGAGGCCATTGAGCCAATTGCCACCATTTCACTTAATGACAGAATAATAGTTTAAGGGCTTCCTCATGGGAAGAAGAGTCCTGGAAGGTGTGTGCAGCAGGGACCCCAAGTGCTGTCAAGGCTAACAGCTGCAACAGGAAGGCCTGACCACTTCTGGAGCCTAGATGCTCCGGGCTCAGGCAGCAAAAAGCGCCAATCCCTTCCGCCATTGTGACAGCCTAAGTGTCCTCAGGAGCAGTATCACCAAGTCCCCACCCTATAGAGGTCCAGAGTTGGAAAGGGATTCATCTAAAGTGTATGAAAATAGTGAACTCATTCTCTCTCTTCAGCTCCTCCCTCCAACTTACCCTGAAAGGAATTGCTTCTCCTTTTAAGTGGGAATTGCTTTCTTCTTCTTATATCCATATATATTTATTAGCCACTGAAAACAGCTCAAGTGGGATGGCCTTTGAAGATTTTGTATACACACATAGTTATATAAACATTTAACTGTCTGACATTGTGCAGATAAGTACAGAAAGATGTTAGAGGGGTGTGAGTGTGTGTGTGTGTGTGTGTGTGTGTGTGTGTGTACCATGCGTAATTGTAGCCTTCTTGGGGGAGGGGGAGAAAAAAAGAACAAAGTAAAAAGTGCACAGCAGAAAACAAAAGAATATTTACAAAGACGCAAAGGAAAGATGGACAGCTCTGAACACGATGTGTAGTATTTATTATATAGGCTTTCTTGAAATGGGAATTTATTGCTGTATATTTTGAATCCTCTCTTACGTTCATTGCACATGTACAATGTACATTGTACAATGTACAATGTACATTGCACATGGCAATGGTTTTTTTCTTTTTTTTATTTTGTATTTAAGTTGTAGTATTTAAGTTTAAAATGTTTCTTTTTCCTTATTGTGTATTTGTTTTAGTATTTAAGTTTAAAATAAATTAATAAAAATGATTTGGTATTGGAGAGGAGAGAGACAGAGAGGGAGAGAAAGAAAGAGAAGGGAGAGAGACAGACTGAAAGACACAGAGAGACAGAGACAGAGAGAGGGAGAGAGAGAGAGAAGAGAGACAGAGAGGCAGAAAGAGAGACAGAGAGAGAGAGAGACAGAGACAGAGACAGAGAGAGACAGAGAGGCAGAGAGACAGA